>NC_139162.1:35812805-36029238 GCF_964270905.1 Leucopleurus acutus
GGAAGGAAAAAAGAAGAAAAGAAGAGCAAGGCCAGGGTAAGGGCTAGTCTAGACTCACACAGCACTGAGAGGAGTGCTGAGCAAACTGGACATCAGCAGGACGGTTGGTTCCAGCAGAGAGAGCTGGTGATTCGACTACAGCATCCCAGCCGGGTGCTCAGAAGGGAACTGTTTTCATTTTTTTTCACACTGCACAGTCTCACGATTCTCACCTTCCCTCAAAGTCCAGCAGCCAGCATTTGCAGGATGATGATTTATTTCAATTCTGCTTTTATAAATAGCTTCTCAAATTTGGTAAAATCAAATTATCTTGCTGCCACCCAGAATGTTAATGTGTAGCATCAGCAGTGGAGCTACTGGTCAGGGTGTCCTCAGGGACACTAATATGCATAGATTTAAAGCCGCAGGACTTTAAAAATTTACACTTTGCACTTTAAAACACCTCCTGCGTTTAGCTCAGAAAAGAAATGTGTTTCAGCAGGCAGGTCTATGACTCCCACCCCCACAGCTTCTTCCGTGTCTCTTAAAACTCAAACTCACCTTCTCCACAATATAATTTATAAACATCTTTTTCCATTTTCACCTCTTGGCAGGGGACAGATTTTCATCTTGACAAGTCAATTCCCTTTCGATGTTTGAAGATTTTTTATATCTTTAACAGCACATTTTGAAAAGAAAGGGATTTCTTGGTTTGTGGATAAGAATATTATGCACACAAATACTTACAAAATATTTGGGTATCTGGAGGACAAAGCTCTGTATTTGTGATTGATAGGTCTTTTCAATGCACTAAAGGGGAATCAGCTCTGCAGTTTTCTTTATTGAAATCCTGTCTTTGTTGATTGTTTTGCCTCTGGCTGAGCCCTTGGAGAAAAGCTTCCCAAAGTGGGAAGATGCACTGCCTTATCTCCCTTATCACCCTCATTCAGCCAACTTGTTCAGGAGACTGTGGCTGCACTGGGGATCGTATTGGGTCCATTAGGATCCCCTTCCCCCAATTTCAGCCACACAAAAGGATTTTAAAATTGAGCTGTGAACAAGAGGCTCTTTCTCTCGCCCTTTGTGAGACCTATGTCAAGACTGAAGCCCTCCCTCGCACACGTGTGCATCTGCTCAGGCCACCGTCAGTCATCTGGGCTGATGGAGGGTGGACACAAGGTTGAGGACCCCGCATCATTTCTACAAGGCTTTGGAAGAAATTGAATGAACTTGGTTCTGAGGGAACCAATGTGTCTTCTGAATTACTTATTAGAGCTTGGCCTTGTAGACCCCATGTTTTTAAAATGAGGTCACACAAAGCAGGGGTGACCAGTGATGAGATCTAGTCAGATTGGGGTGAAAAAAGTTTCAAGCTCAGTTGCAAAGCTGATATGAAAATAATTGGTGGTCTGAACCCACCGCAAGGCTGACCCTTGACTTTGAAATTTGTGGGAGGTGTGTTTTGTTTTGTTCTTCTCAGGGCCATTTAAAAACATTGTGGTAAAATACAGTAATAAAATTTACCTTTCTAACCATTTATAAGTGTAGTGTTCAGTAGTGTTAAGCACATTCACATTGTTGTGCAACCAATCTCCAGAACTCTCTTCATCTTGCAAAACTGAAACTCTTTACCCATTAAACAATTCCCCATTCCCCCTCCTCCCAGGCCCTAGCAACCACGTTTCTACATTTTGTCTTCTCAGGACCATTGTTAAGTGCCTGTGCTGTTAGGACTCTTTCAGCCACAAGTAACAGAAGCCACTGGAAACTGCTAAAGCAATAAAGGAAGTTTGTAGGCTTAAGGGAATCCAAGGAAAGTTTGGCCAGTCAGCCACAGAAAGGCAGGGATGGGCCTCAGGAGCAGATGGAGGCCAGGACTCAAATGCCACTAAATGCCTGCATCCCTGCTCCCTTCTACACCTCAGCTTCACCTCCCACTCTCCGCAGAGAGGCTTTGTCTACACGGCAGAGAACGTGGCTACCAGCAGCTCCATATTAACTTCATCCACCAGAGAGACATTGGATGGACAAGCTCTGTGGTTCTAATATAGATTCCTAGGGAAGAGGCTTATTGAATCAAGTGGATCAGAGGCTCCTTCCTAGACCAATCAGCCATGGCCGTGATGGCAGAGATACTATCATTGGCCCATCTTAGGTCAGGTGCCCACCTCTGACCAATCAACTATGGCTATAGGAGGGGCATGTACTATCAAGACTGACCCCATGGGTAAAGGGCTAAAGGAGTTCCCAGCAGAAAGGGCCAGTGATGCTGGGCAGGAACAGCAGACGGTATTTACTAGCACACCCTCCACTTCCTCTTCCTCCACCAGATGTCCATGAATTACAAAGCTGTTTTGCTCCCGCCCACTCACTATGATGAGTCTTTCCAGGAGCTGCTCCTTTCTCTAGATCGTCCCTTTTTACCAACAACAAGAGATAATGACGTAATCATATGCAGAGTATCAAGACACACATGCTCATATAGTCCCTCTCCATCTCTGTCTTTCTCTCTCTTTCCAACAAAAGATTACCTGTTAGGATCTGACTGTGTGATTCTTCCCAATGGCATTCTTATATTTTAAAAAAGAGTCTAATGACCAAAACCTTGTCAAGGCTCCCTGCCCCAAATTCACACCTGCTGGAGGAATCCAAGGCAGCCAGTCACCCACTCTCCTTCCCTGAGCCGGCCATCAGCACTCCCTAGAGGGAGCAGCCTCGGAGCTGCTGGCGAGAAGACAGAGGGAGATTTTCTCCTTGTTCTTGTTATTATCCTAATGCCCTTTTTCATGACATTTAACCAGGCAGCCTCCATCAGTGTTATTATATTGGTCAGATTTTGCTTGTGTTCAAAGAATTGTCTCGGCATTTGGGCTTGAGCAGATTTACAGACAGGCAAACACTTCCTTTCCACAGCATATTAGCTGAAAAGCAAAACCCAACTGTGTCCTGGGAGGTCTCCATCCCAGGCTGGCCAGGGCCACAAATCCATTGCAGCAGTGTCCCCATAGGGATCCTGAGAAACTTAGTGCTCACTGGCACCCTACATGGTGTCCACATAAAGACCTGTTTAAACTGACAGCCCTAGACCTGGTCCATATTTGACCATGTATTTGAATGGTTAGCCCTGAGTCGTGTTTCCAAAGATGTCTTGCGGTCTGCTGCTCAAAGTCTGAGTCTGAGGCTACTGAACACCTTCACAACTTTGAACAAAGTCAGAGAAAGGTTTTTTTAAGTGTTTGTGCTATATTTCTGATCATAAGTATTGCCCTAGACTTTTCTGCCTAAAAAGCAGGATGGAATCATAACACTGAGAATCAAGGGGTTTTCAATATCAGTCAGGTCTGGTGATAGCCAGGCTAAAGGGAAGATTATTTCTTGAGCACTTACTATGCACTCACAGTACGTAAGATTCTGCTTAGAAAAGCATGAGCTGTCATCTCCACACGCAGGAGGTTCACAGTCCACCGCAGGGGAGCTGTGTCCACTTTCCTTTGTGCTGCTCAAGGACTCTTGACTTCCTTTGAGGAACCATCCCACCTCCACTCTCAGATCGTATGGCTTTTTAGCACTGCCTCTTCTCCTGTTTCATAGATGGTCACATGACTCAGGGCTAACCATTCAGACTATTTCAGTCCTCTGATTGATTCATAAAAGGGCATATGACTCAAGGCTGGCCCATCAGACTCATTGCTGGGACTTTTACCAGAATTATTGGGAAAAAGCCTTGGTTTTTCTGTTTGTCCTTTAGTTGATAAGATGGTGGTCTGGGTGTCTGGTGGATATAGGCCTCCCCATTTTACAGATGAGGGAACTAGAGCACAGAGAAAATAAGTAAATTCTGTAAGATTATAGAGTCAGTTTGTGGGAGGGCTGGGGTTCAAATTCAGACAGCCTAGTTCTAGAATCCATGCTCTGCCAGCATGCCTCTCATACAGTCCATATGCCTCTCGTTGCTGGCCAACAGGGAACTCCTTATACTCCCCATAGCTCTTTCTTCCAGGAAGAAGCCCCTTCCAGGACTTTCTCCCAGAAGGGATGATCCCTGTCTTTGGTTCATACCCTGGGTGTGTAGGGCCGATCTCTGGGTGAAGAACCCAAAGACCAAAAAATAGGAGCAAGGTAAGGTAAATAACCCACTAGAGAGCCTAGAAAAGGGATTCTTAACCTACCTTGGACCTCTGACCCCTCTGAGAATTTGGTTCCCAAAATAGTTTGTATACACTTGAAGGGCTGTACATGACATGTTCTGATCGCAAGTGACGGAAACCCAATTTGAATCAGTTTGGTTAAAAAGGGGAAAGTAGGGCTTCCCTGGTGGCGCAGTGGTTGAGAGACCGCCTGCCGATGCAGGGGACACGGGTTCGTGCCCCGGTCTGGGAAGATCCCACATGCCGCGACATGCCGCGGAGCGGCTGGGCCCGTGAGCCATGGCCGCTGAGCCTGCGCGTCCGGAGCCTGTGCTCCACAACGGGAGAGGCCACAACAGTGAGAGGCCCACGTACTGGGAAAAAAAAAAAAAAAAAAGGGGAAAGTATTTTTTCACGTAACTGTGGTAAGAGCAAGGATGCAGCCAGGCCAAGGGACAACAGGAGCCAAGGATAAAGGCTTTGTTTTTTGTTTTTTTCTTGGCCTCTTTCAATGTGTTAAGTTCATTCTCTCTGACCCATGGTAAACAACATGGTTGAAATTGAGTCTCATTTCATATTGAGTAGCCACATCGTTGCCCCAGCTCCAGTTCAAAATATCTTAGGGAAGAACCCATGTGGCCTGGGTTGTGGACACACCTCTGTGGCTGTGAAAGCAGAGAACTGGGATCAGCAGTGGTTATCACTGCAGGAAAAAGGGCAATATACTCAGAAGAGGGTATGGGGCAGACAAAACAAAGAAGACCTCAATAAAGAACCCAGTGGGACCTTGGACCTAGAGCCTAGAGCTACGTCTAAAAAACAAAGTGGAGAACTGAGGATACTATATGAATAATTCAGAGAAACACTTATCTGAATGATCTGAATCATTCAAGGGAAATGTGTTGACCAAGATTACCCAGAATGTGGCCTCCAGATTTTCCTTTCTTTGTCCAAGAATTTATAGAAAATTACTTCAGAAAACAGAAAGAAGATATGGATTTCCTATTGGAAAATATAGTGTTCTGCAAAGTTTAAGTTTCTTGTTTCTGCATCTTAAAAGAGAAATAAGATACATTTGATCAGATTGGTCTTGTCTAGGCTGTCTGTATCTAATACTAATTGTGCAAAATCCTTAGGAAATACTCAAGCAAGCTTTTATTTTTAATTTAATTAATTAATTTTATTATATTAGTTTCAGGTGTGCAACACAGTCATTCAATATTTTATAGATTATACTCCCTTTAAAGTTATTATAAAATATTGACCATATTCCCGGTGCACTACAACATAGGCTGCAGCTTATTTGTTTTATGCATAGTTGTTTGTACCTGTTAGTCCCCTGCCCCTATCTTGCTCCTCCCCCTTCCCTCTCCCTACTAGTAACCACAGTTTGTTCTCTATATCTGTAAATTTATATCTGTTTGGTTATATTAATTTATTTGTTTCATTTGTTAGACTCCACATAACAGTGGTAGCATACAGCACTTGTCTTTCTTCATCTGACTTATTTTCACTAAGCATAATACCCTCCAGGTCCATCCATGTTATTGCAAATGGGAAATTTTCATTCTTTTTTATGGCTGAGTAATATTCTTCTTTATCCATTCATCTGTTGATAGACACTTAGGTTGTTTCCATATCTCGGCTATTGTAAATAATGTTGCCATGAACATTGGAGTGCATGTATCTTTTTGAATAAATGTTTTTGTTTACTTCAGATATATACCCAAGAGCGGAAATGCTGGATCATATGGTAGTTCTATTTCCAGTTTTTTGAGGAACCTCCATACTGTTTTCAATTGTTGCTTGTTCCCACCAACTAGGGTTCCCTTTTCTCCACATTCTCACCAACATTAGTTATTTGTGGTCTTTTTGATGATAGCCATTCTGACAGGTGTGAAATGATGTCTCATTGTGGTTTTGAATTACATTTCTCTGACAATTAGCAACGTTGTGCATCTTTTCATATGCTTGTTGGCCATCTGTATGTCTTCTTTGAAAAAATGTCTATTCAGGTCCTCTGCCCATTTTTTAATCAGGTTGGGTTTTTTTGTTGTTGTTATTGAGTTATATGAGCTATTTATATATTTTGGATATTACCCCTTATCTGTCATATCATTTGCAAATACTTTTTTCCATTCCATAGGCTGTCTTTTCATTTTCTTGATGGTTTCTTTTGCTGTGCAAAAGCTATTAAGTTTAATTAGGTCCCATTTGTTTATTTTTGCTTTTATTTCTTTTGCCTTAGGAGACAGATCCATGCTATGATTTAAGTCAGTGTTCTGCCTACGTTGTCTTCTAGGAGTTCCATAGTTTCAGGTTTTATATGTAAGTCTTTAATCCCTTTTGAGTTAATTTTTGTATATGGTGTGAGGAAATGTTCAAATCTCATTGTTTTACATGTGACTGTCCAGTTTTCCCAGTACATTAATTAAAGAAACTGACTTTTCCCCATTGTATTTTCTTGGCTCCTTTGTTGTAGGTTAATTGACTGTAGGTGCATGGGTATATTTCTGTATATTCTGTTCCCTTGATCTATGTGTCTGTTTTTGTGCCAGTACCATGCTGTTTTGATTGCTGAAGCTTTGTAGTATAGTCTGAAGTCAGGGAGCATAATACCTCCAGCTTTGTTCTTTTTTCTCAAGATTGCTTTGGCAGTTCAGGATCTTTTGTGGTTCCATATAAATTTTAGGATAATTTCTTCTAGTCTGGTGAAAACTGTAAGTTATTTTGACAGGGATTGCATTAAATCTGTAGATTGCCTTGGGTAGTATGGACGCTTTAACAATATTACTTCTTCCAATCCATGAACAAAGTATATTTTTCCACCTGTCTGTGTTGTTTTCAATTTCTTTCATCAATGTCTTATAGTTTTCTGAGTACACATCTTTTTTTTTTTTTTTTTTTTTGTGGTATGCGGGCCTCTCGCTGTTGTGGCCTCTCCCATTGCAGAGCACAGGCTCCGGACGCTCAGGCTCAGTGGCCATGGCTCACGGGCCCAGCCGCTCTGCGGCATGTGGGATCTTCCCAGACTGGGGCACGAACCTGTGTCCCCTGCATTGGCAGGTGGACTCTCAACCACTGCGCCACCAGGGAAGCCCGCTGAGTACACATCTTTTACTTGCTTATTTAGATTTATTCCTAGGTATTTTATTCTTTTTGATGAGATTGTAGATGGGATTATTTCTTTAATTTCTCTTTCTGATATTTCATTGTTAGTGTATAGAAATGCAACAGATTTCTATATATTAATTTGGTATCCTGCAACTTTACCAAATTCATTGATGTGCTCTAGTAGTTTCTTGGTGGCATCTTAAGATTTTCTATGTATAGTGTCATGTCATCTGCAAATAGTGACAATTTTACTTCTTCCTTTCCAATTTGGATTCCTTTTATTTCTTTTTCTAGTCTGATTGCTGTGGTTAAGACTTCCAATATTATGTTGAATAGGAGTAGCAAGAAATTTTTCACAATTGAGTGTGAAGTTGGCTGTAGGTTTATTACATATGGCTTTTATTACATTGAGGTAAGTTCCCTCTATACCCTCTTGTGGATATAAATGGATATTGAATTTTGTCAGAAACTTTTTCTGTGTTTATTGAGATGATCATATGATTTTTTATTGGAGTATACTTGCTTTACAATGTTGTGTTAGTTTCTGCTGTACAGCAAAGTGAATCAGCTATACATATACATATATATATATGTATATGAATCAGCTATACATATATATCCCTCTTTTTTGGATTTCCTTCCCATTTAGATCACCATAGAGCATTGAGTAGAGTTTCCTGTGCTATTCAGTTGGTTCTCATTAGTTATCTATTTTATACATAATAGTGTATATATGTCAATCCCAATCTTCCAGTCCGTCCTATCCCCCTTCCCCCATTGGTATTCATACATTTGTTCTCTACATCTGTGTCTCTATTTCTGCTTTGCAAATAAGTTCATCTATACCATTTTTCTGGATTCTACATATATGAGTTATTCTTCAGTTTGTTAATGTGGTGTATCATGTTGATTGTTTTGTGGATATTGAACTACACTTGCATGTCTGGGATAAATCCCATTTGATCATGGTTTATGATCTTTTTAATGTATAGTTGAATTCATTTTGCTAATATTTTGTTGAGGATTTTTGCATCTATGCTCATCAGTGATACTGGCCTGTAGCTTCTTTTTTTGTGATATCTTTGCCTGATTTTGGTATCGGGATGATGCTAGCCTTGTAGAATGAGTTCAGGAGCATTCCTTCCTTTGTGAGTTTTTGGAATTATTTGAGAAGGATTAGTGTTAACTCTTCTCTAAACGTTTGGTAGAATTCATCTGTGAAGCCATCAGGTCATGGACTTTTTTGGGGAGGGAGTATTTTAAATTACTGATTCAATTTTATTACTGGTCATTGGTCTGTTCAAGATTTTTATTTCTTCCTGTTTCAGTCTCAGGAGATTGTATGTTTCTAGGGATTCATCCATTGCTTCCAGGTTGTCCATTTTTTGGCCCATAATTGCTTATAGTAATCTCTTATGATCCTTTGTATTTCTGTGATGTGTTGTAACTTTACTTTTTCATTTCTGATTTTATTGATTTGGGCACTCTTTTTTTTGTGTGATGAGTCTAGATAAAGGTTTATCAATTTTGTTTATCTTTTCAAAGAACCAGCTCTTAGTTTCATTGATCTTTTCTATTTTTTTAGTCTCTATTTTATTTATTACTGCTCTGATCTTTAAGACTTTTTTTCCTTCTACTATTGGGTTTTATTTGTTTCTCTTTTTCTAGTTCCTTTTGATGTAAGGTTAGGTTGTTTATTTGTGATTTTTCTTGTTTCCTGAGGTAGACTTGTATTGCTAAAAACTTCCCTCTTAGAACTGATGTTGCCATATCCCATAGATTTTGGATTGTTGTGTTTTTGTTTTTACTTGTCTCTAGGTATTTTTAAATTTCTTATTTGATATTTTTCAGTGACCCATTGGTTGTTTAGGAGCATATTGTCTAGCCTCCATGTGTTTGTGTTTTTTGCAGTTTTTTTCTGGTAGTTGATTTCTTGTCTCATTATATTGTGATTGGAAAAGGTGCTTGATACAATTTCAATTCTCTTAAATTTACTGAGACTTGTGGCCTAGAATATAATCTATCCTGGAGAATGTTAAATGTGTACTTGAAAAGAATGTGTATTCTGCTGCTTTTTGATGGAATGTTCTATATGTATCTATTAAGTTCATCTGGTCTAATGTGTTAATTAAGGTCAGTGTTTCCTTATTGATTTTCTGTCTGGATGCTTTGTCCATTGATGTAAGTGGGGTGTTAAAGTCCCCTACTATTATTGTGTTACTGTCGATTTCTCCTTTTATGTCTGTTAATTTTACTTTATGCATTTAGGTGGACCTATGTTGGGTGCATATATATTTATAATTATTATATCTTCTTCTTGGATTGATCCCTTGATCATTATGTAGTGTTCTTCCTTGTCTCTTGTCACAGTCTTTACTTAAAGTCTATTTTGTCTGTTTTAAGTATTGCTGCCCCAGCTTTCTTTTGATTTCCATTTACGTGGAATACCCTTTTCCATCCCCTCACCTTCAGTCTGTGTGTGTCTTTAGACCTGAAGTGAGTCTTTTGTAGACAGCATATGTATATGTATATTGTTTCTGTAACCATTCAGCCACTCTATGCCTTTTGATTAGGACATTTAGTCCATTTACATTTAAAGTAATTGTTGATAGGTATGTAGTTATTGCCATTTTGTTCATTATTTTGGGGTTGTTTTTTTTGTAGGTCCTTTTTTGTTCTTTTCTTCTGTTGCTCTCTTTCCTTGTGATTTGACATCTGTTTTTAGTGTTATGTTTGGATTCCTTTCTCTTTTTTGTGTGGCTACCACGATACACACACACACACACACACACACACACGATTATTTTAGTTGCTAATCTCTTAAGCTCAAATACATTTTAAACACTGTGCATATGTACTCCATTCCCACCACATTGTTTGTTTTGTTTTGTTTTGTTTTTTGGCCGTGTTGGGTCTTCATTGGTGCATGCAGAGTCTCTCTAGTTGCGGTGAGTGGGGGCTACTCTTTGTTGTGGTGCACAGGCTTCTCATTGAGGTCGCTTCTCTTGATGTGGAGCACAGGCTCTAGGCTCACGGGCTTAAGTACTTGTGGCATGTGTGTTCAGTAGTTGTGGTTTGCAGGCTATAGAGCACAGGCTCAGTAGTTGTGGTGCACAGACTTGGCTGCTCCGTGGCATGTGGGATCTTCCTGAACCAGGGCTTGAACCTGTGTCCCCTGCATTGGTAGGCAGATTCTTAACCACTGCGCCACCAGGGAAGCCCTCCCACCACATTTTGACATTATATTTTACATCATTTTTTGTGTGTGTATCCATTAACTACTTTTTGTAGATATAAGTGATTTTACTACTTTTGTCTTTTAACCTTCCTAACAGATTTATATGTGGTTGATTTACTACCCTTACTGCATATATGCCTTTTCCTTTCATAATTTTCATGCTTCTAATTGTGGTCTCAAGTGGGGTTTTAAAAGTATCCTCAACTCCAATTTAAGCCCCTTTCAATTTGCCCTCTGCACATATGCCAAGCTAATTTGCCTAAAACACTATTTTGTTATGATCCTCCATAAATTCCTATTGCTCAAAACTACACAAGATGGGGATCCACTCTCCTAAACCAATCTCATCTCCAACAACTCCATCTTGAGTTGCCTCCTCAATCTTCCAAGCTTCATGCTTATTTTCACCCTTGACACCTTCTTCTCCTCCTCTCACTTATCCCAAAGCTCCTCCATTGTTAAAAGTTTAGTTTGATCTCCACTTTTTTTTAAATAAATTTATTTATTTATTCATTCATTCATTTATTTTTGGCTGCATTGAGTCTTCATTGCAGCACACAGGCTTTCTCTAGTTGCAGCGAGCAGGGGTTACTCTTTGTTGTGGTGCATGGGGTTCTCATTGCAGTGGCTTCCCTGATTGTGGAGCATGGGCTCTAGGCATGTGGGCTTCAGTAGTTGTGGCTTGAGGGCTCCAGAGCATAAGCTCAATAGTTGTGGCACATGGCCCCATGGCATGTGGGATCTTCCTGCACCAGGGATCGAACCCATGACCCCTGCATTGGCAGGCAGATTCTTAACCACTGTGCCACTAGGGAAATCCAAACATCAGGATGCTTATGGGCAAGTCCAATAAGCTCACAAGTTAGGGAACCATGGTTACATTATATGCATTAATATTTGCTTATAGTCCTGAATTTCATTAACGTTTATACTGATAGTAAACATTTATCAAGCACTTGCATGCACTGTTCTGAAAACTTTACATACTTTAACTTATTTAAGCCTCAAAATTCTGTCCAGTAGGTGCTTTTATCATCCCCATTTTACAGCTGAGATTGAATAATTACTTTTGAATAATTACTTACTTTTACAGTAAGATTGAACAATTTCTTCAAGATCATAATGTTTGCACATAAAGAATATACATGTCATAGTTCCTTTATCCAAAGTGATCTCCACTTTTGTAGAGAACTATCAAGTGTTATAGAATGTGCTAGTCATTTACCTTTTGTTCTTTAATTCATTGCCCTGTTCTGCTCTGTATGCAAAGAGCTGACCCCTGAAAACTCTGTTTCCAAGGCTCCCTTGCCAACTGGTTTCTAGGTAGGTTCATCCAATAGGAGGTGAGACATCATTGAGGAGTAGCCTCACTGGTAGTGATTAGTCTCCTCCATGGTCAACCCTATTATCTGTATTACTAATCTCTGGGCTGCCTCACTAACTCTGTTAGACTTCTCAAATCTTCCAAACATATTTGTACCTTTATAATGAGTCTTCCATATTAAATTCTCTTTATTTGGACAGCTGGTGTGGATTCACTTTTCCTGACTAGACCTTTTTGAATCATAGGGCCACCTCTCTAGCCTCTCTCTTCTCAGATTTTCCGTAATAGACATTGTACATATTACCTGTTTCAATAATATTTCTTAATTTTTAAAAAAAATATAGTTTGGGGCTTCCCTGGTGGCACAGTGGTTGAGAGTTCACCTGTCGATGCAGGGGACACAGGTTCGTGCCCCAGTCCAGGAAGATCCCACATGCCGCGGAGTGGCTGGGCCTGTGAGCCATGGCCGCTGAGCCTGTGCGTCCAGAGCCTGTGCTCCACAATGGGACAGGCCACAATAGTGAGAGGCCCGTGTACCAAAAAAAAAAAACAAAAAAAAACGTATAGTTTGAACTGTTTCAAATACTGCAAAATAATAAGCAATGAAGAGTCTTCTTTCCCTTTCTAGATGCCCAGTCCTTTGTTTATAGTACATCAGAGTTAAACCATTACAGCAGACTAGGATGCTCCAGGCCTTCCACCTCCCCCACCCTGAAACAATGAGTTAACAACAATATATGGGCCATAATAACTCTGTGAGAACTCTAGAGACAGTTGAGAAGCTACAGCATCCAGGCCAATGTAAAACCAAGAAAAGATTCCAGAGAAAGATGTAGAAAATTTTGTGGCATTTTGCATAACCATTCTTTCCCCTCCCTCTACACAGCTTAGGGAGGCATCCCCCACCCCCAATAACAGGGGCTCTTCTTTGGGTCTGAAACAAAGAGAGAACTGTGCACCCAATATTTTGGCTTGTCTGGGGGCTGCCTGAGGGATTGGTTTCTGTTTTGCCTGACTTGGAGTACTGAGGGCACTGGTGCCAGAGTTTGGAAGCTGCTGAAAACAGAGGCAAGTATTGCAGGACATTATAGCTGAAGTTCTGCAAGCAGACATCAAAGGGAACCAAAGATCAGAAAGACTTTGGAAGATCCTATAACCTCTAGCCATGCTCATTGTGAAGGTCTTTTCCTGCACAAATCCAGTCTGTAACGACTAGGAGAGGTGGCTGCTTATTCAAATGTCCAAATATCAAGAAAAGATCACAAGGCATACAAAGAATCGTGGAGACATGGCTCAATCAGAGGAACAAAATAAAACTCCAGAAACATACCTTAAAGAAATGCAGAGATATAAGCTGCCTGACACAGAATTTAAATAACTGTCATAAAGATGTTCAATGAACTGAAAGAGAGCACAGATATACAACTAAATGAACTAAGGAAAACAATGAATAAACAAAATGAGAATATCAACAAAGAGATAGAAACTATTAAGAAGAACAGAACAGAAAGTATAGAGCTGAAAATTACATAATTGAGTTGACAATTTTACTAGAGGGGTTTAACAGTACACTTGATCAAGCAGAAGAAAGAATCAGTGAACTTGAAGATAGGTTATTGGAAATTGTCCCCTTAGAGAAACAAAAAGAAAAAGAACAAAGGAAAGTGAAGAGCACCTAAGGGATTTATGGGATACTAGAAAGTAGATCAATATATGCATTAAACCATAATGTAGATCAGTATATGCATTAAGGGGATTCCAAAAGGAGAAGAGAGAGAAAGGAAAGTGCAGAGAGCTTATCAGAAGAAATAATGATTGAAATATGGGGAAAGAAATGGACATACATAGTTAAGAAACTCAAAGAACTCCAACTCTGATAAACCGAAAAAGACCCAGTAAATGAGTCACATTACAAACTGTCAAAAGTTAACAATAAAGAATCTTGAAAACAGCAAAAGAAAATTGACTCCTTATGTACAAGGATCCTCTGTAAGATTCTCAGTGGTTTTATCAGCAGAAACCCAACATGCCAGAAGGCAGTAGAATAATATATTAAGAGGGCTGAAAGAAAAAAAGGAACCTAACCAAGGACACTACATCTGGCAAAACTGTCCTTCAAAAGGAAGGAGAAATTAAGACTTTCCCAGATGAACAAAATCCAAGAGAGTTCACTACAACTAGACCTGTCCTACAAGAAATGCTAAAGGGAATCTTTGCAGTTGAAACAAAAAGATGGCAGACAGCAACATGAAGCTGTACAAAAATATAATGTTCTCCAGTACAGGTAAATACATGGACAAATGTGTAAACTGTATTATTGTAATTTCGGTGCATGGAATTAGAGGCAAAAGCATAAAAAATAAATATATGTTCATAGGCATGAAACATCTAAAGATGTAATTTGTGACATCAATAACAAAGTGGTGAGTTGGGGTGAATTTGTAAAGGATAGAGTTTTTGTATGTGATTGAAGCTGTTATCAGTTTAATATAGAATGCTATAACTTTAAGATGGTTTATGTGATTGCAATGATAACCACAATGAAAATGTCTATAGAATATACACAAAAGGAAATGAGAAGGAAATCAAAGCACGTCACTATAAAACACAAAAGAATACAGTAAGAAAGGAATGGAGGGACAAAAAACGTTATGAGATACACAGAAAACAGTTAACAAAATGGCAATAGCAAGGCTTTCCCTATCAGTAATTACTTTAAATGTAAATGGATTAAACTCACCAGTGAAAAGACAGAGACTGGCTGAATGTATTAAAATAGCACCCAACAATATGCTGTCTACAAGAGACTCACTTTATCTTTAAGGATACACAGGCTGAAAGTCAAAGAATGGAAGAAGATATTCCATGCAAATAGTAACCAGAAGAGAGCAGGAGTGGCTATACAAATATCAGACAAAGTAGACTTTAAGTCAAAAACTGTTACAAGAGACAAAGAAGGGTATTATAAATGATAAAAAGGTCAATTCACCAAGAAGATATGATAATGATAAATATTTATACCCTAAACCTCAGAGCTCCTAAATATATGAAGTAAGCTTTGACAGACTTGGAGGGAGAAATAGCAGCACAATAATAGGAGACTTCAATATCACACTTCCAATAATGGATAGAAAACTAGACTGAATATCAGTAGGGAAAAGAGGACATGAACAACACTATAGGCCAGTTAGACCTATTGGATGTATACAAAACACACCACCAAATAATAGCAGAATATACATTCTTCTCAAGTGCAAATGGAATATTCTCCAGGACAGACTACCACAGAATAAGTCTTAACAAACTCAAGAAGATTAAAATCATACAAAGTATCTTTTCTGATCACAATGGAATAAAATTAGAAATCAGTAGCAGAACAAAAACTGGAAAATCCACAGATACATGGAAATTAAACAACACACTATTTATTTATTTATTTGGCTGAACTGGATCTCAGTTGCTGCATGTGTGCGGGATCTTTGTTGCTGCATGTGGGGTCTTTTTATCTGCGGCATGTGAACTCTTAGTTGCAGCATGTGGGATCTAGTTCCCTGACCAGGGATTGAACCCAAGCCCCTTGCATTAGGAGCTCAGGTTCTCAGCCACAGGACCACCAGGCAAGTCCCAAAAAGCACACTCTTAAGCAACCAAAAGAGTCAAAGAAGAAGTAACAAGGGAAATTAGAAAATACCTTGAGACAAATGAAAGTAAAAACACAAAATACCAAAAGTTATGGGATGCAATAAAAGTGGTGCTAAGAGGGAAGTTTATAGCTGTAAATGCTTACATAAAAAAGAAGAAAGATCTCAAGTCAACAACCTGACTTTATAGCTCAAAGAGAAAAACTAGAAAAAGAAAAACAAACTAAAGCCAAAATTAACAGAAGGGAGGAAATAATAAAAATTAGAGCAGAGGTAGATGAAATAGAAAACAGAAAAACAGAAAAAAATCAACCAGTCTAAGAGTTGGTCTTTTTAAAAGATCAACAAAATGGACAAACACTTTTAATTTAACTAAGTGAAAAAAAGAGAAGTCTCAACTAAAATCAGAAATGAAAGATGGGACATTACAACTGATGTCACAGAAATCAAAAAGGTTTATAAGAGAATACTATGAATAATCTTATATCAAGTTGAATAACCTAGAAAAAATGAATAAATTCCCAGAAACACACAACTTACCAAAACTGAATCATGAAGCTTTATTTGATCACCTGCTGAAAGTTTCTTTGAGGCAACATTTATGTTGAAATATTGATGAATGAAATATGAATGAAAGGAAACAGCTTAGCAAAGATTTAGAGCTGCACTGTCCAAAGTGATAGTCACTAGCTAACCAAATTTAATTAATTAAATTTAATTTAATAAGTTAAAATATTTAAATTAAATTCCAGTTCATCAGTTGCCATATTCACACATCAAGTGCTCAATAACCACATGTGGACAGTGGCTACTATATTGGACAGCACAGATATAGAACATTTCCATCATCACAGAAAGTCCTATTGGATAGCACTGGTCTGAAGAAGTAATTTTCAGGCAGAAAAAATAAGTAAAGGCAAAAGCTAAGATGAGAATTACCTTGACACTGCTGGATGAAAAGAAAGGCAGTGTGGCTGCTGGGGACTGATAGAAGGGAGAGATGTAAGTGGTGAGGTTGCAGAGTTAGGCAGGAACAGGCCATGTAGGCACTTGAAAGCCATGAAAGAAGTCTGAATTTTTATTCAAGTTCCTATGGAAATAGACTGAGGTGTTTTAAACAACAGGGGGGTGACATGTTTTGATTCTACTTTAGAAAGATCATTCTGAAGGTTTTAAGATAAAGGATTTACATATCTTTAATCACAAATAAATTTTAATTTCAGTTGTGATTTTTTTCTTTGAACAAAAAACTATTTTAAAGGCAGCTTTTAGGGCTTCCCTGGTGGCACAGTGGTTGAGAGTCCGCCTGCCGATGCAGGGGACACGGGTTCGTGCCCCGGTCCGGGAAGATCCCACATGCCGCACAGCGGCTGGGCCCGTGAGCCATGGCCACTGAGCCTGCGTGTCCGGAGCCTGTGCTCCGCAACGGGCGAGGCCACAACAGTGAGAGGCCCGTGTACCGCAAAAAAAAAAAAAAAAAAAAAAAAGGCAGTTTTAAAAAAAATTTCAAAGTGGGATTTTTTGTGGGGAGATTGTAATTTCATTGATTTGTCTTTTTATGCACTGTGGTCCAAAAATGTTTATAGATGGAGAATTTATTAAGGCTTTTGTTTATGTTTGCTTGTAACCAAGTAAAGGGCCAGTTTTATACATGAGCATAAGCAAAAAATAAAAATAAAGTAGAAATGTGTGTTCTCTATTTGTAGTATACCAAATATATTTCAAGTTTGTTAATTGTGGTATTCATGTCATTTGTGCCCTATGTTTTGTTTAATTGACCTATCAAATTCCAAAAGACCTGGATCAAAGTCTCTCAATATTAATATGGTTCTATCAAATTCTTCATACATTTCTAAGCATTTCTATTATACATATTTCCCTTCTTAGTTTTTTGTTGCATAAAGATTCATAACTATTATTTTCTTCTCTGTGTATTATAATTTTTGCTAACAAAAATTATTCCATCCCTTTTAATAATTTTGACCCACTGCACTCTTTAATAGCTGCATATTCATAGCATGAGCTACTATATTTGTTTAACCAATCCTGTATACATAAATATTCCAATATTTGCTATCTTCAACATGCTCTTTATCCTAAACCTGTTTAAGCATATTACTTTCAACTCTATTTTGTTAATGGAAATTATGGGGATATACGTATGCATAAAGCTGATTCACTTTGTTATACAGCAGAAACTAACACAACACTGTAAAGCAATTATACTCCAAGAAAGATGTTAAAAAAGAAAAGAAAAGAAAAGAAAAAACATAAGCCAATGTGTTTTAAGACATTGTGAGATGCTTTTATTAGTCAGGACCCCAAGGGATATGTGTGATGCTTTCAAAAATCAAATTTTCTCCCCTGTGGATCTACCTCTACAGTTCGTGACACTTGGGAATCAATTTTACTACCATATGATTAAAACTAGAGGCAAAATAATCTTGAACAGCTTTAATTTTAAAATTTAATACTGGTGAAAAATGTACAGAATGATTTACCAGATAACTGAGAGCAAACTAAGAGTATTCAGAATAGAAGAAATCTTGCAGATGGTACAAAGACAACTTTGGCATTTAATCCAACAGCATAAAGCTGAATGAGATCTGCGGGACTTTGAAATTACACTTCCGTACGGCTGCTGTTATAGAAAATCACCAGCGAATGTTATCAAGTTTGTTGAACACTACTTATAATAAAGATTATCATCCAAGGAAAGAAGAAAAATCATTGATTGAAAAGGTAGACACTCCATTGCTGTAATTCAAATGAAATCACTGGCATATTTGTCACACTGTGGAGAACATCATCTCCAGTTTTTTGTCATCAAATTATTAATGGGGGATTGGAGATTATTTGATAAAAGGCTGAAAGGGAGCTACTCTGAGCAAAACAAGTTTCAGTGACACTCAGAGAAGCAGGTGCTGATGAATAAAACATTGAGGTGGTGGAGTACAATGAGGTGTATAGATGATTTGGACATGCAGCTCGTGTGGACTGATTAGAGTGACACAGCCCATTCTGGGTGAAGAAAATTAAAACAATCATAGGCTTTAAAAAGGAGATTTCTTGCCAGGGAATTTATACATGAATTTTTTTTTTGAAATATGACATTTCTTCTATAGTGATTTCTGCCTTTGAGATGCAATTCCGGTCAATGAAGGATTCAGGATAAGAATAGAAATGGTCCTGGAGAAAGTATCTTCCACACTTATATTCTGGGATAAAATTCAATTAGACTCTCCCTTTGGATCAGAAATTGCCATTGGTCTTCATGCTGAGATCCTATCATGACTGTAGAACATCTATCAGGTAAGAGGAGCGATCTGAACTAGTAGAAAAAACACACTAAAACTCACCTGCCAACCCAGCTGTTCAACGTCTAGTACCTTTGGTGGGAGGATTTCTCTGACTCAGTGAAATCCGTGTCATTTTGTCCTTAATGGATGTAAACTGTCTTTTTTTCTTTTATAGTTGAGTTAATAGTAATTTATTGGCAAGCTTTATGTGGTTGTGATACACCTTTAAATTTTAGACTATCACAATGCAGGTACCACCCCAGCACTGAGGAAGTCCCATCATCCTCTGAGGCCAAAGCTCCCCATGTGTTAAGGATGGGTGAGCTGGATGGACTCTAAGGGCTCTTGTGGATTTCACAGTCAACAAAAATAAAAGGCTTCACACTGTATAAACATCCATATCTTCTCAAACTCTAAACATGTAACAAGCTCGTTTTCCTCTGTTCACTCTCAATGTTGAAAAATCTTAAGATATTTTGGTCAAAAGGCCTTAGATTTAGTACCAAAAGTCCAATTAACTAGTTCTTATCAACAGTGTTAACATTGTTACATTTCCAAATGGAAATAATAATAATTGTGAATGTGGGAATTCCCTGGTGGTCCAATGGTTAGGACTCCATGATTTCACTGCCAGCAGCCTGGGTTCGATCCCTGGTCAGGGAACTAAGATCCCGCAAGCTGTGTGGCACAGCCAAAAAGACCAGTGTGAGCAGTAGTTTACCACTCAGTTTCCTGTATACATGATCTCTTTGATCCTTATGAAATTCCTATTACCCCATTTTTTTGCATTAACAACTTAAAACTTATATTTGTTTGTTTATTGTGGTAAGCACACCTAACATGAGATCTACCCTCTTAACAGATATTTAAGTGCACAATCCAGTACTGTTATCTGTAGGCACTATGTCATACAGCAGATCTCTAGAAATTATACATCTTGCATAACTGAAATTTTAGGCCTGTTAATTAGCAACTCCCCATCTCCCCCTTTCCACAGCCCCTGGCAGTCACCATTCTATTCTTTGTTTTTATGAGCTTACTCCCATTTTATATTTAAAGAAACCAAGGTTCTAAGATGTAAGTAATTTTTCCAGACCATACAACCAACAAGTAGAGAGGCCAGAGTTTGAGTCCATATTGACTCCAAAGGCCAGTATTTCCATGACACCTCATTACTTATAAAGCGAGGTGGACTGCTGTAAAAATAGTAACGACTAAATTTTAATGAGGAGTTTCTATGTGCCTGAAGCTGTGCTAAGAGCAGCAACATGTCAATTCTTATCAAAAACTTGTTAAGAAGTATAATTGGCTCCATTTCACAGAAGAGGAAACACACTTGTAGAGCTAGAAAATCACACTGGGAATCAAATCAGGCAAGTTGGATCCAGAAGCCCAGTCATGAAATCACTGAATGTGCTGCCTCCTTCCCCAGATGGGGAGGAAGGAGGGAGCATTACCTGTTCCCAAAGCACCTGAGGGAATAGTTGTTTACATCAAGTTATCCCCCAAAGAAAACTGGTCTTTCTCTCTCTGACAGTGTCCTAAAGTGATGCTACTTTGGTACTGAACCTGAGGACACAAGGCTCCACTGAGGTTGAAATGCTCACCTTGGACTACAGCCCCTTGGCTCTCCCTTCTGAATACAACACACTGTTGAGTTCATTTTTCCTCAAGGGGACAAAAATATGACAGAATTTGAGAAGTTCTAAGGAAGGGTAGAAACAAACCCAAATAATCACAGCTTATTGAAGGAGCCTAGTGTGAGGTTGCCTTGGTGACCAAATCCTGCTAGACTGGGGGATTTAGGGGATCCCCAGGGCCTTGAAAGGAAGTGAAATCCCATCACCCTCGAGGCATGTGCATTCTCACTGCAGTACTCAGCACACCACTTTGCCACGCTCTTTATTTTTCAGTCATTTCCAGTCTCATTCATTGATGACTCTGGTATTTGCTTCAGTCAGGCTTCCTTTCCCATGGTCCACTCTATCAGATCAAACGTTCAAAGTGCTCTCTATATGCCCATGAAATTCTATCATTTAAGCTTGTTCACTCAACAACCCCCCACCAGATCTATTCTCCAACCTCATAGCGACCTCCAGCCATTGACTCTTATCTCTTTTCTCCCTCTCCATCAGTCTCTTCCCCTTCTCGCTATGCCAGCTAGACCCTAAGGACCATAACTAGTGCCTAAATGTCCCTTATCTTCTGTCCTTTCAAAGCACCTACCCTGACTCCAGCCCCAGATGAATCTAACTGCTTCCTCCGTGGCTGCATCTAGACTGTTGGGTACCACTGGAGGAAATTACACAAGTTGGCTCACTGGTACCACTAGAAATGCATGGTCACCAACCTCAACTGTCCAGGAAGTCTACTATGTTTTCCTGGTGAGTTCATATTCCTATTATTTTCAACATTTTCTCCTCTTCTTAAATCTCAGATTCTCTTGCCTCCTCATTTACTGTTTATCCTTGAAACAAAATATGCATATGTTCCTGCACTACTCCTACAACATCTGTTATTGGGACCCCACCCAGATATCCTTTACAGAGAGGCATACCCATTCCCCAGCTGCTGTGGAGTTGGCTGCTAATGGGTCACTCCTGCACCCTTCTCTAAGGTGTGAGATTATGCCCTTTGATCACGGAAGCCGCCTTACCCAGAGATGCCTGGGAGGTTATGTACCCCACTCCACTTCCAGCAGAGCAGCCAATGGGTAATGACTGCCTGAGGCAGGGATATAGAGGTCTAGCCCCCTTGCCTCAAAGACAGACAAACTCAGCAGAAGCAGTTCACACACCAGAGCTCCCTGAGGGATTGGGCTGAGGCTGGATTTTTGAAACCACACCTTTGCTTAGCTTTTTCCTGCAACCCCTGCTTCCCATACTGCCTTAAGTATTTTTCTTGAGAACACTCCCTCAATCAGTCACTAACACAAAAATCCCCATATTGAGCTCTGCTTCTAGGGAACTTGACGTAAGATACCCATTGACTATTTCCCCTCCTTTCCCCTTGTTGGACCAGAGTGATCCCTGCTCCTATTCAAGGCCAATGCCTCCTCCTGTGTTCTGGACCCTGTGCCATTCTGACTTCCCAGGAATCTTGCAGAATCAATAGTCCTTTCTCTTTTTTGTTGGCTCCTTCCCAACAGGACCGAAGCAAGCTCAAGCCTTTCCCATCTTAAAACACTAAGCCTTCCCTCAGGCCCACCTTCTTTATGGCTACTGCATTCCTTTCTCTTCTCTCTCATAGCCAAACTTCAGCATTAGATTGTTGGTGTTTGTTTCATGGTTACATTTCTCCTTCATATGAAGACCATAAAGTGTCCACCTTATGGAAAGATTATGGAGAACTCAATATATGGCCAGAAGGGAGACCTTTCAGGATGTTCCTGCCACTCTTATTGTTATTTTGAGCTTTTATGACACAGGAGCTGGTGAACGCTGCCCCGCGGTGCTGTTTACATGTGCCTCCTCCATTGCCTCACCTCCTACTTTTTTCTCAGCCCACTCCAATCTGGTTTCTTCCCCTGCCACTTTACCTCTGACCTCAATTTTGCTAAACCTAATGGACATCTTTCAGTTCCCATCTTACTTGTTTCTCTCCCTCAGTCTTTGCTTCACTACCTTTTCTTGGCTTCTCTCTCTTTGTGCTCCTCCTGCCTGTCCAGCTGCTACTTTCTGGCTCCTTTTTGGGTTCCTCTTCTTTCAATGTCCGTTAAATGATGGCATCTCGTGAAGATCTATCTGGAACCTAAATTATTTTCACTCTGCTTGTGTCCTAAGCAACTATATTCATTTCGAAGGCTTTAATTACCATTTTATACAATGGATTCACAAATATCCAGCTCATGCCTTTCCTTTGAACTCCAGACTCATATATTCAACAGACTTTGCCACATCTCCTTGTGGCTACTTTAAATATGCCTTAAACAGAATATGTCCAGAATTAAATGCATCATTTTTCTACCCAAACTGCTCCAACTCCAACCTGATAGCCTTAAGAAATATCACCATCACCCACATAATTTCTCAAGTCAATAATTTATGAGTCATTTGTTATTCCTCCCCAACCACATAATCAATCACTGAGTCATGTTAATTCAACCTCTTGAATATCTCTCAGATATATCCCTTTCTACATATTTTCCCATGACAGTATGCTAGTTTAGCCATCGTTTCTTGTCTAAAATATCACAATAATCTCTATGTCTCCATTTATAATCTTTATATCAATTAGGGGTTAGTTGCAGGAAATAGAAAACACTTTAGTTTTTATGTATAAAGGGCTTTAATACAGGAAACAAGGAGCTTGCACAATCTTGGAAGGACTGGAAGGCTCTGGGTTAGGCTTCCAGAAATAACATCCAGAACAATACCACAAAATGAGCCCAGCAGGGGAACTGCTCCCCCCACAATCAGGAAGGTGGAGAGTCAGGAAGCCATCATTGGAAATTTTGAGCCTAAGAACATCACATTAGAGGTGATCTGGGGTCACAAAGGCAGTGAAGATGCCTCTAGTGGCCCTTTTGCTGGTGCCTGACACTGGGTTGCTGCTGCTGGGAGGGCCAATGGCCATGACCAATCATGCCAGCTGAGACTACCTTCTAAATCTCCCAGATGTATGTAATTGATGGAATGTTATCTACTACAGAACCTGAGCTGGAAACTGGTCTTCAGCAGCCTCTGCAGCACAGGAAGGCATGTTTGAGGGAGGCTGAACTGGACATTGAACCAGTCAACCCCTGACCCCCATCTGCCACCCTCTTCCCATTGACACCACCGTATTTCCTTTTCCTCTCTAACCCCTTTTCCTTTCTGCTGCCAGAACAATGCTTTAAAAGCACAAGACAGATGACAAAATCCTCCTTAAAACTCACTGATATTTTCCCATTGCTTTAAAAGTATAATCCAAATTCCTCATCATGGCCTTACTTATCATGTGCTTGCTAAGGGCCAGGCACTGTGCTAAGTGATTTTTGTGGGTTAAGTCATGTAATTCTCAAAATAAGCCTATGAGTCAGGTATTCTGGTTTTACAGATGAGCCAACTTAGAGAGATCAACTTCTCAAGGTCACCCTAATTTAGGAGGCAGGCAATCAGACTTTCTGACTCCATAGCCTATGCGCTTAGCTCTGTGTTGTACTGTCTCCATCAGGAGAGGCCCTGGTGATGTCTCCAGCTTCACATCTTACCAACACCTCCCTCACATCCTGTGCTCTGCCCAGGTTGGCCACCCTTATTCTAGAAGATGGTGTGCTCTCTTGTGCCTCCAAACTTTGAATTTATTGGTTCCTTTTGTAGAATGTTCTTCCTCCTCTTTTTCCCTAGCTCATGTCAGCTCATCCTTCAGAACAACTCAGCCAAATACCCTTCCTCTGAGAAGCCTCTCCTGACCCCTTAGAAGATGCTGAGTCTTTAAGGGTACCACATCTCCTCTACTATAGGACTTCACACGTTTGGAATTATCCACCAAATCATCTAATAATTCTTTATTTAATGTCTGTCTTCCTCACAAAACTGTATGGTGACAGTCTCTGTGCCTGTAGTGTTCATCACTCTCCCAGGTGCCTAGAATTTTGCCTCCTACAAAATGGGCACTCAGCAAATATCGATAAACTGACTGATAAGGGGAATGAAATTTTTAAAACTCATTTTCCGAAATGAGTGACAAAAAAAAAATAGCTCAACAAAAATTATGGACCAATTCCCCCTGAAAAAAGAAAGGGGAGAGATTAAGGGAAATTGGAAAGGTTGCAGATCTCATTAACCTCCTGGGTTCATTTAGGAGCAGAAAGCAGTGGGAGAGAGAAACAGGATTGCATTGTGACTGGATCCCTGTGCACAGCCCAGATCTCACTCCATGCCCACCTTGAATCAAGGCTCAGCTGTCGCACATCCTGGAATTAGATCCAAATCCACAATGTTATATTTCCAGGAGGTTGGGGGGCAACAGAGGAGTATATATTTCATACCACGAGGCCAAACCTCATAAATATTCTCTTTAAACATCTTTGCTCTGTCCCCAAAGTTCTCTCCAGATGCCAGCTAACTGACCTCCCCTTTCTTCTCCGGAGTAGCCCTTCCTACAGCTTCCCCAACCAGGCCAGACCCTGCCTCCTTCCTGCCAGAGGCTACTCAGATTCAGTGTGTCCCTGTCTTTCTTTCTTTGGGTAGGGCAGTGAGGTTCATGCTCTTAGAATCTCCAGGGAGCATCCTCACACTCAGCCCCTGCCCAATAACAAAGCCTGCTTCTTGGGATCCACCTCCCCTAGAAGGCAGGGTGGACTGTAAATGTAGTGAGGATATTTGGAGGTAAGTTAAACCAGTGTAACTTTTGTCCCTGCTAATCCTACTTTCCTTGTCATATGAGCTCCGACATCAAGAACCTCGCCCAATAGGGCTCAGATCATAGAGTTTCTTCCATGATGTAGCAAGGATGCTTCTCCTTCTGCTATTAAGTCTGAGCTCTGAAACTCAGTGCCCTGGGAAATAGGATAAGTGCTCTCCAAAGGGAAGTGTGAGATGAAACACCCCTTCCACCATAATGAAGTGTAGGAAGAAGTAGGGTGAAGATGTCAGACACATGTCCCTACTGTCTTCCTCAGTGGGTGGAAGCTTTGCTGGGGTTGGTAGAAATATCCTGATAGGTAAGGGGGAGCCAAGATCATCACGGGGCTGGAAGTTGGAAAGAATCATTCTTCTATGGGCACTGCCTGGGGAAAACGACATATACATGGCCACACCCATGTGGCACAGGGAGGATGCAGCCACTCAGAGTGAGGGGCCAGAGAGGATACCCTGTGGTGACATTCCTGGATCTCTCAGGCTTATGTGTGGGCTTCGGGGGACCTGAAAGTTCCTATATGTTCAGTGAAAGAGACAAAGTACAGAGAGGACTATTGGTATAGCAGAAGCCTGGGTCAGGAGGCCATCAAGGGTGGGATCTCAACGACCAGAGGCAATGACAGTGGTACCTAAACAAACACTAGCTCAGCCATCAGAGCAGCTCGGCCACCCAACAGTGAAGATGAGAGAAAGAGCACAACCTCCATAGCAGGACTCAAAGCTTTCCCACCCCCAGAGGGGAGGCAGGAGGAGGGGAAAGAAGAAATGGCTTTGAATTGACCAAATATTTACCCAATAGAGACTGTTCTAAACCAGAAGAGACTCTTTACATGACTCGAGTTGGAGAAACCATTATTTGGCAAGTTCAGAATGTGTTGCCTGCCTCCTTCCCTCTCCCCACTCTCTAGCCCAGTCTCAGCGGAGCAGGCTGGAGAGCGATGGGGCCTGGCAGCCCCAGGGCAGCTGACAATACTTAGAGAGACAGCGTCCTTCAGGACTGAGGCATTAGTCACTGGGCTACATCTCAGCATCCACATGGCCTCAACAGGGATTCTGACAGAAGCCATGGTGGAACACACCTCCTAACCTGAAGGCTCTGGTTATTCATGAAACAGCCTGCTCCTTGGATCTCTCAATGCAGTTGCTGCCTGTAGCTGGAAGGCTTAAAAAAAAAAAAGCCCAATTACATTTTGAAACCCATTTAGTTGGCTCTAGCAATGAGCCCCCATCCCAGGAGATGATGAGGAAAGCAGCCAGCTGCTATCTCACATGGCAAACACAGCCAGCCAAAGACACCCGGAGGAGCAGGGCAAGCATTCTGGAAGTCCACTGGGCTACAGCCTATCTGCACACCGATTAAGCAAGAGTGAGGAACCCAAATATGAGTTTAGTTTGAATGCTATTGCCATGGCCTTTTATTGTGGTCTTTAAGAAATGGTGGGTGATGGGAGGGGAGGGAGAGGGTACAGTGAGGAAGGGCTGAGGTTTTGGAAGGACGAAACTGCCGGGAACTGCAGCTTTGGAAATGCCACTTCAGCTGTTTCAGTGCTATGGTTGGTTGTACAAAATGATCGTTATCTTGAGGCCTAAATTCTGCTGATTCAATTGCTCTTATCTGAATTTTCGAATTATTCCTGACAAGATAATAAGTCTCTTTCAAAACATTAAATTGGATAAATCTCCCTGCTGGAGGTCTCCAGCTCGATTTAATTTTCTGCAGATATTCTAAGGATCTAATGAGAAATCAAAATGAAAAGGCTTAATTGGAATTTCTCTGATTCCCCAACATGAGGTCTTTGGAACATGGAAATGGTCAGGCAACAAGATATTTCTTTTCTCTCTCCCTCTCTGGGTTTAGCTAAGTCCCACCCCTGGCCTTTAGACCATCTTGTTAAACTTCACAGTCTATAGAAGGCTGAACGCTAATTACAGAGCTTGATTCTTGCTTGTTTTTGTGGCCAATTTTTTTTTTTTTCTTTTGCGGTACGCGGGCCTCTCACTGTTGTGGCCTCTCCCGTTGCGGAGCACAGGCTCCGGATGCGCAGGCTCAGCAGCCATGGCTCACGGGCCCAGCCACTCCGCGGCATGTGGGATCTTCCCAGACCGGGGCACGAACCCGTGACCCCTGCATCGGCAGGCGGACTCCCACCCACTGTGCCACCAGGGAAACCCCGTGGCCAATTTTAATACACTCCCCAATTTTCTCTAGATCTATTAAGCCTGCATGCTATGTCTTCAGCTGAGCCGCATGGACACAGCACATCAGATGGGAATTTTCAGACCTGCTATTCTACAGAACTTGGAGGTCTGAGAACTGAGCTTGTAAAGTCTCCTGGAAGCTGGTTTGCCAAAATTCATTTCTTTGACTCTCAGAAGGTTCCCTAGAGAAATGCCTTTGGGTGTTGTTACCATCCATGCTGGATGCTAACCATTACCCTTTATTGAGCACTTACTACGTGCCAGGCACTTGGCTAAGCCTTGCACATGCATGTTTCATTTACTCCATCTCCACAGAACACGCCAATGAAGCAGGTGCTACACTTATCCCCGTATTATGGATGAGCAAGTAGACTCAGAGAGAAGTGATTTACCCCCAGGTCACACACTTAGTAAACAGTGTGTGTGTTGGGAAGAGGGCACAGATTTGAGTCTAGATTTGTCTGCCTCTCAAACTCATGCTCTCATTATCCCGAGAATAAACCAACTAAGTTACACAAAAATTGCTTTTAATGAGGTTCCAGGAGAGGATTACTGACTTTGGATAACAGAGTCATCTGTTATCTTGTCAACCCATCCATCGTAGACACTAACTCTTCTATCGCTTTCAGAACCTTTTGCAGAGATGGACAATGAGGCAGGAGGACAGAGAATGGGGTATAATTTCCTCACCAAAGAAGCTGCCGTCCCCCGGATTGGGAGGGAGATTGACGTGACAGTAACCACCTCCATGTTTGTTCCCAGGATTAAGGGAGAAGACAGAGGAGCCACAATAGCTTTGTTTGGCACAGATCCCACCTCATTAGAGATGACACTGGCCACTTGACTGGTCCTGGGGTAAATACGGAAGGAGAGCCTCACTAGAGAACCACATCAACAGACCAAAGAGCACCTACCCACGGGCTTTATTCTGCCCCCTGCTTGCTGCCCGAGCTGACAACTCCAGCCCCAGATGACAGCTGCTCCTGTCACGTGGTACTAATGGCCATCCCAGGTTAATAGAGCCAGGAGGGTAAAGACCAGCCAGCAACTGCTTCGAATGGTCATTTTCAGTGTGGACTTTGCTCTTGCCCTATCACTTCTTGACTTTTATCATCTGCCATGATGAAAGTGCATAAAAGGGTGCTTTGGCCAGGATACTCTTTCAGACTGGGCTTGCTCACAAAACTTCACTGTAAATATAAAATGGCCTGTGCCCCTGGCTTTTAAATCCACAGGAAAGGAGTGTGGTGAGGAAGGGTGGAAGGAAATTACTTTGACCTAATCAGCACAAAAACTTTCAAAATGAGGAAAGTTGTGCAGAAATTTCAATTTAGGGCACAGGAACGTCCCCATAAATGGGTGACTAAGACCTCAGAGGGCTCAGCACCGGTGTCTGGAACTGTAAGAGCTCTCCCACCCCACCTCCACCCCGGTACCTCGCATCCGTGCACACAGATCATGGCTGGATCAAACTCATGAGCCATATGTTATTTATACCCCTGACTACTTTCCAAAAGATGTGAGGTAGCTTACCTCAAAAGATACATGTCCAATAATCCTGTAAAAACAAGACTTAAATGATAAGAAGCAAACATTGAAAGAGACCAAACAGAAAATATTATTGTAGAGACCTAGACCTGAATGAGTATAATATGTTACTTTGAGCCTCCTGACACCCAAGGTGAAAAAGAACCAGGTTAAGGTGCATAATTCTCAATATCTGATTTTAAAAGCACATCAGATTTGTCAGGGGATGTGGATTACTCAGTTTGTTCTGTTCCGTGGTCGCCCACCGCACCCCAAGCAAAGAACAGACAAAACAAAACCTTAGTGATGGGAGGGCAAACCCTCTGCCTTAAACAAAACAGTGTGGTCACAGCAATATCCTTTCTCACACTGCAACACCCTCTGGCTATTCTCTTGGACATCCTTTGTTCATTCTTGGTAAACCTTCTGTACGATTCTGCATGAGAATTAATTTCATTAAAATACTCCCTGCAGGAGTGTATCAACAGTTGTCTGGTAGCAATAGCTGAAGTTCATTTCTGAGCCTTGTGAGAAGGAGTCAGGAGAGATTAGTTACTATTTCCAAAGGTCTGGTTACAAGAGGGCATGATGACATTCTAGAGAATATTGACACGGGAGTCAGAACACCTGGGTTCTTGTCCCAACTGGATAACTAACGTAACTGTGTGTCACAGGGCAAGCTCTTTCCCATCTCTGAGCTGCACTTTCCCCATCTGTACCAAGAGAGGGTTGAAATAGTTCAGACTTTCTCAACGCTGGCCACACATTAGAATCACCTGGGCAGCTTTTAAACGTACATACGCATGGCTTCCTCCACAGATAAACTAATGATTTGTACTTCCCTAGGGGTAGCGCCCAGGCATCAGTGTTGTTGAAAACACCTTGGAAGATTCCCATGTGCAGCCAGGACTGAGATCACTGGAAGGGATGATCTCTAAGAGACCTCTCCAGACCCATGCTTCCATGGAGACATTCCTATTTTGAGGGATGCCTCAGTGAATGATTCCCCTGGGCATGGAGCTCTTTCTCAGAGTCAGCTAGGTTAAAAAGAACAAACTAGAAAGGTCCTTGTAAATCATGCAAAACGAGCTGCCTGCTTCTGCAGCTGCAGGACAAAAATACCTCCGTGCACTTGGTCTATTTCTCCCTCCTTGCTGGTGGTAAACAGCAGCCCTCTAATACAGAGCATGTGCTCCACCATCTGTGACCTCAGTCTACCTTTCTGGCTTTCTCCTCTCCCAGTGTGAGCCCTTTTACCTCACTTCCCTAGTGCATACTGACAGAAAGCTGATAGCAGACCCTAACCCTCAAGGATAGGCTGACTAAACTCAGATAAAACACTAAATTGTTACTTCAATTTACATTTCAAGTAAGCATTAACTCAGCACCTATGTGGCAGAGGCTTGGTTAGGCATGTTCACTGTCTCATTTTAAACATTTGATTGGCATTTGTAGAAAAGGGGAGAGATCCTCCTCCCCTCTGACCATCACCGTTAAAAGAACAGCAAGCATGAGGCAAGCCATAGGGTTAGGAGTCGGCTGGACACGAGACCACAGGTGGCTGGCCTTGAAGAATCACCTCTTCTGAGGGACTTGGTGGAGAGGTTGAGGGTGGAGTCTAACAGATGGTCCTCTCCAAGGAATTTGGCAACCAATGGCTTCTCCCAGGAACCGGAGCCCAACTTGTCATAGCCGTGGTTGACCAGCAGGCCTGTGCTTCCAGCCCTTTACCTGCATTCTTCAAATAATCTGGTCAATTACATCCTAACTCCCATCCATTGGTCCAAGACTGTGTGTTAATATTTTGCATCCCCTGGACTACTTGGAAATAACATAAGTATATGTTATCCTATATCCTGACATTCCAGTCTACTATACCTCCCCCCCAAAATTGACTTCCAACAAAACAGCATAAACACTATAAAAAAAACTTCTGACAAGAGTTCACTAACATAGAATAAACATTAAGTTATTGAGAGGATTATGGTTTCAGTATAGAATATAAACATATAACACCCTGATAAACTAAGAATAATATAGCCAACAAAAATTGAGTGGTCAGGAGAGGAAGGAGGCAAAAAATAAGCAGTATAATAATCAACCCACCTACCATAGTAAAGATCAAAATTCACCTCTAAAACTGAAATAGAATTAAAAATAGAGTTAACTCAAAGATTCTATAATATATATTTTCTTGACCATAACCGAATATTTTGGGAATTAATGAATTTTGGGGGAATTAATGATACCTGTAGTAAAAAGTGTTTAATAGAAGTTCAAAAAGTCCTTCAATTTTGCATCAGTTTCTTTCCCTTCTATTAAATTCATGCAAAATTAAATGTAAATTTTTTATTTTCTCAAAAACGTGTATTACAGATTTCTCTCTCTCTCTGATCCATATATATATTCATACAGAAATGTTTGGAATTATGCTCACTGAGTGTGAGCATAATAATAATAATTATGTGAGCATAATAATAATATTAATTATTTCTAGGCACTGGAGGTTTAGTTAATTTGTTTCTTCAGTATTTGTTCTTTTCTGCCTTGTTTGCATTTTTTACCATGATCATGTACTATGTTTAAAAAAAAATCATGGGAATTCCCTAGTGGTCCAGTGGTTAGGACTCTGTGCTTTCACTGCCGAGGGTACGAGTTGGATCCCTGGTCCAAAAACTAAGATCCCGCAAGCTGCGCCGTGAGGCGAAAAATAAAAATAATAAAATAAAATCATGACTTGAAAAAGTCAGTGACTATAAGTCCATGAATGGCTTCAAGATGGACTCTGAAATTCTATGCATAATATCCATGTGTGTGATTTTTTTCTGGAAAGTATGTCATATTCTCATCCAATGTCAGAAGTATTTATGACTCCAGAATACAGTTCTATGCTTCCTGCATTTCTTCTACTTTTGGTTTTTAAGCTTCTGGTTAATAATAAAGCTGCCTTAGGCTGTCAACCAAATACTAGGAACTGTACCAAGAACTTTACATGTATTATCTTTCGGTTTCTGCACTTTACAAGATAGATATTATCACTCCCATGTTATGGAGGAGAAATGAAGATCAGAGTTGCCTAGTCACTTGCCCAGAGTCACAGAACAATCAGAGGTAGACCTTGTCATCTGAATCCATCTCTGCGTGGGTCTGAAGTTTGCTCCAATACATTCATCTACCTCATCAGATAAGTCATCAGAAGCCATTTGTCTGCCAGCATTTAAGGGCCTACGATTAGCTGCCAATGTCCCAGGTGCTGGGGACACAGCAATAAACACTGGACAAAAATCTCTGCTTTCTTGGTGTTGATATTTTAAGAAATAGCTCAACCCAGATTTAAAATATGCTTATATTGTTTCATTTTATTTTTATGGCAACCCTGTGAGGCAGGCAGGTATTGCTATCCCTGATTTATAGCGAAGCCAACTAAGTCTGGGAGAAAGAGTTATCTGATTTGCATATAGCTGTTACGGGATTGAGCCAGAATATCAAACCTGATAAGACTCTAAGTCTCATCTGTAAGTTTAAAATATGCATATATTTTAGAATTAGACCAGATCCTAGTAGCAAATAGTGGTAGTGATAGGATATAAAAATTAAGGGTAAGTTTTGCCCTCAGTCACACTTGATACAAGTTATTGGACATTGTGAAACAGATCAAGTTTTTCATTACCTCACTCCCACTCTCCCTTTCAGGGTCCTTCTCTCCACTCCTGCTGACTTGTCCTCTACTTGCTCTCAATTGTTTACACACAACTCACTCTCTGTCTTCCCTCTCTGCTTCCCCCCAAAGCTGAGGGCTCAGCTGTGCTCAGTGCAGCTTTTCCACGAAGTCATTGTTGACTGAATACCTAGAGGACGCTGGGTGGCAAGTATGGGAAGGTACATATGTAAAGAATATGACACAAGGTCTCTCCCAATAGGACCAGCATTTGTGTTTTAAATTGGGATTTTTAAGCCTCAAAAGGCTTTAAGACCTAAAAAAATGGATCTCAAATGGCGGAATTTCAGGTATACTTTAAATGGTATATTCCATTGGAATCACATAAATTATTCAAGAGCTTGCTATAAATGCAGATTCCCACATTCCACCTTCAGAGAATCTCCAGTTCTGGGGTGATAGCCAGGAATTTGCACATTCAGCAAGCTTCTCAGGGTCCATGCACCACATTTTTGAAAAGCACTGGTGTATGGAGAGAGAGTGCATTGAGCACCCACTCCAGGAATCCCTGCATCGTGGTTGCACACACAATACCTCTGTCAAAGCAGTTATCACACTCTGTTGCAATTGTCTGTCTGTGTCTATGTCTGCAACCAGACAGTGGAACCCATTCCTATTCATCTCTGCAGCCCAAGTCCCTGGCTCACGGTACCTTACCCAGAGACACTCGGTAAACATTTACCAAATGTATGAAGACAGGCCCAACTCTGCATTAGTCATACACACACACACACACACACACACACACACACACACAAACATACCATCACTCACTGTATTCCTATGGGAAAAGCTGGTCCTAGCCCTGCACCACTACATGTTGCCTGGGGTGAAGACCAGCTTCTACAATATGCTGAGAAGGAAGGTTTCATAAAGCCACAGCTTACCTGGCAGCTGGAGAAAAGCAACAAACCATATTACAAGAAGAGAGTTAAACTCTTGATGTATTCCCACTCCCATCTAGCAAATAAAGGTGGCATGAAACATTCAATAATGAAATTGAGCATCTTGGTGAAGATCACAGAGCAAGGTGCTGAGATCTGGGACCAGAACTCTAATTTTTCTTTACTCTACATGCCCCTTTTGCTCTGATCAAACCTAAGAAATCCAAACTTCTTTGATCTTGTACCACTGTCAATAAAAATATAATGATACATTAGTAAGACCTAACTTTTCATATTGCAATACACTAAATATTAGAACTAGAATTTCTAATTCTGCCTAGCAATGGAAGCTCTTGCAATCACTCCACTCTGAAAACCCCTAGACTCTGTACGCACTCTTCATTAAAACAGGAAAATCTAGGTTGGGAGCCAAAGGGAAAGGAATCCCAGCATAATATCAGGAAGGAAAAAGAAAAGATGGAAAAAAGAGAGGATGGGGGAGCAAAAAAGCAGGAGGGAGGGAGAGAGAAAAAAGGTAAGGAAAGATGAATGGAAGAAAGGAAGGAGTGAATGAGGAATAAGGAGGAAGAAAAGGAGGAAGGCGAGGAGAGAGGAAGGGAGGGAGGGGGGAGTTCTGAAGCCACACAGATTTTTTTTCCGGAAGCCAATTGCATTATACATACACAGGATCATCTTATGATATTGTTATTCTAACTTGCGAGCAGAAGCTTGGGTTAGTCAAAGGGACATCAAGATCAGGTTTGCTATTTCCCACACTTTCCTCCCTCCAATTTACAGTTTAGTGACTTTGGTAAGACAGAGAGTAGCAATGTCCTGCCTTCATGGCTTCCCTGATGGCTGTGAGAGTCCATGAATGTGTTTATGGCTCATATCTCTCTAGTCCATAAAGCACCGCAGCAGCACTCTTTGTTTTTCACCGTTCAGTTTCCAGGCGCTTGACTGAGCCTCCAGCACAACGCAGCCCTGATAACAGAACAGATAAGAGACTTATGATGTGTAAACTGAGAGGATCCGTTTGTGAACATGCCAGAATTTGTCTTCATGGAACTAAATAAGGTCAATAGTATTGCGAGCCCAGAAAATCCCTGTGAGTGCTGAAACTTTAAAACACTTTGTTCTGTATGTCATACATTTGGAAAGAACTTTAAAGGTCATCTACTTCAATCTCCAAACTATAAATTAAGAACTAAAAACACAGTCACTTTATCTTTTGGGGCAGCCTGGGTTTCTTCATCTGTAACATGAGAGGGCTGGACTAGTCAGAGTCTAAGATTCATTCTGATTCCAACATCTCATAAATCAACCGGCATATCTAAGGTCAGTAAGCAGTCAAAGACTCCCTGGTGTGTGGTCAAACACACTGGATAAGAAAATACAACTATGGCTCTCTTCTGTCCTTCCAAATATCAACGTATAAATGCTAACTTTAATTTGAAGTGTTTAATGGAAATCTGGTCCAGCCTGGAAGATATGTCTACTACATCTAGAAATGTAAACAACTATATTTCAGGAGAGTGAAGGGTTAATTATAGGCATTGATGAATAACTTTTATTTCCATGATTTTATCTCACCCTTGCCAAATGTGTGACTTCACTAGATGTGTCAAAAGGGTAGTAAAGTTTCCAAAGCTAAAAAGAAAGGGCAGGCCTTCTCAGACATCTGCAAATGCTAATTACTCATAATGGCAAGTCATTACCCAAATCCATTTCTGGAAAGTCACAAGGATTTGACAGGTCAAAGCAAAAATGTCATTTCAGGCTCCGGCAAGTCACTCTGCCAAATTAACCCTCAGCATACTCATATTTACCACGCTCTTCTTCCAAGTAGGGGAAAACACAAATGCAAAGGGAGGGCCGGTACTTTAGAGAGAAAACCAATTCAAGGCCTACACTTGGGAAGGCAAGGGCAGCTATCGCACTCCAGGGCTTGGGGATTTGTATCAAGGATTTCCTGCAGCACAACTTTAACTGCATAACTGTGGGCTTCCAGGGATCCAGGACTCCAACAACAGACAGAAATGCAGCTATCTGGAATTTGAAGGTGGGGATACAAGAAAGTCAAAGCTCTTTGGAGACAGACAGAGTGAGACTGAGATGTGGCTGCCCGTAGCAATGGGTCTTGTAAACAAATGCTGGTCCCATCCAGATTTTTTATTTTTTTGCCGTACGCAGGCCTCTCACTGTTGTGGACTCTCCCACTACGGAGCACAGTCTCCCGACACGCAGACTCAGCGGCCACGGCTCACGGGCCCAGCTGCTCCACAGCATGTGGGATCTTCCCAGACTGGGGCACGAACCCGTGTCCCCTGAATCGGCAGGTGAACTCTCAACCACTGAGCCACCAGGGAAGCCCCATCCAGATTTTTAAAAATAAGTTTATTCATTATTTCTTTTATGCATTCAAGCATGTATTCAGTCAACGAATATTTTCTAAGTATCTACTTTTTGCCAATGCTATTCCAGGTTCTAGGGATACAGTGGTGAATAAGAAAGACAGTGCTTGAAATGGGGATATATGTATATGTATAGCTGATTCACTTTGCTATAAGGTAGAAACTAACACATCATTGTAAAGCAATTATACTCCAATAAAGATGTTGAAAGAAGAAAGAAAGAAAAAAGAAAAAACCAGAAAGACAGTGTTTGGCCTCATTGAATTTCCAGAAGGAGAATGAACAGTAACTAAATAATCACAGAAATGAGTACGTATAATTAAAGTTCACATTTCATTAAGTACAGTGAAGAGAATGAACAGGACAGGATGAGAGATTTGAGCAGAGCCACTTGATCTAGTCAGCTGGCTAGAGGCAGGGTCATCCTAGCTTTAGCAGATCAAGAATAAGGAACAGTAGCATTCCAGGTGGAAGGTACATTCTGTGCAAAGGCCCTCAGGTGGGCATATAGGAACTGGAAAGAAAGGGCAGTGTGGCTTTTCACATCAGACACGTGTAAGAGTGGGGACAGCAGAGCCTGGAGAGGTGTGAGGGGGCCTCCGAATTACCAAGGCCACTTAGGAACAGGAGTGAGGGTGCAGGAGAGGGTAGGAGAGAGCACATTCTGAAATTCACAGGCAAAAATAGGTCAAGACTGGTACGGAGAAGCAGATCCCTAGAATAGAGGAGGCTGCCTGAGGACCTCAGGACTGTGAATAAATCATGGAGGGACTTGTACTGGAGGTGAGACTTCTGGGATTTCCCTTAAATTCAATGGGAGGCCACTGAAGTATTTTAGTTGGAGAGTGATATGATTTGATACATTTTTTAAGATCACACTGGGTATACAGAGGTAAAAATGAAAGAACAAACACTACTTGCAACAACATGGAGCATCTTAAAAAGATACTGTGAGACACCAATTTTTTTTTAAATAAATTTATTTATTTTTATTTTTGGCTTCATTGGGTCTTCGTTGCTGCGTGAGCTTTCTCTAGTTGCGGCGAGCAGGGGCTACTCTTCGCTGTGGTGCGCGGGCTTCTCTTGTTGCAGAGCATGGGCTCTAGGCGTGTGGGCTCAGCAGTTGTGGTTCACGGGCTCTAGAGCGCAGGCTCAGTAGTTGTGGTGCACAACTTGTGGGCTTATTTGTTCTGTGGCATGTGGGATCTTCCCAGACCAGGACTCGAACCCGTGTTCCCTGCATTGGCAGGCGGATTCTTAACCACTGCACCACCATGGAAGCCTGAGATACCATTTTTACAAAGCTCAAAAACAAACAAAACTAAGTAATACTTTATTTGAGGATATAGGCGGGATGAAAGAATATTTTTTAAAGGGAACTATAAACATGACGTTCAGGATGGTGGTTACCTCTGGGAAGAGGAAAAGTGTGGGATAGGGGACACATAGGTAGTTACTGGGTTGTGTCCTAAGGGGGACGGTTGGTTTTGAGTATTCATTTGATTATGCTTGACCATATATATATGGTGTATATATATATACACATAAACATTATATATATGTAATATACATATAATGTATCAAATATTATATTTAAGAGAAAACTGGGTGCTTCTGGCTCCTGCATGGAGAAAGGATTGAGGGAAGCATGAGAGGAAGGCATGAAATTAGTTAGGGGCTGTCTCAGTGCCCAGGTGAAACCCTTTGAGCCTCCAGGCTCTTCCCACTCGGAAGAGCCGAGAGAGAGCCACTGCCCACCAGTCACACCTGCCCAGCACCTGGCACCACTCTGTGCACATGGCCAACTCAGTAAACTTTCCATTAATAAAATTATGAATTCCCATGTAGAAAGAGCAGCTAGATGTATTGAAATGCAAGACACAGACTCACAATAGTTACTGAACCATTGACTCTATGACAATTACATGTTTCCAATCAATGTCATATTCATTATTTGTTTTTATCCAAATACAGTAGATTTATACATTACATAGAAAGAAAGGTTCACACAGCAAAGTGAGGGTTGATGTGGAACTGGGTGGACCTCTCCAAGTTGACATCCACTATATTTTGATGGCTCTCAAATATCAAACATAAATAATTACCTTGAGTACTACGTCACCCCCCAAACCACTCTGGTTCAGCTCTGCCACATTTCGGTAAGTATTTTTCAAACTCTGTAGCCATTAGGGTTTGTTATACACACACATACGCATACACATATACATATTTTGTATACATATCCTCTATATAAGTATCTGATTCCGTTTGCCCATCCCCAACAATTTCATCAGATTATGGAGGGCAATATGTAAACTTTCTCAATTTTTGCAAACCATAAATTATTGGGAATGTGAGCATATTGAGTCACTACTACCATCACTCCACCAAAATTGACTCAGTTGCTCTGGTGGCTATGGGGTTCCCCCTTTTTTCCTCACAGCACGAAGCCAAATGCTCTTTTCATGATAAAGCCTTTCCATAGATGAGGAGATGGTTAGTCAGACAAAGCTAATGAAGACTAGCTGTCCACTCTTGCTAGAAACTTCCTAAATTCTATGCCTTGACACCAGATTCACCATTGTTGATTAATAAAATTTCCTCTGCATTCTGGGGCAGTAATTATCAATTCACCTGATGCCAAGACATCTGATTTCTTCCTACAAAGGCCCAAATTCCCTCCATGATTGTGTTAATTATAATCTGAGGTACAGTTCACCATCAAGGATATCGGAAATTTACTGCTGAGCAAGGGAGCAACTAAGATTCAAGATCTAATCCTGAGTCCAGAAGCAGAACCACAGAAATCAAGATGTAGAGTGTGGATGTAGTGGGTGAATGCCACTACACAAGGTCAGAAGCTTAAGACATCAGAGTCTGAATTGTCAAATCCAGGTAGGAGCCTAGAAGAGAAACTGCAGAAATAGTTGGTAAGTATATTGGAATATAATACCATATGCCAAAATTCACATGCTGAAACAGGCTAGCTAGACTGCCAGAAAGAAGCCAAACCCTAAGGGAGAGGAGTTTTTCAGAAGATCTTAAACACCTGGTGGATTTCTTTTTCCTAGAGTAAAAACTGTTAATATCTGCTAAGCGCTATGTGCCAGGGATCATGATAAACTCTTTACACGCAAAGCCTCATTTAATCTGCATAAAAATGAACTATCATTATTTTTCCAATTTTGCAGATGAGGAAACTGAGGCTTAAGAAAATGAAGTGACTTGTACAAGGTCACACAGCTATTGGGAGAGAGGAGAGCTACTGGGAAAGGGAGAAAGAGAAGGAGACAGAGAAGCTGAGCTGGATTCAAATCTAACAGTCTCACTCATGAGCCACCAACTTAACCAACAATTGATACTGTGCTCAGATAAACCTTTGCCTTCAGTTCCCTTTAATATTTCCTAACAACATATGTATATGTTACAAAAAGAAAAAGCAAGTTTGGGCTTCCCTGGTGGCGCAGTGGTTGAGAGTCCGCCTGCCAATGCAGGGGACACGGGTTTGTACCCCGATCCGGGAGGATCCCACGTGCTGCGGAGCGGCTGGGCCCGTGAGCCGTGGCCGCTGAGCCTGCGCGTCCGGAGCCTGTGCTCCGCAACGGGAGAGGCCACAGCAGTGAGAGGCCCGCGTACCGCAAAAAAAAAAAAAAAAAAGAAAAGAAAAAGCAAGTTTATATTCATTTGACTTTGACAGTTGAGCATCTTTTATGTTCTTTTCAGTGACTAGAGAGAGCTCATAATTGAGAACCACTGCTTTAGGCTTAAAAAGACCCCACAGATGGGACCGTCAGGGCACTTCACCCTTGAGTTCCCCTTGGAGAATTCAGTATCTCCATTATAACTCCACATGGTCCCTCCAGCCTGCTGTCTGTGACCGTCATGCCTTGGAGTATTAAAGGGAGGAGAGTGTAGGCAAATTAGAGGATACACAAGGACATGTCTAAGCATTATAATTCTGATTTAAAAAAAATCAGGACACCATAAAAATTCTATTTCTGAAGACTTATACAATCCACTTAAACCCATGAGAACTTGAGGTGGCTAAAAAACTTTACTTGGAAAGCAAATAGAATTATTGGATTGTGAAACTGAGAGCCATAAAATTTAAAACAATTTTATACGAAACTCCAATTTTTTTTTATTTCAAAGTAAAAGAGTCAGGCAGTATCAAGGAAATTTGAATCTCATAAGGTTTGAGGACATGGGAACGAGGAGAGGAGTGAAAGATTTCCCTTTGTTGAGCAACTAAAAGGCTGCCATCACCTGGAAGTGACTTGGGCTAAACGCCTGCTCTGGGCCCGAGCCTGACGTTACACCCGAGTCTCGCCGTATAAGGTTTGGCTCCTGGATCTCTCGCGGTACCTGCAGAACCCTCCCTCTTCTTTATCCCTGTGGAAAATCTGTTATGACTTCTGTGACTTCTCAACCCTCTTGGTGAACATGGCACCTGCACTTCACACTTCACCACACCCCTTAAGACTTATCTCTCTTTTTTTTTCCTTTGTGTTAAATTTCTTTTTCCAGTTGAAGAGTAAGCTCTTTTGGTGCAAGGACACTCTCTGGTGCTTTTCTTGTTTTCCCTGGTCTCGAGCGGTACTATCGTGCAGGGTTTAAGATTTGAGTTTGAATCAAATGAGAAGTCTGTGTGATATTGAATAGGTTGCTTACCTTTTTCTTCTTCTGTAAAATAGGGATTCAATGAGCATGAAGTACTTAACCCAGTGCCTAGCATATATTCATCATTTAACAAGCTTCACTTATGATCATTATCATTTATTGATTGAGAGCACTGGCTTTAGGGGCCTGACAACAGCTGGTCCCTCTAACGGATGATCTCCCCCTTCCTCCCTTTTCAAGACTAGGAGTTGACCCCTTGTTTCCCCATAACAAGGAACCCCTACCACAGCAACAACTACAACCCCTCTCCATCTGATTTGAGCATCTATCATCATCTCATTGAGACACCACTTAGACAATGCCTTCAAATGTGGAGCTGCAGAGGGGGGCTGGGTTAGGCTGGGGTAGATTGCTGCCCCATTAACATTCACTCCACAATAGAGACCATTATCTTGGCAGCAAAATACCCCCGAGGTAGTGATGTGAGGAAATGGGGGTGGGGGTGGGGGGATGGGTTACCAAAGCAACAGAGAGACTTGAGCTGCACTGTTTCTATGGCAACAGAGAGACAGCATGAGCATTTTCCTAGCTGGAATGATGGTTAGTTAGACTCTCACCCACAGTATGGGTGACTCATCAGCTAGATTGAATGGCAAAGTGTAGAGTAGTACAGGGTTTCTCTTAGAATTTTGGTCAGAACGAAGCCCACAGTAGAGATCCTAATTCTGTAAGCTGGAACCTAGACTCCTGTCTTAGGAATCGAGAGAAGAGTTCTCTCTTTGGCGACAGACCAATTAATTATCTCCCCAATATCATTAATTCTTATTTACAACCTGCAATCTCCATGAGTGGTTGTCTTGAATAAAATCCATTTATGGAAATCCAACTCATTACGTACAGAAATCAAGTAGTAAACAGTGCCCGAGCAAGTTTCCCCTTTTCCTTGAATTTTAATTTATCAAAGAAATGCACTCACATCATTAAAAAGTCAATTAGTGCTTACAAGCTTATAAGAAAGAACAGCAGTCCCCACACATATAACACCCCCTCCCTTATTCCCCTTCCTAGAGGCAACTCTTTTAACAATTTTAGCTGTGTACCCTTTATTTACCTCCGTATTTCCAAATATTTCCATATTGAATACAATTTCCTATTAAAGTAAATAGATAAGGCTCTCTCATATCTTACCTTTCTTCAACTCAACCTTCTAATATGATTATAGCACAACTTTTGAATAAACCCATATGAAGTATTTTCAATATTAAACTCATAAATTTTGACTCACTGCTGAGTCAGTTAGGGAACCATAATGACATGATTTCACCTGGCCAAGGGGCTGGAGGTCTCCCTGTTCAAGATGCAGACCTGCACCCAATCCCCTGGGTCTGGCCTGGCACATTTTGCCTCATCTGTGCCTGGTGTCCCTGAATCTGGAAGCTATCTATTCCATTTTGTGGGAGCATTACTACCTGTTTCTTGGCAGTAGGAGTGGAGATCTGGGGGCTCTGCCTGTCCCTTCCACAGACCTCGTAATTCCCTGTCCTCAGCATATATATGTATGATTGAGTCATTTTCTGTACAGCAGAAATTACCACAACATTGTAAAACAACTATACTATAATAAAATTAAAAATAAATAAACTCAGATAACAATTTGGTTTAAAAAAGTTGAAAAATACTTGGTTTAAAAAAATGTTTTCTGTTCTGGTGCATTGTGAGCAAAGCCAGGTGATTTTACCTTTCGACTGATTGAGGCTCTATTCTGAAAAGATAATTTAAGACAAGCACAAAATGAAATTGATCGTTGCTGTGTTAACTATAATTGTGAAAAACAGAAATTATCTAAATGTCCAATGAGAAAAAAACCGTGATATACCATGGGAATACAATGGGAGAATATGGAAAATATGCCATTGTACTAAGAGGCTGACTTTATGCTCTGGTTACAAGTGTGTCAAATATCCATTATAAGCTCTTTGTGTTGCAAACTTTACAACTGTAAAATGGGATAGTAAAGTAGCTACTTCATAGGGTTGTCATGAGGATGGAAGGAAAGAATGCCCTTCAACTTTCAGCTCATGCCTGAGACATAGGAAGCGCACAATAAATGCTATTCACAGCTGCTGCTGTTCCACAATACGACGGTATATGTGTAAAGTTTGTGAGATTGTGTTCCATTCCCATTTTTCTTTTTCTAGTATTATTTGTTCAATAAGTCAAAAAGAAAAACATACAAAATTACCTCTATAACAATAAACATTTTCACTATAATGGAATTTTTTTTTTTTTTTTTTTTTTTTGCGGTATGCGGGCCTCTCACCATTGTGGCCTCTCCTGTTGCGGAGCACAGGCTCCGGACGCGCAGGCTCAGTGGCCATGGCTCACGGGCCCAGCCGCTCAGCGGCATGTGGGATCTTCCCAGACCGGGGCACGAACCCGTGTCCCCTGCATCAGCAGCCAGACTCTCAACCACTGCGCCACCAGGGAAGCCCTATATTGGAATTTTTGTGAACACTGAGGTCGTCTGGCTAAATTGTTGGTTTAAAGCAGTGGTTCTCAGTGTGTGGTCCCAGCATCAATAGCATCAGCATCACCTACAAGTTTGTTTTTCATCCACCTTCTGGATCAGAAGCTCTGGGGTGGGGTCCAGCAATCTGTGTTGGAACAAGCCCTGCAGGGGATTCTGATCCATGCTAAACAGTTCTCAACACTAAGATGCACATTAGACTTAGGAGCTTAGAAGATAATAATGCATGGTCCCTCCCAGATCAATTAAATCAGATGCTCCACAGATGATGTGCAGGCACTGGTAATTTTTTAAAGCTACCAGGTGATTCTAATGTGCAGCCAGGACTGAGAACCACTGATAGGGAGAAATTTCTATATGAAAAGGCCAAGTGAGATGTGAGGGATAGGTAGCCTCAGAGGCAAAATTTTAACCTTATTCTACCATCCTTGGTTTCCACAGACCCTATTGTGTCTATTCTTAATTGATTCTAAATCCAGGAGAGAAGGGGGGATTATAAGCTTCTTCCAAGACTTCTGGACACATGTTGATAGATCCTGGAGATCAGGTAGAAATAGAAATGAGGGAGGTTTCCTACACTGTTGGTGGGAATGTCAATTGGTGCAGCCACAATGGAAAAAACTAAAAATAGAGATGCCATCCCACTCCTGGGCATATATCCGAACAAAACTATAATTCAAAAAGATACATGTACCCCTATGTTCATAGCAACACTAGTCACAATAGCCAAGACACAGAAACAATGTAAATGTCCATCAACAGATGAATGGATAAAGAAGATGTGGTACATATATACAATGGAATATTACTCAGCCATAGAAAGAATAAAATAATGCCATTTGCAGCAACATGGATGGACCTAGAGATTATCACACTGAGTGAAGTAAGTCAGAAAGAGAAAGACAAATACCATATGATATTACTTACATGTGGAATCTAAAATACAACACAAATGAAGTTATCTATGAAACAAAAAAACAGACCCACAGACATAGAGAACAGACTTGTGGTTGCCAGGTTGGATGGGGAATGGGGGAGGGATGGATTAGGAGTTTGGGATTAGCAGATGCAAACTATTATATATAGAATGGATATAAAACAAGGTCCTACTATATAACACAGGAACTATATTCAATATCCTGTGATAAACCATAATGGAAAAGAATATGAAAAAGAATGTATATATATACATATATGTGTGTGTGTGTATAACTATCACTTTGCTGTACAGCAGAAATTAGCACAGCACTGTAATTCAACTATACTTCAATAAAAAAATAAATTAAGAAAAAGAAATGAGGGAGGTTTGATGGGATAACGTAAGCCAGTGGGACACGATTCTCTCTACCTTTGAGAAAACTACCTTTTTTTTTTTTGTTTTTTTTGTTTTTGCGGTACGCAGGCCTCTCACTGTTGTGGCCTCTCCCATTGCGGAGCACAGGCTTCGGACGTGCAGGCTCAGCAGCCATGGCTCACGAACCTAGCCGCTCCGCGGCATGTGGGATTTCCCAGACCGGGGCACAAACCTGTGTCCCCTGCATTGGCAGGCAGACTCTCAACCACTGCGCCACCAGGGAAGCCTGAGAAAACTATCTTTTTAAAAGAGAGGTCCGAGTGCATTGGTCTTAAGGAAAACCTGGTATTTTCTTAGGAGCCAGACCAGGAAGAGTCCCACATTCCCCAGCTTTCAAACTATAACTCCTTCCCCCTTTGAGATTTGAGCTGTGTTTCATCAGAGTCCAAGGAACATTCTACAGGAATAATTTCAGTTCTTGGAAAATTTTCTGAGTTTCATCTTGGCTATTTTCTGACAAATTTCTATCCAAAAATGACAAAGAAATGAAACACCCCTGGTTTAATTTTATTTCCCTCTCAGTCCAATTTTCTCACTTTTTTCTTTAATCCTGTTGAAACTTTCATGTTTTTACAATCATCCTCAAATCTTCTTTTAGAATTTGGTAGACTAAAATAAATAAGACATAAAAGCCAGTCAGTCATATTCTACATTTGCTTTTTTATTGAATCCTCATTTATTCAACTAGCAGGCATTTATTCAGTTCATTTTCATTTTAAGAAATTTCTATAGAGAACCTCTAGGTGCACTGTGAAAACTACAAAAGAAACACAAGCTGTAATGTCCTTCTTTAAGAAATTTATTACCATTGTTATTGGATGAAAAGAGAAACACCTGAAACAAATAAGGAACAGTGTGATAAATTACTGAGCTAAATATAATCAAATGTGAGAGAACTAACATGTGTTGAGTGGTTACTACAAACCAGGCAGTGGACTAGGTGGTATTTTCCATACACTACCCCACACGTTCCTGGTGCAATCCTGTGTGGTGGCAGTTAGAATAGTCCAGCATCCTAGGTCAGAGACTGAGCTCTGGAGTCTGCCTGGCTGATGTACTAAACCTCTCTGTGCCTCCCAGGGAAGATGTGGATGATAATAATCTTACCTCAGTGGGTTGTCATGAGTAACAAATTCATATAAAGCACATAGCACGATGTTTAATCAATGCGTATCTTACTTAACACACTTCAGTGCCAGGCACATAGAAGCTATTTATCATTACTAGGTGGCATTTTAATTCCATTTCAAAGGTGTGAAAACTGAGGTTGAGAGACATTAAATGTCGTGTTATCATGACATAGTTCGACATCAATGCCTGTGTGCTTTCTTCTCTTTTACTTATAAAATCAAGGGCTGAAATACTTACTTAGCACAGAGCCCAGGCGATTTACAATTCTGTTTGCATTATAAAAATACCTAACAAACCCAAGGTCAAATCCCACATGGTAAATATTACTTATTTTTTATTTTTAATAAAGGGATATGTCATAAGAAATATTCAGATCCTCCTCTGCTAACAGACCTACCCAGGCTCACCATGCTACGAAATCTAAGCCCCTGTGGGTCTGTTCACTAGACCTCAATGCTATTCCCCTCCCCCTCAGAGCAAACTCCCTTCCTGCCTCTGTTCCTTTTCTCACCGAATCCCACCTCTCTCCTCTTCCTCTTGTCCCTCTTCTTCCCCATCCTAACCCACCCCATACCCCAAAACCCAGCCCAGGTCCCTTCCTCTGTGACCCCATCCCCTCAACCCCTCCTTCCCCTCTTCCCAGAAGTCACACTGCCCCAGTCAGTCCTTGTAACTACAGCACACCCTTGCTCCCTGAGCACGGCACCCACCCCACCAGTATTAGCTCCTTGAATCCTCAAACCCACCTTGGGTGTGATCCTCACTTTACAGATGAAGACACCTGGGCTCAGAGAGGTTAAGAAACGTGTTGGGGGTCTCACATCTGGGAAATGGAAGAGCTGACTCTAAACCTGGTCTATCACCCTGGGCTTCAACACTCGGATTTCATGTTGATTTGTCCTGGCCCTCCTGCTAGACTGAGTTCCTCGAATTCAGTGAGCACAGGAATGGGACACAGTAGAACTAAACATTTAGCAACTAACAGAGTAGTCCTTCAGACAGAACTCTACTCTGATAGCACGTTCCTTCCCATCACAAACCCAGCCTGTACAACTGAAGAAACCCCACTGGGCATAGACTGACCCTGGGCATACAACAAAGACTTCATGATAAAAGCAGAGACCACAGTGTCCCCCAGACCCAAACCAGACTTTGTGAATAATTATCTTCTTCCTTCTTCTATCCAGAATCTGAGGTCCCACGGAGACTTATCTTGTCTAATTCTTGAATGGCATGAGTTTCATCTCAACTTCACTAGTTATTTATTCATTAAAAAACATTTAATGAGCACCAACTATGCGTGTGGTCACTGTACTAGGGGCTGCAACATAATGATGAGCAAAAAGAGATACAGCCCTTGCTCTCATGGAATAGAGCCAAGTAGTCAGAGAGCCCCACAGATCCATTATAATAAGTGCTGTGATCGAGAGGCACGGGGTGCTCTGAGAGTGTTCACGAGAGGGACTTGACCTGTCTGGGAGGCAAGGGAGAGCCTTTCTCAAGGGGCTGATAATTGAGCAGAAATCTGAACCAGAGTAAATGTTATCTAAAATACAGGGAAGGCGGCTTCTCTGGTGGTGCAGTGGTTGAGAATCCGCCTGCCAATGCAGGGGACACGGGTTCAAGCCCTGGTCCGGGAAGATCCCACATGCCGTGGAACAACTAAGCCCATGTGCCACAGCTACTGAGCCCACGCGCCTAGAGCCTGTGCTCCGCAACAAGAGAAGCCACGGCAATGAGAAGCCCGCACACTGCAACGAAGAGTAGCCCCCGTTCGTCACAACTAGAGAAAGCCCACGTCCAGCAACAAAGACCCAACGCAGCCGAAAAAGAAATAAAATAAATTTATAAAATAATAATAAAGTAAAATACAGGGAAAGGGTGTGGAATGTAGAGTAAACAGTATGTGAGAAAGTCTCGCCGTGACTGTCGCAGAGACAGACACAGGCAGAGGGAAGACAGGTGGGAGGTGTGGAAGGCTGGATTGGGGTCAGGCAAGCATGGCCTTGTGGACATGTTAAGGATTTGGGTTCTTATCTTAAAATCAATTGGAAAGCCCTGAAGGCTTTTAGGCAGAGTGTAACATAATACGATTTATGTTTTGGAAAGCTTACGACATGGGAAACAGACTGGGGCCAAGCATAGTACTCAGCCAGAAAGATGACATGGGCTAAGGTGCTGCTGGTGGGGTGTAAACGGGCTGAGCAATGTGGGATATTCAAGAGATACAATTGCAGTGATTAATGAAAGAGTGGATAGGAGAGGGTGGGAGAAAGACATGGCAAGGAAGACACCTGGGTTTTTGAAGGTTGGTAGATGGGGCCACCATCGTGGAGATGGAAATCTCAGAAGACGAGCTTCTGAGGGGAAATACTGAGTTCAGACTTTAACAGGCTGAGTTTGAGGAGCCTCTGACACAACCACATGGAAATGTCAGGAAGGCAGTCGGGTGTATGGGTTTGAGATTCAGAGGTTAGGTTTAGGCTTTTCAAAATGCCCATAGGAGGTAACTGAAGACATGGGCACTGATGATACTCACAAGAAGAGATTAAAGAATGAGAACAGAAAAGAAATTGGACTAAGCCTGAGTTTCCTCAAATATTTAATGGCCAAGAGAAACCTGTAAAAACAAGACAGACATAATGGTCAGAGTGGTAGGGAAAATACCAGGACAAGGAAGGGAGGGTTTTAAGGATGATTTCACATGGAGGTCACTGGGGCCCTCACCTGCGCTTTGCAGTGGAGTGATGCCAAGAGCAATAGAAATGGAATCTGCTGTCATCCGTGATTTCCATGGATATGAATGACAGAAGACCCATGTTGCACTCCCCGCCAAACACTAATAACCTTGGTCTTGATATCTGAGTCCAAGCCAAGCCATTTGAAAGAAAGCTGATTACATCCAACCTATTTCTCGCATTCCAATCCAGCAGAAAAGACAGAAGAATTTGAATTTGTTGATAATCTATTAACTAAGGGTCAAGACAAGAAAGGGAGCAATTATCTGCAGCTGAAATCAAATCTCTCTCAACCAAAGACAGTGAATTCCCAGGTGGATGCAATGTGCACACCTAACAAAGAGTCCATCTGTTACAAGATGAATTGTGGCAAAGCTCTGAGAGCATCACAACAGCCTATGACAAGACCACTTTGTCCCTTCAAGCATGTTGTAAAGACTCAAGAAAGTCTTCATTTTGCACCTGACATTAAAGCACCATTGAAGGATTCTGAATACAATCTCAAAGCCAGGCAATTCTGAGGGTGACAGCAGTCATGAACTCATCCCATTACTCCTAGAGGGATGGAAGAAAAAAGAACAAAGGTCTTTTTAAAGAACAGAAAAGCCCAGGAATGAAAGAGGAGAGGTGTAACTGCCCATGGAATCATAGCTTTAAATAGCACATAGTGTGCCTGGCTTCCTGGGAGGGAGTGGCAGCTGTGAGAGCATCTGGGCTCAAACATGTTGTCATATGGATCCAAGGCGTGAGCTCCTCCTTCCAAAACTATGTGTGCAGACAATACCACTCTCCTAGGGAGGGCAGGGGGCTCCCTGTCAGCTATGCTCCCTTCCCAGGGTGTTCTGAGGTCCCACAGTTCACACCCAGTTCACACGACGATCTGGATAGTTAGTGAGTTCATCACCAATCATGGAATAAGGACGGAGGTCCCAAGGAGGTGGTGGGAGGGAGGGGAGCAGGTCCATGGCTGCTCCATCTTGAAGAATGATGCAATGGCTGCCACTTATTAAGGGTCTACTGTGGGCCAGAGACCATGCAAAGCACTTTATACAGGTCATCTCTAATTTTCACAAATATCCTGAAAATTAGGCACCATTTACCTCCATTTTACAGGTCAGGAAACTGACTCCAGGAAAGATTAAGTGATTGTCCATGTCTGGCTCCAAAGTCCATCCTCCTTGAACTGCAGCCCAGATTCACATCTTGTTGTGTGTAACATCAGGAGGAGGCATTAGAAAGCAAACCCAGTGGGAAGGATGTCCATTATCACATGTTAATCCCGTATCTGTTGTCCCTTTTGGGATATTGGCTTCCCCCACTGGGTTAAGTCATGCTGGAATGGAAATCTCTGCACCTGTCCTCCACTGTGGAAGCTGTAGGAGTCCCCAGAAGCTCCTCCTCCACTCCCCAAAGACCAGGGTTTGGCTCCTGACTTACCCTTGGCCAACCAGCATCTCTCTCCAGGGATGTTGCCTCCTGAGTTGAGAAGCAAGAGGGGAGTCAATCACAGAGTTGGTTCGCTCCGGCAGCAGAACCCGGGAGAGACCGCTCAGCACTTCCTTCCTGCTCCAAGCCCGGTTCCTCAGCCACTCCTCATCCAGTAAGTTCTCTACTGCTTACACTCAGTTTCTATTGCTTAGAGTTGAAGAACCCTCACTGAAAAATCTTTGTATGTAAAAGAGTTCTGATATTTTATAAAACAAGAAAGAGAATTGTGGGAAAACATTTCATAGAATATATTAAGGGAGTAGAGGGCATATGGACCCTTGGTGAGAGGGTGGACCCAGTAACTGCTGTGACCAGTAGAATCCTGCAGAAGCGACACTGGGCCAATTCTGGGCACTGCCCTTAACTGATCTGGAATCTTCCATTTTTTGTCTTTTGGAACACTTACTTATGACACATTCCCTCCTGAGATCCAGCCACCACGCTATGAAAAGCCAATTCACATGAAGAGGCGATGTGAAGTAATCCAGGCAACAGCCCCATCGGCGTTCTCAACTCCCAGCCACAGGGGTGCACTGTTCTGGATGTCCAGCCCAGGTGAGCCTTCAGATGACTGCAGCATCAGCCTCCATCTGACTACAACCACATGAGAAACGCTAAGTGAGCTTCTCACTTAACCCTAAGTGAGCCTGGTCAACATATATAAGTGCGAGCAGTAATAATAAATGGTTGTTTCAAGCCACGAAGTTCTTGGGTGCTTTGTTGCGTAGCCATGGATAACGGGAACAGAAAGCTTAGAGTTAGGATTGCTGGATGGAAGGAAAGGTGCTGTGCGATTTTGATAGATACTGTCAAATCTACTCCCTGAAGGCTGTACCAATTCACATATCCACCAAGGGTAGATGCCAATAAAGATGGGATTCTTCAGCCAAGCTCCTTACCTTTTTCATTGCTGTAAGAAATAAAGGGCACTCATGTATCACCCACTAGCACTCATTATTTTAAAACTCTTGTCAAGAAAAAAGAATGGGAGAAAAGATATTTGAAAAGAAGGGCAGGCTGTTCTGAATTCCTTTTAATACCTACAATGTATTTTTGGTCCATCATTCAATTTACTTTTGGTCCTGACAATATCATGCTATGATCTGTGACTAGGGTAACTAAGCAGTGGCTTCTAATCAAATTTTATTTGATATAACAGTTGCTAACTGAGACACTAGTCTGTGCAAAACACTGAGGGGCCATAGAGATGGCTGAGATAGGGATGGAGCCCCGTCTATAGCACCTCAAGAAATAAATCAGGCCTGCTTCCTACTTTCTGCAAAATTAGAGAAGCCCAATTTTGCCTCAGCACCTTGATCCTAAAACGGGGCCATTCCTACATGTGGGTTTCTTTACTTACCAGCCTTGGTCTACTGCCTCCATGCCTGTTAACTTCAATTCCTAGCTCCTTTAGAAATCTGAAGGAAATGGGGTTTTCCCCCTTCCTTTTCTACATCTCAGTACACATCCAAGATGGTTTCATTACCATTGTGTGTGTGTGTGTGTGTGTGTGTGTATGTGTGTGTGATTTCTAGATGCTGAGATTCCTAGATCTCTGAAAGAAAACTGACTGGAGCAAGTCAGAAGAGAAATCCATTTCACACATAATAATTAGATAATGTTGCAGGACCTGGACTACAACAAAGACTCTCCTTGACCAAACTTGAGACAGGCTCCTCTGAGCCGTCTTTTCCACAAGGCCTTGACCTGGGCCCTCATCCTGTCTTTGGCCTCCCCGTACAAGTCTAAGCAAAGAATCCTGCTAAGTCATCCTTTACCCTTGATATCTGATCAAATTCTTCATCCCCCAACTTTGTTGTCTAAGTCCTTGGCTCCCTTTTATCAAGAATTTTGTTAGGTCAGTTTAGCAAGTCTCCCTACGCTTAGTGTCTCCTCTTAGCAATTTCCCATCCACTGGCCCCTTCACCCTGCTCCTTGGCTATAAATTCCAACCTGACCTTGCTGTAATCAGAGTTGAGCCTAATCTCTCTCCCTATTCCAATAGTCCTGTTGCAACAGTCTTAAGTAAATCTTCCTTACTGTTTTGACAGGTGTCAGAATAATTTTTTTCTTAACTACAATTTAAGAGTGTGGAAGGCCCTGCTCCCCTTGTGCACCTGGCAAAATTTCATTCATCCTTCAATTTCAACATCACCCTATTTTCCATCTTTCCCTGAGGACCCCATGTCTCCCTCAACAGAAGGAAAGGCTCTCATTTTAACACTTGTCCTATGGCGTTACGACTGTGTCTTCACTGGTCTGTCCCCTCTGCTGTGAGTGCCTAGAGGGCAGGCTGTGTCTCTGTAGCTTTGTGTCCCTAGTGCCCAGCACAGTCCAGGCCCAGAGAGGAAGCTCATGTCAAGACTGTTAACTGGACTGCTTCAGTGTCCTTAGGCTTGCTATGAACTGAATATTTGTGTGTTCCCCCCCTGCCCCAAATTCATATATTGCAACCCAATCCCCAATGTGATGACATTTGGATGTGGGGCCTTGAGGAGGTAATCAGGTCATGAGGGTGGAGCCCTTATGCATGGGATTCGTGCCCTTACAAGAAGAGATGTGAGAGAGATGACCTCTCTCTGCCATGTGAGGACAGAACAAGAAGGCAGCCATCTGCAAGCCAGGAAGAGAGTCCTCACCAGGAATCAAGTTGGCCAGCACTTTGATCTTGGTCTTCCCAGACTTCAGAACTGTGAGGAATAAATTTCTGTTGTTTAAGTCATGTGGTGTTTCTGTTATAGCAGCCCAGACTGACTAAGACAGGCTCAAAGCACAGGGAGCCCTTTCTGGGCTAGGGGAGTCAGGCAGGCTTCATGGAGGATGGGGAGGGCTCAAGAAAGCAGAGGGAAGCAGGGAGGACACAACTGAAGTGGAGGCAGCATGAACAAATGGGGACAATGAAATAGACATCATGTGGGGAAATAGCTCATCATGCACCATTCGGTATCTAAAAACAGCAACCCACTCAAGATTTGAGCAATTTACTACATATAAATTATAACTTAATCAAAAGTAGACTTATTATAAGATTATTTCCTGATATTCAAGTTAAACAAACATGCCTGGTTGTCAAGACGAATAGGAACAAGGGCCTGGAATACTAGCAAGATGGCGCACAAATGGCATCTTTTCTGTTGCTCACTCCATACCCGAATTCGCTTGGACCACCTTCACTTATTGCACTGGCACATGGTCCAGCCTGGAACCACAGCTCACCCCACAGCCCCCAAGTCCAAAAGACCTTCCAGTCTAGCTCTGCAACTAACTAGAGCCTCTGTGAGACTCCCCAGATTCATTCCAAATCCAGTCAGCTGAGGTGTGGGAAAGAGGGCACCTAGGGCTGCAGGGATCTGCTCCCAGGATGATGCAAGATTTCAGAGGAGGCCCAGGAACTCCACAGGTATGTCAACTACAGGGCATCCTAACAAAATCAGCTGGACCAGAAAGAGGGTTTATGTGGAAAGAATTGGAGATGGAACTGGATCACTGAGGTTGACCCAGCAGCATTATGTACAGTATATTTTAGGCAAGAGAGAACCTGTGCTGTAGGAATGCTTTAAGACTGGGCTCCAGCTGGAGGAATCAGGCTCCCTGACTTCAGACTATACTACAAAGCTACAGTAATCAAGACAGTATGGTACTGGCACAAAAACAGAAATATAGATCAATGGAACAGGTTAGAAAGCCCAGAGATAAACCTATGCACATATGGTCACCGTATCTTTGATAAAGGAGGCAAGATTATACAATGGAGAAAAGACAGCCTCTTCAATAAGTGGTGCTGGAAAACTGGACAGCTACATGTAAAAGAATGAAATTAGAACACTCCCTAACACCATACACAAAAATAAACTCAAAATGGATTAAAGACCTAAATGTAAGGCCAGACACTGTAAAACTATTAGAAGAAAACATAGGCAGAACACTCTATGACATAAATCACAGCAAGATCCTTTTTGACCCACCTCCTAGAGAAATGGAAATAAAAACAAAAATAAACAAATGGGACCTAATGAAGCTTTAAAGGAAGGAAACCATAAACAATACAAAAGGAAAAGGAAAGGAAACCATAAACAAGACGAAAAGACACCCCTCAGAACGGGAGAAAATATTTGCAAATGAAGCAACTGACAAAGGATTAATCTCCAAAATATACAAGAAGCTCATGCAGCTCAATATCAAAAAACAAACAACCCAATCCAAAAATAGGCAGAAGACCTCAATAGACATTTCTCCAAAGAAGATATACAGATTGCCAACAAACACATGAAAGGATGTTCAACGTCACTAATCATTAGAGAAATGGAAATCAAAACTACAATGAGGTGTCACCTCACACCAGTCAGAATGGCCATCATCAAAAAATCTACAAACAATAAATGCTGGTGAGGGTGTGGAGAAAAGGGAACCCTCTTGCACTCTTGGTGGAAATGTAAATTGATACAGCCCCTATGGAGAACAGTATGGAGGTTCCTTAAAAAACTAAAAATAGAACTACCCTATGACCCAGCAATCTCACTACTGGGCATATACCCTGAGAAAACCATAATTCAAGAAGAGTCATGTACCACAATGTTCACTGCAGCTCTGTTTACAATAGCCAGGACATGGAAACAACCTAAGTGTCCATCGACAGGTGAATGGATAAAGAAGATGTGGCACATATTTATGATGGAATATTACTCAGTCATAAAAGGAAATGAAATTGAGTTATTTGTAGTGAGGTGGATGGACCTAGAGTCTGTCATACAGAATGAAGTCAGTCAGAAAGAGAAAAACAAATACCGTATGCTAAGACATATATATAGGATCTAAAAAAAAAATGGTTCTGATGAACCTAGGGGCAGGACAGGAATAAAGACACAGACGTAGAGAATGGACTTGAGGACACGGGGAGGGGGAAGAATAAGCTGGGATGAAGTGACAGAGTAACATTGACATAAATACACTACCAAATGTAAAATAGTTAGCTAGTAGGAAGCAGCTGCATAGCACAGGGATATCAGCTCGGTGCTTTGCGATCACCTAGAGGGTTAGGAGGGAGGTGCAAGAGGGAGGGGATATGGGGATATATGTATACATATAGCTGATTCACTTTGTTATACAGCAGAAACTAACACAACATGGTAAAGCAACTGTACTCCAATAAAGATGTTAAAAAAAAAAAAAGAGAGATTGGGCTCCAGGTTCCCTGGGGGCATATCCTGTACTTCTGCCAGAAATGCATTCCTTCCTGAGGAAGAGGACCAGAGAAAGCAAGCCCAAGCAATTGGGGGCTCAGTTGCAGAACCATTTTCTATGCAAGGAAGTGCTGTTGTGAGAAGTTTAATGACCTGTCTCCCCTCATTACAGAGGCTGCCCTTCTTCACCCCCAGAGGAACAGAGACATCCACATCTCCTGACTTATTTATGGTAGGTGCACGTGGAGATCTCCAGGCCTCCAGATGGGGCTGTGTTGACTGACCCTAAGTGCCATGTTGAGAAGGAGATCAGACCTGTCTCATCACGAAGGGTCCATGCCAGGAGGTGGAGCGTGTGCCCCGCTGCCTCTCCTGGCACCCAGGGGGGGCATGAAGGTGAGGAAAGGGCACTGACAAAGGTGAGTGTTTAGCAGTCACACCAATCTTGGGGCACCTTGTGTAGGTTCCAACTCTTCTGGGTGCAGTTACTGATCCCCACTGGAGCTGTCATTGGCAAGGAGAAGTAATGGGAAGAACACAGGAGTGCCTTATAGAGCCCACTGGCTTTTGAGGACAGCACAGAGCCAGGGACTGGAGACTGGTGGGGGGATAGGGGGCCTCTCTCTCTGCATCTCATCTCTGTTTCTCTTGGCATGCCTACTCCACTCTTTTTTCACCCAACAGAGTGGCCAACTCTGCTTTGTTGTCCCCAAGGCAGAATGGTGGTTACCAACAGCTCCTGAATTCCTGCAGCCTCCTTTCAACAGAGCACTCCGACTAAGCCTGCCAGCTCTTATACCAGCCTGTTTTTGTTGGGAAGCAACTGATTGGCCCAGCTAGCACTGGCCACTGTGGACCAACCACCAACTGTGGCCTGTGGGTTGTGGCCATGCTATATGAACATGGCTTCTCTCACTGTAAAATGCTTTAGGGAGGGGAGGGAACAGTTATCAGAGAAGAGGTAATTACACAGCGAGCTGGGAGACACCCCCCAAGCATGTCCTCTATGGCCTTACTATGTAGGCGCTTGTACAGGAAATCCCATTCTTTAATGTCATGGGATGATTATTCGGTGTTTCCAAGCTTCAGACATCCACAAACTGTTTTGACAATTCTTACCATTTCTGGGTACCACCTCTCCTGTTATCTACATAATTTTTTAATCAATTCACTTATTTTACTTAAGTAATTTTGGCCTTAGCTTAAGCAATAATATTTATAAAATTGTAGGTTTGGTTTCTTTTTAAAATATTTTTTCTAGCACAGATTATAACTCCATGCCATTAAAATAAAAAAGGTTTGTCCGTGAATTCCTAAAATGATTTCATGTACCCCCAGGGACATGAATGCTCACTTTGGGACAGTTGCCCTCAGAAGTTCTCAGTAAAGAGAAAGCAAAGGACAGTGGTTCTTGGCACCAGGCAGGCCTGAGCTCAAATTCCCTTTCTAGGTTATTCAATCCCTGGCATGTCACAAAAACTCTGTGAGCCTCAGTTTTTAAAAAATAATTATTTTTAATGATTATTTTCATTAAGATATAGTTGACATATAACACCATGTAAGTTTCAGGTGTACAACATGTTGATTTGGTACATTTATATATTGCATTGTGATCACCACGATGGTGTTAGGTAACCCCTCTATCATGTCACATAATTATGCTTTCTTCTGCTCATGTGGTGAGCACACTAAGTTCTTAGTAAGATAAGTCAGACAGGGAAAGACAAACAAGGTATGATTTCACTTTTATGTGGAATCTGAAAAAGCCAAACTCATGGGAACAGGGAACACAGTGGTCACCAGGGGTGGAGGTGGGGGAATTGGGGAGCTCTTGTTAAAGGGCACAAACTTGGAAATGGATGATGAAAACATTCTGGAGTTAATGCACAGCATAATTTTTGCATTTGTAAAGTGGACACGAACAATACCCCTCTCAAAGGGGTGTTCTAAGGCTTAGATGGGGTAACATTTAGGAGGTGCCAGGCAGGCTGCTGCAGGTGCTGCAGGGGCACAAACCCACTGATACTTTCAAGGGTGGGCATGGCTCCCAAAGGATCACTGCTGCTGGCTTTGCCCTGGCACCATCTTGTGCCCATACACCTCAGAAATCATCCCCCATCCCTCATGTGACCCACACCCCTGGGTGAAATCCCCAAGAGAACACAGGAATGGCAGCCCAGTCTGTTGATCAAAGTGTTGGGAATCAGATTCAAATACCAGTTCAGTCATTTACATGGCTGAGTGACCTCGAGAAAGTTGGCTGAACTTCTCTGAGCTTCTGTTTCTTCATCTGTAAAAATGATAAACATACCTCCTCATAAAAGGTTTTCGTGAGGATCAAGCGAGGGAGAGAGCCAGCCCTCCACAGCTTTTCATCTGCCTTTATTCTGTGCCAGCAGTGTAACCACAGCAGTCACCTGCCGTTTGCCAGCGTGACTGTGACATCCCTATACACGCCTTGACAAGAGCCGCTATTTCAGGGACGCGACAAGCTGAGCTGGCTGCTGGAGAGGGACTCCGTGGGAAGCAGCCCTGACCATCAGCTTCATGAGTTCTGACAGTGATGAGTCTAGCAACGAAAACAGTCATCATTTTCCACAGCAAAAAAATAGAAGGAAAAAAAGCATCTCCCAAACCTTTGTAAATGAGAGATAATTCATTCATGAAGAAAGTCATTCCAGGGAGATATTATTAAAATTCTACCCTTTCTTGCTAGTAGAAGAACAAAATAGGCAGAATGAACTGGGGGAAGCGGGGGGTGGAGTGGGATCTTCTCCCACATCTGCAGCTTCAAAATAAATGTGAAATGGCTTCTCTTTAAATTTTGAAACTGTTCCTTCTCATTCAGGACCAGCTAGGAAGGGAAAGAAATGGGAAATCTCTGCTCTACTTATGAGGACACTTAAAAAATTGTATTCTTATTTATGAAGCCACGGGGCCGGGGTGTGAAGGGGGTGGGGAGTGGAGGGGGGTGGAGGGTGGGAGGAAGTTTTTTCTGTCGAGAAGCAAAGCTGACCCTCAGGGGTTTGCCTTGGTGGTGGTGGGGGCTGGGAGGAAGAAACTGCCAAAGGAAGGGGCACTGGGGGCGCCTTTAAAGAACTTGGGATCGGGACCCCACATTAAATCAGGACTGCACACGTGAATGCCGACAGGGCCAGGCAGGTAATTTAAATAAACGGGAAATTTAAAGAACAGAGGCAGCTAGAGAGCTCATTCTCCATCGAAACGGAGGCAGCTACTTCTCAGCTCAGCCACCTTTTCATGTTGGAAAATGGGCCCAGAATTGCTGGATCTCCCAATCTTTCCAGAAAAGCCAAAATTTGGGGGTTTTATTTGCAATTCCTTTTTAATTCACAATTTAAATATTTTTTAAACACTACGCTAGTCAACCAGAAAAACACATCCGTGGGCCACATTTGATCTGAGGGTAACCAGTTTGCACCCTTGAATTTACACATTTTGTCCTTGGTCTACTCTCTCTCTCACTCGTGGGGGGGGGGTTCCAGACTGTTCTGTGAGTGCAGAGTCAGGGGTGTCTTTCCAGAAGCCCTGTCTCGTGGCCACCGAAGGCCGCCTGCCCGTGTGTCATTAACAGAGGAAAATTTACATCCACACTGGCCTGCCGATCCTCTCCAGAGCAGCTGTTCCTCAAAACCGCTCCATTTTCTGAGGTGAAATATTTCTCAATCTCAAATGTATTTTCAGCCGGGATATTCTCTTTGACACAAGCATAATCTACTGTGACATCTCCTGTTTGCTTGACTAACGACAAGACAGGGCCCTGACAATTGGATGGATTCCCAGCCACAGGCCAGGCCCACTGCTCCCTGCAGGGTCCCCTGGGGACACCCGGGAGCGCTGGCCGCCTACTCCCTTCGCCGAAGGTTACCTGATACACAGCTCTGCCTGCGATGAAAACTTCTGGCTTTCTGTCGTCAATCCAAGAGCTGTATTTTTCTGTTTCAGTCATTTTAGCATGCAATCTTGGGATGGCTGCGGCCTCCCCAGAGGGTAATATGTTGTGACATCCATGTTTATGGCAGACATTAGAAGGCTTCTGGAGAAATAGCCCTGCCGTCATATCCCTCTGAATGGATGACACAAACTGCTTCCCGGCTGTTTTTTTATGACAACTACTCCACGGAGTGCAACATTCAGGCATCTACAGAATACAAGCTATTTGAGGGCCAAAAGCACCTCCGTGACTGTAACAGTAACATGAGGATAATGATGCTTATTCTTGGGGTCCTTACTGTGATTAACTGAGAATATCTATGTACAATATAGGGTTTTACAAGAGGAGATCAAACATGGGTTCCATTCTGTTTCTTATCTAGCAAATTTTATCCCCAAATCATTAGACAAATGGTGAGGGAATAATTACATTTATTACATTTTAAACTTAATTTTTTTTTTTTTTTTAACCTGTACGCGGGCCTCTCACCGTTGTGGCCTCTCCCGTTTTGGAGCACAGGCTCCGGACGCGCAGGCTCAGCGGCCATGGCTCACGGGCCCAGCTGCTCCGAGGCATGTGGGATCTTCCCAAACCGGGGCACGAACCCATGTCTCCTGCATCAGCAGGTGGACTCTCAACCACTGCGCCACCAGGGAAGCCCAATTTTAAACTTAAATATTTTAAATTAAAACATTTTAAACTTTATTATTAGATTTTACAAAAATATTTTTTTTCATGAAATCGGAATGTCTTGGATTTATCTGACACCTTTCTTCAGTAGGAACCCAGAGTTTTCATGTGGTGATTTCACTGGTCCTCACATGGTAACAGCTGAGTATATGCCCTTGGATGTGCCACTTGTCTTCTCCAGATTTGTTTGCTTACCTGTGAAATAGGATAATTGAATGCTTTTTGTAATGTGCAGTGTTGGCGTGGGAAGCAAAGCATGGTAAGCTACGTGAAAGCACTTTAAAGCATATGAGAAATAATACACAAGCTCATGATATTAGTCAGCTGGATTCCCCCAGTCCATGTGAGATTTCACTGCTGTATCCCGTCCTCTTACATGTCTGGTGTGATTCAGGACCTGCTCATCAGAAGCTGAGATTGAATCCATCTGGTTAAGAAAGCAGACAGTGGGGCCGAGGGTGTGAGCACTGGACCAGGGGGCAGAAAGCCTGGCCTCAGGGCTACGCTGGGGCCTGGGAAGGCGAGCCCTTAGTATGCCCGTCTACCCCTTAAACCACCCTTGGCTTCTGCCTTTCTCTCGAATCCCCATCTCTCAGCAAACTCTGTTGGCTTCCCCTCCAAAACGGACCCGTGACCACCTCACTAGTCCAAGGTGGACTAGTCCGTCTCTTACGATATGGCCCTGCTCCCCCCCACCGCCCCCTTTAGTCTCTCTTCACGTGACAACCAGAGACCTTTCTCACAGTGTACGTCATACCAGAGCTCTCTCTGTTCTGCTCACAGCCCCGCAGTGGTCTTCCACCTCCCCGAGGAGAGAACTGGGTCCTACCGCAGACCTTGCAGACTTGCCCGAGCCGAGCTCCCTCTCCATCTTCTCTGCCCGCAGCTGCACAGGCCACCCAAGCACCTTCCACTTAACTTTCACAGCAGCCCTGGAGTGGACACTGATATCATTTTATAGATGAGGAAACTGCAGCTCAGAGGGAAAGTCACATCTGAGATCACAGAGTTAGGAAGTGATGGAGTCAGTGTTTGAATTCAAGCTTCCCTTTTATACTGATCTTATTTATTTTCACCCTGTTGTATATATTTTATAAGCCACTTCAAATCCATTTTGGAATAGTCAGGAAAGGAAGGAAAAAAGGCAGCGAGGCAAGCACAATTCTGGGCCTAGGACCAGCCCTGCCTCTAGACCAAGATTCTTTGGAAGCCAGAAAAACTATTAGCTTGGTAACATTCTTCTAAATGTTGGAACCTGAGTTTGTCTGCTGCTTCAGGAATTTCTGCAGACACAAAGAGAGAAGGCTTCTTTAACCAGCAGAGAAATCCTGACTAACCAGGCTAGGATTCGAGTTAACAGCACAGAAAATGTAGTTGAGCCATCAGAAAATTGTTTTAATGTCCAGAGTTTCTGCTATCGTGCTGCCATTAACATGGTGCTAATGAAATGTAATAAAACGTGGCTTGAAAGGGAAGCCCCTCTGCTCTGAAACTTCAATTAATATGACTCAGATATAGCTCTTACACAGTAAACTTGCATCCGATGCACATTCTGTGCTTTGGATTATTGCAGCAGCATTAACAGTCACATAAAGTTAAACTGTGTCCAATTAACATTCACAGGGGGCCCCAGGCCCCAGAGCCTCTCCCGGGGGGAGGGCGGTGAGTGCCTTGGACTTGACCCTGAACAGCACGGCCCTCTGCTCTCAGGTCCTTGGGACAGAGCAGTGCCAGATCCCCTCCATCTTCTGCCTCCCCCCATTCCATAGCGTCCAACCAAATGAGTCAGGCAGGGAAGTGGCCACAGTGACAGTCTCGTCCAAGAGAATGCAGGGCTCTGGGACTGAGAGATGAATGTCCACCCTCCTCTGACTAGAAGGGGCTGGAAGTTAGATGGCAGGGACTGCCTTCTTTTGCTTTTATCTCTCAATATTCTACCATCAACTTCTTTCTTCTGAGCATCTACTATGTGCAAGTCACTGGGGGAGAGGGGAAGAGGTACAAAGAGAATAGAGGCAGGCTTGGTCCTCAGGATGCACGGAGAGGCTTCTGGAGTAACATCTAACATAGGTCTCCCGCCTTCCTTCTCCCTTTCTCCAGATTCTGACAGAGTCCAGCGGGACACAGGTAAGAGAGCTGAGCCAGGAAGCCGGGCGGGTGGAAAGGCTCTCACCCCAAAGCCAGAAGGCTGAGTCCCCAGTTTGGGTGGGGCTGACTCCCAGCCCCCTCTCTCCTGGGCAGGGCAAGCAGGGCCGTCCATGCTTGGGGACCCATTGGAGAAGGGCTCTCTTTCAGCTGTGACTGCCAGGCTGGAGAAAACAGGCCTGGAGCTACTGGGGGCTGTTTGCCATCATTGGGGGCGAGGGGAAGGAAGCCAACAGAGAGAAGCAAAGACAAGTTGTGGGAAAGACAAGGGTCCTGGGGACACAGTTGGAGCATCTAGATCTGTTGTGCCTGATGGCAGTTCCCCCCCACAGCCTGCACATTTGCCAGGCTTGTGAATTCATCTTTTAAAACGTAGTTTTAAGTTGACTGTCACAGCTGAGAAGCTCTGGCTGGTATGAAGGCAGGTGCCACAAAACTACCAGAATTTTCAGGGCCCTGGTACTGCTGGAGGAGCTTCCCCAGACTCTGGAGATGTTGCAGAATTGAGCTGGAGCCTCTCAGAGGCCGGTTGACTGGGGTCTAAGCAGAGGCTGTGGCCTCACGTGGCCCAGCCTCTCCCTGGATCCCTCCCAACCCATTCCCTCCTCCACTCCAACTCTCTCCTATGGAAACCACACATCAACCCCCAAAACTGTTGCAGGGACCTTGCTCCAGTTGATTCATACTTTGTGAATCATCTTGGCCTTTGTTCTCTCGCCTGAGTCACATTTTCAAGAGGCTCACAGCCTGTGAGCTCCAAAACAATGGCGGCCTCCTCCCTGGTATGAGTTTTGGCCCAGCCCATGGCCTAGAGTCAAGGAGTTTTTTCATGACAAGAGAGCGAGGAGGGTATGGCTCCGCTCAGCAGACAAGAGGTACTACCCTCAGATTTAGTAGACGCGATGCCCATGGGACCTCACCCTGAGGGCTGTGCCCTGGATTCATGGTCCCTACACCTGCCTTTGGTTTTACTTCCAAATCCACACTGACAGCCCTCGAAGCTGAGTTGGGCAGGAGGACATAGAAATGAGGGAAAAGGAGCATTGATAAAGATTTCTAATGTCCCTGTGCCTCAGTTTCTGCATCAGCAGATGGTAATACTTCGATGGTGTCGTTGTGAGGATTCCATGAGCTAAGGTTGTATATTGCTCATCTGAGGGCTTGACACAGAGGAAGCTTTCTGTAAACTTAATTTTTACATTCCAGGTACCAAGCTAGGAGTGTTGGCATAGCTTCTCATTTAATCAACACAAAATCCCTATTGACTAGACATTATTATTCTTGTTTTACAGGCAGGGGCTGTGCCAGTTAGACTGTCACAAAAAACAGAAACAGACTGGCTCTCTTAGGCAAAAAGGAATGTGATGAAAGGATATCAGGGATTCAAAGAATCACTGGGAGGTTGGAAGACCCGGCTTGGGGGTGGGTGGGAACCAAGGTCATGCAGCAAGATTTGTCTGGCCCACACTTCCTACCAGGCTGGGCAAGGATCTGACCTCCAGATGGTCACTCCAACTTTTACCAATCGGCAAGGTCATAAGAGGGAGAAGCTTACTGAGCTTACATCAGCTACCTGTCCCCTGGCTGGGATGGGAGGTAGACGGAAGGTAGAAGAAGTATTCCTGCCTCTCAGCTTCTTGGGTAAGAGGTGAGCATAGGAACTGCCATTCTTCAAAAGTATACAATGCAAGATCCGGGTGTTACTGGGATAAAGGGCATTTGATTCAGGATAGCCTACTAATCCAGAGGATCACTCACAGGAAACGGATTCGGGGATGTTTGTTACTTGCTCAAACTCGTTGTTTCTCTCTCTCTCCTACACACACACACACACACACACACGTGTGCACCTTTAGCAAAGAGTGAGAACTTGAACCTGGGTCTTTTGATTCTGGGTCCTCCTTTTCTTCCACCCTTCTAGGATAGAACTGCCTTCAAAGTGAGGGGAGGTATAATGGGCAAAGGCACCAAAAGAGAAGTGAATAATGAACAGGGTGCTCAGATGAGCCTCACAATTGTAGAGAGGGAGACCCAAGGCAGGTCAGACCAGCCCAGCTGAGAAGAGGTAGGAAGGCTATGTGGGATGGGCTGGGAAGGGAGACTGCCTTCTGCAGAGAGAGGAGGGAAAAGGGGAAATCCTGATGGTGAAGTGGACAAAGCAGAACATTCTTGGGATTCCAGGTCTGGACAGTGACTACATAGTCACATGTTCCCCCAGGGGAGGCTAGAACATCAGGACAGGCTGCCCTCAGAGTGCTGAGTCAGCACAGACTGGACCAGCCGCTCCTCCAAACTCAGGAGCCCATAAATCATAGCTGATGGGGCAGGGGCTTTCTGCTCTGCACACCTTTTGTTTCAAAGACAGATGGCCACCGGAGCACGCATGTGGATTTTGTGTGCTTAGAGCACTGCATATGCATCCAGGAGTGGTTATTAGGCCAAAGAGCTGAAATAAACAAAGCTTCTGTCCCCACCTGCCATGGGCCACAGAAGTGTTTCCCAAACTCAAGCTACTATAATATCAATTGTACTATTTTAAGTAATGTTGTCCTTATAGTCAGACTCACTTTTTTGTTTGTTTGTTTGTTTTTGCGGTACATAGGCCTCTCACAGTTGTGGCCTCTCCCGCTGCGGAACACAGTCTCCGGATGCGCAGGCCCAGCGGCCATGGCTCACGGGCCCAGCCGCTCCGCGGCATGTGGGATCCTCCCAGACCGGGGCACGAACCCGTGTCCCCTGCATCGGCAGGCGGACTCTCAACCACTGCACCACCAGGGAAGCCCCAGACTCACTTTTTAATGCAAACAAATGTATATATATATATTTTTTTTTCAAGAAGATGTTGGGGGTAGGAGTTTATTAATTAATTTATTTATTTTTGCTGGGTTGGGTCTTCGTTTCTGTGTGAGGGCTTTCTCTAGTTGTGGCAAGCGGGGGCCACTCTTCATCGCGGTGAGCGGGCCTCTCACTATCGCGGCCTCTCATTTTGCAGAGCACAGGCTCCAGACGCGCAGGCTCAGTAGTTGTGGCTCACAGGCCTAGTTGCTCTGCGGCATGTGGGATCCTCCCAGACCAGGGCTCAAACCCATGTCCCCTGCATTAGCAGGCAGATTCTCAACCACTGCACCACGAGGGAAGCCCCCAAATGTATATTTTTAAAAGAAATTTGATTTCTAGTTTCTGGTCCATGATGTAAGGGGCTTCAAAGTTGTCACTACATTCCAATGTCAAGTAAAGAGCTGAACAAACTAACAAAGCAACAACTCGTCTTAGATCTCTCAGAGAAGTGAGGTCACAGGACAAACCAAAGCCCCCCCAATTTAGAGAGACAGACAAGCAAATACAGGGAGCCACAGCTTAACTGAGAAGAAACCTCTTTGGGAACAAGTACCAGGGTAGGAAAATTTAAACTGTAACTGACAAATTGCTGGAAGTTCAGTGTGGACAAGTCTGAAAGATAAAAGAGCCAAGAAAACCCAGTCTTGGAGGTCCTCCACAATTTTGTGAGTTTTACCTCCAGGAGCTTGCCCAGATTTTCACAGTAAATATCAGGGATGTTGGAATTAACAGACCAGGAATTTAAAACAACTAAGATTAATATGCTAAGGGCTCTAATGGAAAAGTAGACAACATACAAGAACATATAGGCAATATAAACAGAGAGATGGAAATTTTAAGAAAGAATTTTTAAAATATCAGAGATCAAAAGCATTGTAACAGAAATGAAAAATGCTTTGATGGCCACATTAGTGAACTGGATATGTCTGAGGAAAGAATCTCTGAGTCTGAGGATATGTCAATGGAAACTTCCAAAATTGAAAAGCAAAGAGAAAAAAGACTGAAGAAAATGGAGCAGAATATCCAAGAACTGTGAAACAACTACAACAGGTGTAACATATGAATTATGGGAATACCAGAGGGAAAAGAAAGAGAAAAGGGAACATTCAAAACCTAATGACTAAGAATTTCCCACTAAATCATCCCTTTATCAGAGACAAAGAGGGAAATTACATAATAACAAAGGAGTCAATTCTCCAAAAAGACAGCAATCTTTAATGTGTATGCACCTAACAACAGAACATCAAAATACACAAAGCAAAAACTGACAGAGCTGCAAGGAGAGTTAGACAAATCCATTATTATAGGTGGAGGTTTTAACACACCTCTATCAAAAGTGGACAGATCCAGCAAGCAGATAATCAGTAAGGACATAGTTGAACTCAACAACATCATCAATCAATTAGATATAATTGATACCTAGACTATTTAATCCAATAACAGCAGAATACTTATTCTTTTCAAGTTCACACAGAACATTCACCAAAATAGGCCACATTCTGGCCATAAAGCAGAGCTTAAAAATAATAAAAATTATATAATACCTGTTTTCAGACCTCAACAGAATTAAACTTAGAAATCAAAAACAGAAAGATAGCTGAAAATCTAAAAGTACTTAGAGATTAAATAACACACTTCTAAATATCACATGGCTCAAAGAAAAATATCTCAAAAGGAATTTAAATATAGTTTTAACTATAAGAAAATGAAAATAAAACACAAAAATTTGGAATGCAGCAAGAGAAGTGCTGAAAAGAAAACTTACAGCATTTAGTGTATATATTAATAAAAGAAAAATATATAATCAATAATCCAAGTATCCTCTCTAGGAAATTAGAAAAAAAAAGAGCAAATTAAATTTAAAATAAGAAGAATAAAAAACAGTAAAAAATTAGAGCAGAAATCAATGAAATTGAAAACAGGAAATCAATAGAGAAAATCAACAAAACCAAAAGATCAACAAAATCAATAAGCCTCTACTAGGCTAACTGAAAAAAAAAAGAGAGCAAGAGAGAGAACATACAAGTTACTGATATCAGAAATGAAATAACTCCCCACTGGTAACCACTAGTTACCATCTGTGAGTCTGTTTCTGTTTTGTTATATTCATTCATTTGTTTTATTTTGGGGATTCCACACATAGATGGTGACATACAGTGTTTGTCTTTCTCCGTCTGACTTATTTCAGTTCTCATTTTATTCATATCAAATAATATTCCTTCGTTCTTTTTTCCAGTTTCTTAAAACTATTTAGTTTTAGTCTTCTTCGATTCTACTTTAAATTTTCTTTTCCTGGGCTTCCCTGGTGGCGCAGTGGTTGAGAGTCTGCCTGCCGATGGAGGGGACACGGGTTCGTGCCCTGGTCTGGGAAGATCCCACAGGCCGCGGAGCAGTTAGGCCTGTGAGCCATGGCCGCTGAGCCTGTGCATCCGGAGCCTGTGCTCCGCAATGGGAGAGGCCACAGCAGTGAGAGGCCCGCGTACCGCAAAAAATAAAAAAATAAAAAATTCTTTTCCTTAAAGTTCCATTTCTCTCTTTCCATTTTTCATATTTTCACCTTAAGACTAAAGGTCAGATTATCCTTTTTTTCTGCTAGCACTATTATTACATTTTATCATTTATTTTTTACTTGCTATCTAAAATATTTGAAGTCTTCTAATAGAAAATAATAACAGTAAAGTTGTAAATAGATATATGAGTTTCAAGATCATTTTCTGATATATTCAGTGTTTCTTATGCCTGTGGTTTTTGTATATAGGAATATAAAATATATAAGATAAAATTAAAAGTGATATTGAATAAGAGAGCCAGATTTAAATTTTTTTTAATTTAAAAAAAGGAAAAAAAAAGAAATGAAAGAAGAGACATTACTATAGGTCCTATGGACAAAGGATAATAAAAGAACATTATGAACAATCCTATGCCCTTAAATTTGATAACCTAGATGAAATGGACCAATTCCTTGAAAGGCACAAACTGTAAAAACTCACACAAGAAGAAATAGGTAATTGGGGGTGGGAGTGAGGAGAGGGATGGACTGGGAGTTTGGGGTCAATAGATGCAAACTATTATATACAGAATGGATAAAAACCAAGGTCCTAATGTATAGCACAGGGAACTATACTCAATATCCTGTGGTAAACCATAATGGAAGAGAATACAAAAAAGAATGTATATATGTGTATAACTGAGTCAGTTTGCTACACAACAGAGATTGGCACAACATTGTAAATTAACTATACTTCAATAAAAATAAATAAATAAAGTATTCACTCTCAAAAAAAAAAGAAATAGACAATCTGAATAAATCTATATGTATTAAAGAAATTAAATCAATAATTAATAAACACCTACTGCAAAATGTACCAGGTCTAATTGAGTTTACTGGTAAAGTTTACAAAACATTTAAGGAAGAAATTATACCAATTTTCTACAATTTCTTCCAGAAAATAGAAGCAGAGGAAATATCTCTTAACTCATTCTATGAAGCCTGCATTACCTTAATACAAAAACCAGACAAAGATTATAAGAAAAGAAAACTACAAACCAATATCTCTCATGAACATAGATGCAAAAATCCTCAACAAAATATTAGCAAATTGAATCCAACAATGCATAAAAAGAATTACACACCACAACCAAGTGGGATTGTCCCAGGTATGCAAGGCTGATTCAACACTGGAAATCAGTTAATGTAATCCATCACATCAACAGCCTATAGAAGAAATATTACATAATTATATCAGTAGATGCAGAAAATGCATTTGACAAAATTCATTATCCATCTCTAATTAAAACTCTCAGTAAACTAGAAATAGAGAGGAACGTCTTCAACTTGATAAAGGACATCTACAAAAATCTACAGCTAATGTTATACTTAATAGTGAGAAACTAAAGGATCTCCCACTAAAATAAAAAACAGGGATGTTCCCTCTCACCATTCCTTTTCAACATCATACTGGAAGTCCTAGCTTAATAAGACAACAAAAGCTAGCTTAATAAGACAAGTCCTAGCTTACTAAGTCCTAGCAATAAGACAAGAAAAGGAGATAAAAGGTATAATTATTGGGAAGAAGGAAATAAAACTCTTTGTTCACAGATCATGTGATTTTCAATGATTGTTTATATAAGTAATTGACAAAAACCCTCCTTTATCTAATAAGCAATTATAGCAAGGTAACAGGACACAAGTTTAATATGTAAAAGTCAATCACTTTCCTATATACTAGCAATGAGTAAGAGGAATTTGAAATTAAAGATACAATATGATTTATATTAACTCCCAAAAATGAATTATTTAGAGATAAATCTAACAAAATGTGTACAAGATCTATACAAGGAGAACTGCAAACTCTGATAGAAGAAATCAAAGAACTAAATAAATGGAGAGATATTTCATGTTCACGGATAGGAAGACTCAATATTATCAAGATGTCAGTTCTTCCCAATTTGATCTATAGACTCAGTATAATCAAAATCAAAACCCCGTCAGGTTTTGCAGATATAGACAAACTGATTCTAAAATTTACATGAAAAGACAAAAACCCAGAATAGCCAACACAATTATGAAGGAGAAGAACTAAGTCAGATAACTGACACCATTGGACTTCAAGACTTACTATAAAGTTACATAATCAAGACAGTGTGGTATTAGTGAAGGAATAGACAAATAGATCAATGGAACAGAATGGAGAGCCCAGTAATAGAACCACATTCAACTGACTTTTGACAAAGGCATAAAGACACTAGAGAAAGGATAGCCTTTCAACAAATGGTGCTAGAACAAATGAACATCTACATGCAAAAAAAAAAAAAATTTAGACACCTTACACCCTTCATTAGATCTTATACGTGTCACAAAAATTAACCTAAAATAGATCATAAACCTATATGTAAAATGCAAATGTGTAAAGCTTCTAGAGGATAACATAAGAGAAAGTCTAGATGACCTTGAGTTTGGCAATGACACTTGGGATACAACACAAAGACATGATCTGAAAGAAATAATTGATAAATTGGATTTCATTATAATTAAAAGTTCTACTCTGCAAAAAGCAACATCAGGAAAATGAGAAAACAAGCCACAGATTTGGAGAAAATATTGGCAAAAGACACATCTTACAAAGGACTGTTATAAAAACTATAAGGAACTCTTCAAACCTAACAATAAGGAAATGAACAACTCAATTTAAAAATGGGCAAAAGAGGGGGTGGGTAGGGAACTGGTGGTTTAAGCTGCACGGTCCCAGGGAGGCAAAGTGAAGTGAAGACTGGGGGCCCCAGTTTATAGGCCAGCAGACTAGCAGTGGCCTCCAACCTCCCCCCGGAGCTTCAGACCCTGGAGACAATACAAGGTCCACATGGGCGAACATCATTGTCTGTTTGGATTGCTGTTGGATCGCAAGTGTCATGGACAATGCCTGGTATATAGCAGACTTTCCAAGATGACGTAGGAGTAAGAGGATGTGAGTTCATTTCTCCCAACAAACGCATCAAGAATACATCTACAAATGGAACAATTCTCTCAGAGCACCTGCTGAACATGAGCAGAGGAGCTCTGACACCTAAAAGGACAAGAAGGATTTCCATGTAACCGGGTAGGATGAAAGAAAGAAAAAGGGAAAAGGAAGGGGAGAGGAAGCAAGACAGGACCTGCACCCCTGGTGGTGACTGAAGGTGAGGAAATGTCCCACATCTGGGAAAGCCCCCTCACTGGTGGAGAGATCAGCTGGGACAAAAGGGGAGCCTTGGAGTCTGGGAGGAGAACCCAGCAACCAGTCTGTGGCAGGCAGGACAAAGTGAGAACTACACAGCCCTGTGAGCTCCAGCCCTGCCCTGAGATGGGAGTCCACTGGTGTGCACAGGGGCTGGGTGCTGGAATGTGGGGTTTGGAGAGCAGACCTGGGGAGGGGACTGCTGTTGGCTGTGAGGATACAGCCTGAGGGGATAGTAGTGTGGTGCTCTTCAACCCAGAATGCTCGTGGAGGAAGCCTGGACCACCACAGAAGCGAAGCACCAGGGTTGAGTAACTCACAGAGGGTGGGGCCGCCATTGCAGCCTCTCTCCTCATGCACCAGCCCCTGCCTCCATGGGCACTAGGGAGAGCTCCCGCCAGAGCTGGTTCGTGCACCCCTGCCATCACCTCCTCCACCATGCCCCTGCCAGCTTGGGCTATATACTCGCCCTAATTGCCACCTGCATTACAATCCCTACCCTAGCACCCTCCCACCTGGGTGGCCTGCTTGCCCTGATCACCTCCTCGGCGCCTTTCTACCGGATGGGCTCATGTGCTCCAGCAACATCTGGAGCAGACTCTGGTGGAAAGAACACACCCAGAGGTGGGCATGAAACCACAGCTGAGCCCCAGGGACCATGTGACTGAGGAAGAAGAACTGAACTCTCTCCTCGCAGCTGTGCAAACTGCAGAGTTACACCTACGCTGATAGCTTCCCAAATTCAGTGCACTGCAGTCCCGGTACCTGACCTCAGTGGATCTGCACTGGTGGCCTGGTGAAAACAACGCCTGAGAGTCACCACCAGAGCCAATCTGCAGCATACCCACAGTTAAGGTGAGACCAAGAGCAGTGCCAACAATGGTGTACTTTGTGAGCCTGCACAACAGGCAAAAGGAGATGCAATAGAGTACATTCGCAGGTGAACAGATCCAGAGGAGGAACACTTGGTGGCTTTTCTCCCAGTGGGAGTGCTCCAATCCCACCTACCTTGCACTGCAGACCACAAACACAGCTAAGAAACAGCTCTGGGGGCCTCTACTAGGGAGGAGACGCCACCCCTGACAGGGCAGTGACAACCACAGAGCAAAGGGCAGGCCCCACTCAATATCCAGGGCAGGCTCTTGTCACCACAACACCAATCAAAACCCTTATCAAGGGGATAATGGCACAAGCCTCTGGACCAACCTCACACACCATGAGCAGACAGCACAAGCAAGAGGAACTATGATGCTACAGCCTACATAAAGGAGACCACAAACACAGTCAGTGTGACAAAGAAATATTTTACAGACGAAGGAGAAAGATAAAAACCTACAATAACAACTAAATGAAGTGGAGATAAGCAATCTACCTGAAAAAGAATTCAGAGTAATGATAGTAAAGATGACCTAAGATCTTGTAAAAGAATGGAGGCACGGATTGAGAAGATACAAGAAATGTTTAACAAAGGCCTAGAAGAACTAAAGAACAAACAAACAGAGATGAGGAATACATTAACTGAAGGGAAAAATGCACTAGAAGGAATCAATAGTGAATAACTGAGGCAGAAGAATGGATAATGTAAGGTCGGATCTTTACAAACGGCACCGCAAAACAAAGGAAAGCTTCAAGTGAGCTTTATTAGGGAGCGCTCCCGGGCGAGGTTCACTGGTCCGAGAGAAAGGGGCCAGAGAAGTCGTGACCAGTACTGGATGAGGGGGATTTTTATTGGGGTAAAAGCAGAAGGCAGCTTGCAAGGGGAGGGGGTGGTTTGCTATACAGGGTAATTCCTTATTTGGTGAGGATACAGCAGGGCCAGGTGTTGGTTGGTCTGTTGTGGGGCATAAGCCCATTTTCCCTTCCCGTCAGCCCCATTGTTTTCTGGGCAGGAAGTTAGAGTCTCTTGTTGATTCCCAGAACAGGTGAGGTTGTTATGTCCTGATGCCTCTCCTACCTCATACTGGTCGATATTTTCTCTTACCTCCCGGGCCTCCTTTCACCCAGGCCAACAGACCTTACAGATAAGTGACCTGGAAGACAGAATGGTAGAAATCTCTGTCACAGAACAGAATAAAGAAAAAAGAATGAAGAGAAATGAGGACAGTCTCAGAGACCTCTGGCACGAACAGTTGAATTATAGGGGTCCCAGAAAAAGAAGAGAAAGAGAAAGGGCCTGAGAAAATATTTGAAGAGATTGTAGTCAAAAACTTCCCTAACATAGGAAGTGAAATAGTCACCCAAGTCCAGGAAGTGCAGAGAGTCCTATACAGGATAAACCCAAGGAAGAACATGCTAAGACACATATAATCGAACTAACAAAAATTAAATGTGAAGAAAAAATATTAAAATCAACAAGGAAAAAGCAACAAATAACTAACAAGGGAATCCCCATAAGGTCTTCAGCTGATTTTTCAGCAGAAACTCTGCAGGCCAGAATGGGATGACATGATATATTTAAAGTGATAGAAGGGAAAAATCTACAACCAAGAATACTCTACTCAGCAAGGCTCTCATTCAGATTCGACGGAGAAACCAAAAGCTTTATAGACAAGCAAAAGCTAAAAGAATTTAGCACCACCAAACTAGCTTTATAACAAATGCTAAAGGAACTTCTCTAGGTGGGAAACACAAAGGAAGAGAACAAAAGAGAAGTGGAAGAAAAAAAGACCTACAAAAAAAAGCCCAAAACAATTAAGAAAATAGCAACAGGAACATACCTATTGATAATTACATTAAGTGTAAATGGATTAAATGTTCCAGCCAAAAGACATAGACTGGCTGAAGGGATACAAAAACAAGACCCATATATAGGCTGTCTAAAGGAGACCTACTTCAGACCTAGGGACACACACAGACTGAAAGTGAGGGGATGTAAAAAGATATTACATGCAAATGGAAATCAGAAGAAAGCTGGAGTAGCAACACTCAAATCAGACAAAATAGGCTTTAAAATCAAGAATATTACAGGAGACTAGGAAGGACACCGCATAATGATCAAGGGATCAATCCAAGAAGATATAACAATTGTAAATATCTATGCACCCAACATAGGAGCACCTCAGTATATAAGGCAAATGTTAACAGCTATAAAAGGGGAAATTGGCAGGAACACAATAATAGCGGTGGACTTTAACACCCCATTACACCAATAGATCATCCAGAGAGAAAATTAATAAGGAACTCAAGCCTTAAATGACACATTAGACCAGATATACTTAATTGATATTTAAAGGACAATTCATCCAAAAGTAGTAGAATACTCTTTCTTCTCAAGTGTACACAGAACATTCTGCAGGATAGATCACATCCTGGGTCATAAATAAACCCTCAGTAAATTAAAGAAAATTGAGATCACGTCAAGCATCTTTTCCAACCAAAATGCTATGAGATCAGAAACCAATTACAGGAAAAAAAATTGTAAAGACACCCACACATGGAGGCTAAACAATATGATGCTAAATAACCAATGGATCACTGAAGAAATCAAAGAGGAAATCAAAAAATACATAGAGACAAATGACAATGAAAACACAAACATCCAAAACCTATGGGAAGCAGCAAAAGCAGTCCTAAGAGGGAAGTTTATAGCAATACAATATTACCTGAAGAAACAAGAAAAACCTCAAATAAACAACCTAACTTTACACCTAAAGCAACTAGAGAAAGAAGAACAAACAAAACCCAAAGTTAGTAGAAGGAAAGAAATCATAAAAATCAGAGCAGAAATAAATGAAATAGAGATGAAGAAAACAATAACAAAGATCAATGCGACTAAAATCTGGTTACTTGAGAATATAAACAAAATTAATAAATCTTTAGCCAGACTCATCAAAAAAAATATGGAGAGAGCTCAAATCAATAAAATTAGAAGTGAAAAAGGAGAAGTTACAATAGACACCACAGAAATACAAAGGATCATAAGAGACTACTACAAGCAACAATACACCAATAAAATGGACAACCTAGAAGAAATGGACAGACTCTTAGAAAGATATAAACTTCTAAAACTGAACCAGGAAGAAATAGAAAATATGGACAGGCCAATCACGAGTACTGAAGTTGAAGCTGTAATTAAAAATCTTCCAGCAAACAAAAGTTCAGAACCAGATGGCTTCACAGATGAATTCTATCAAACATTTAGAGAAGAATTAACACCTATCCTTCTGAAACTATTCCAAAATATTGCAGAGGAAGGAACACCCCCAAGCTCATTCTACGAGGTCACCATCACCCTGATGTCAAAACCAGACAAAGTTACCACACACACAAAAAAAATTGCAGGCCAATAACATTGATGAACATAGACGCAAAAATCCTCAACAAAATACTGGCAAAGAGAATCCAGCAACACATTAAAAGGACCTGACACCATTCAAGTGGAATTTTTCCCAGGGATGCAAGGATTTTCCAATATCCACAGATTAATCAGTGTGATACACCACGTCAACAAACTGAAGTATAAAAACAATATGATCATCTCAATAGATGATGAAAAGGCTTCTGAAAAAATTCAACACCGATTTATGATAAAAACGCTCCAGAAAGTGGGTATAGATGGAACCTACCTCAACATAAAAAAGGCCATATATATGACAAACCCTCAGCAAACATTATTCTCAATGGTGAAAAACTGGAAACATTTCCTCTAAGATCCGATGTCCACTCTTGCCACTATTATTCAACATAGCTTTGGAAGTCCTAGCCATAGCAATCAGAAGAGAAAAAGAAATAAAAGGGATCCAAATTAGAAAAGAAGAAGTAAAACTGTCACTATTTGCAGCTGACATGATACTATACATATAAAACCTTAAGGATGTTACCAGAAAACTACTAGAACTGATCAATGAATTGGTAAAGTTGCAGGATACAAAATTAATACACAGAAAGCTCTTGCATTCCTATACACTAACAATGAAAGAACAGAAAGAGAAATCAAGGAAAGAGTTTCATTTACCATCACATTAAAAAAAATAAAATACCTAGGAGGCAAAAGATCTGTACTCAGAAAACTATAAGATATGAAAGAAATTTAAAATGACACAAACAGATGGAGAGATATACCATGTTCTTGGATTGGAAGAATCAATATTGTGAAAATGACTATACTACCCAAAGCAATCTACAGATCCAATGCAATCCCTATCAAATTACCAATGGCATTTTTCACAGAATTAAAACAAAAAATTTTTACAATTTGTATGGAAACACAAAAGACCATGAATAGCCAAAGCAATCTTGAGAAAGAAAAACAGAGTTGGAGGAATTAGACTCCCTGACTTCAGACTATACTACAAAGCTACAGTAATAAAGACAGTATGGTACTGGCACAAAAACAGAAATATAGATTGATGGAACAGGATAGAAAGTCCAGAGATTAAACCCATGCACCTATGGTCACCTAATCTATGACAAAGGAGGCAAGAATATACAATGGAGAAAAGATAGTCTCTTCAATGAGTGGTGCTGGGAAAACTGGACAGCTACATGTAATGAAACTTAATTAAGTTTAATGAACTAATGAAAGTAAAAACTTTTGCAAAACAAAGGAAACCATAAACAAAATGAAAAGACAACCCTTAGAATGGGATAAAATATTTGCAGATGAAGCAAGCGACAAGGGATTAATCTCCAAAATATACAAACAGCTCATACAGTTCAATATCAAAAGAACAAAAAACCCAGTCAAAAAATGGGCAGAAGACCTAAATAGACATTTTTCCAAAGAAGACAGACAGATGGCAAAAAAGCACATGAAAAGATGCTCAATGTCACCAATTATTAGAGAAATGAAAATCAAAACTACAATGAGTTATCACCTAACACTAGTCAGAATGGCCATCATCAAAAAATCTACAAACAATAAATACTGGAGAGGGTGTGGAGAAAAGGGAACCCTCTTGCACTGTTGGTGGGAATGTAAATTGATATAGCCACTATGGAGAACAGTATGGAAATTCCTTAAAAAACTAAAAATGGAACTACCATATGACCCAGCAAACCCACTCCTGGGCATATATTCAGAGAACACTGTAGTTCGATAATTTACATATACCCCAATGAGGTCATTGTACCCCAATGTTCATTGCAGCACTATTTACAATAGCCAGGACATGGAAGCAACCTAAGTATCCATCGACAGGTGAATGGATAAGAAGATGTGGCACATATATATGATGGAATATTACTCAGCCATAAAAAAGAATGAAATAATGCCATTTGCAGCAACATGGATGGACCTAGAGATTGTCATCCTGAGTGAAGTAAGTCAGATAGAGAAAGACAAATATCATATGATATCACTTACATGTAGAATCTAAAAAAAAAGTACAAATGAACTTATCTATAAAAAAGAAATAGAGTTACAGATTTAGAAAACAAACTTATGGTTTTCAGGGGGTAAGGGTGGGGGAGGGATAAATTGGGAGATTGGGATTGATATATACACACTACTATATATAAAATAGATAACTAATAAGGACCTACTATACAGCACAGGGAGCTCTACTCAATACTCTGTGATGGCCTATATGCGAAAAGAATCTAAGAAAGAGTGGATATATGTATGTGTATAACTGATTCACTTTGCTGAACACCTGAAACAAACATAACATTGTAAATCAACTATATTCCAATAAAGATTTAAAAAATAAATTTAATATAAAAAATGGGCAAAAGAGCTGAACAAACACCTCAACAAAGAAGATATGCAGATAGTAAATAAGCATATTAAAAGATGCTCCACATTATATGTCATTAGGAAAATGCAAGTTAAAACAATGAAAATTCCACTACACAACTATTAGAATAGCCAAAATCCAGAACATTGACAATGCCAAATGCTGGTAAGGATGTGGAACAACAGGAACTCTCATTCATTACTGGTGGGAATGCAAAATGGTACAGCCAATTTGGTGGACAGTTTGAAAGTTTCTTACATCACTAAATATACTCTTACCATATGATATTGCAATCAAGCTCCTTGGTACTTACTCAAATGCCTATAAAACTTATGTCCACACAACACCTTGCACAAGGATTTTTATAGCAGTTTTATTCATAATTTCCAAAACTTGGAAGCAACTAAGATTTCCTTCAGTAGGTAAGTGGAAAAATAAACTGTGGTACTTTCAGACAATTGAATATTATTCAATTCTAAAAAAAAAAAATGTGCTATCAAGCCATGAAAAGACATGAAGGAATCTTAAATGCATATTACTAAGTGAAAGAAGCCAATTTGAAAAGGCTACATACTGAATGATTCCAATTATATGATCTTCTGAAAAAGTCAAAACTATAAAGACAGTAAAAAGATCAGTACTGGGGGATGGGGGTAAGATGAATAAGCAGAGCACTGAGGATTTTTAGGGCAGTGAAATCATTCTGGATGATACTATAATGGTGGATACATGACACATATTTATCAAACCCAAGAATGTACAACATCGAAAATGAACCCTAATGTAAACTATGGTCTTTGGGTGATAATGTATCAGTGAAGGTTCATCACTAGTAACAAATATACTATTTTGTTGTAAGATTTTAATTCTGGGGGAGGCTGTGCATATGTGGGGGCAGGCTATATATGAGGAATCTATGTATCTTTCACTTAATTTTGCTCTGAATCTAAAACTACTCTAAAAAATAAAATCTATTTTAAAAAAGAAATTTTATTCTATATGAATTTTTTAACACCTTTATTGAGTACAATTGCGTTACAATGGTGTGTTAGCTTCTGATTTATAACAAAGTGAATCACTTTTACATATACATATGTTCCCATATCTCTTCCCTCTTGCGTCTCCATCCCTCCCACCCACCCTATCCCACTCCTCTAGGTGGTCACAAAACACCGAGCTGATCTCTCTGGTGTTGTGCGGCTGCTTCCCACTAGCAATCTATTTTACATTTGGTAGTGTATATATGTCCATGCCACTCTCTCACTTCGTCCCAGCTTACCCTTTTCCCTCCCCATGTCCTCAAGTGCATTCTCTACATCTGTGTCTTTATTCCTGTTCTACCTCTATGTTCTTCAGAACATATTTTTTTTTAGATTCCATATATATGTGTTAGCATACAGTATTTGTGTTCCTCTTTCAGACTTACTTCACTCTGTATGACAGACTCTAGGTCCATCCACCTCACTACAAATAACTCAATTTTCTTTCATTTTATGGCTGAGTAATATTCCATTGTACATATGTGCCACATCTTCTTTATCCATTCATCTGTCAATGGACACAGTTGGTAGAAACATCCACAGGCACAAGTCCTATATATATATATATTTAACATCTTTATTGGAGTATAACTGCTTTACACTGGTGTGTCAGTTTCTGCTATATAACAAAGTGAATCACTTATACATATATATATGTCCCCATATCTCTTCCCTCTTGCATCTCCCTCCCTCCCACCCTCCCTATCCCACCTCTCTAGGTGGTCACAAAGTACCGAACTGATCTCCTTGTGCTATGGGGCTGCTTCCCACTAGCTATCTATTTTACGTTTGGTAGTTTATATATGTCCATACCACTCTCTCACTTTGTCCCAGCTTACTCTTCCCCCTCCCCGTATCCTCAAGTCCATTCTCTAGTAGGTTTGCACCTTTATTCCCTTCTTGCCCCTAGGTTCTTCTGACCATTTTCTTTTTTCCTTTTTTCTTTTTTTAGATTCCATGTATATGTGTTAGCATACAGTATTTGTTTTTCTCTTTCTGACTTACTTCACTCTCTGACAGACTCTAGGTCCATCCACCTCACTACAAATAACTCAGTTTCGTTCCTTTTTATGGCTGAGTAATATTTCATTGTATATATGTACCACATCTTCTTTATCCATTCATCTGTTGATGGACACTTAGGTTGCTTCCATGTCCTGGCTATTGTAAATAGAGCCACAATGAGCATTTTGGTACATAACTCTTTTTGGATTATGGTTTTGTCAGGGTATATGCCCAGGGGTGGGATTGCTGGGTCGTAGGGTAGTTCTATTTTTAGTTTTTTAAGGAATTTCCATACTGTTCTCCATAGTGGCTGTATCAATTTACATTCCCACCAACAGTGCAAGAGTGTTCCCTTTTCTCCACATCCTCTCCAGCATTTATTGTTTATAGATATTTTGAAGATGGCTATTCCGACTGGTGTGAGATGATATCTCATTGCAGTTTTGATTTGCATTTCTCTAATGATTAATAATCTTGAGCATTCTTTCATGTGTTTGTTGGCAATCTGTATATCTTTTTTGGAGAAATGTCTATTTAGGTCTTCTGCTCATTTTTGGATTGGGTTGTGGGTTTTTTTGTTTTGTTTTTTCTGTTTTCTTTTAGTATTAGTTGTTTTTTTGTCCGTTTGTTTTTTTATACTGCAGGTTCCTATTAGTCATCAATTCTACACACATCACTGTATATATGTCAATCCCAATCGCCCAATTCAGCACACCACCATCCCCACCCCACCGCAGCTTTCCCCACTTGGTATCCATACGTTTGTTCTCTACATCTGTGTCTCAACTTCTGCCCTGCAAACCAGTTCATCTGTATCATTTTTCTAGGTTCCACATACATGCATTAATATACGATATTTGTTTTTCTCTTTCTGACTTACTTCACTCTGTATGACAGTCTCTAAAGTCCATCCACGTCTCAACAAATGACTCAATTTCATTCCTTTTTATGGCTGAGTAATATTCCATTGTATATAGGTACCACATCTTCTTTATCCATTTGTCTGTCGATGGGCATTTAGGTTGCTTCAATGACCAGGCAATTGTAAATAGTGCTGCAATTAACACTGGGGTGCATGTGTCTTTTTGAATTATGGTTTTCTCTGCATATATGCCCAGTAGTGGGATTGCTGGATCATATGGTAATTCTAGTTTTAGTTTTTTAAGGAACCTCCATACTGTTCTCCATAGAGGCTGTATCAATTTACATTCCCACCAACAGTGCAAGAGGGTTCCCTTTTCTCCACACCCTCTCCAGCATTTGTTGTTTGTAGATTTTCTGATCATGCCCATTCTAACTGGTGTGAGGTGATACCTCATTGTAGTTTTGATTTTCATTTCTCTAATAATTAGTGATGTTGAGCAGCTTTTCATGTGCGTCTTGGCCATCTGTATGTCTTCTTTGGAGATAATATCTGTTTAGGTCTTCAGCCCATTTTTGGATTAGTTGTTTGTTTCTTTAATATTGAGCTGCATGGGCTGTTTATATATTTTGGATATTAATCCTTTGTCCATTGACTCATTTGCAAATATTTTCTCCCATTCTGAGGGTTGTCTTTTCATCTTGTTTATGGTTTCCTTTGCTGTGCAAATGCTTTGAAGTTTCATTAGGTGCCATTTTTTTATTTTTGTTTTTATTTCCATTACTTTAGGAGGTGGATCAAAAAACAACTTACTGTGGTTTATGTAAAAGAGTGTTCTTCCTATGTTTTCCTCTAAGACTTCTATACTGTCCAGTCTTACATTTAGGTCTCAAATCCATTTTGAGTTTAGTTTTGTGTATGGTGTTAGGGAGTGTTCTAATTTCATTCTTTTACATGTAGCTGTCCAGTTTTCCCAGCATCACTTATTGAAGAGACTGTTTTTTCTCCATTGTATATCTTTGCCTCCTTTGTCATAGATTAGTTAACCATAGGTGTGTGGGTTTATCTCTGGGCTTTCTATCTTGTTCCATTGATCTATGTTGCTGTTTTTGTGCCAATATCATGTTGTATTGATTACTGTAGCATTGTAGTATAGTCTGAAGTCAGGGAGTCTGATTCCTCCAGCTCTGTTTATTTCCCCTGAAGATTGCTTTGGCTATTCGGGGTCTTTTGTGTCTCCACACAAATTTTAAGATGATTTGTTCTAGTTCCATAAAAAATGCCATTGGTAATTTGATAGGGATTGCATTAAATCTGTAGACTGCTTTGTGTAGTATAGTCATTTTCACAATGTTGATTCTTTCAATCCAAGAACATGGTATATCTCTCCATCTGTTGGTATCATCTTTAATTTCTTTCATCATTGTCTTATACTTTTCTGCATACAGATCTTTTGTCTCCCTAGGTAGGTTTATCCCAAGGTATTTTATTCTTTTTATGGCAATGGTAAATGGGCGTGTTTCCATAATTTCTCTTTCAGATTTTTCATCATTAGTGTATAGCAATACAAGAGATTTCTGTGCATTAATTTTGTATCCTACAACTTTACCAAATTCATTGATTAGTTCTAGTAGTTTTCTGGTGGCACTTTTAGGATTCTCTATGTATAGTATCATGTCATCTGCAAACAGTGACAGTTTTCCTTCTTCTTTTCCAATTTGTATTCCTTTTATTTCTTTTTCTTCTCTGATAGCCAAGCCTAGGATTTCCAAAACTATGTTGACTAATAGTGGTGAGAGTGGACATCCTTGTCTCGTTCCTGATCTTAGAGGAAATGCTTTCAGTTTTTCACCATTGAGAATGATGTTTGCTGTAGGTTTGTCGTATATGGCCTTTATTATGTTGAGGTAGATTCCTTCTATGCCCACTTTCTGGAGAGTTTTTATAATAAATTGGTGTTGAATTTTGTCAAAAGCTTTTTCTGTATCTATTGAGATGATCATATGGTTTTTATTTTTCAATTTGTTAATATGGTGTACCACATTGATTGATTTGCGTATATTGAAGAATCCTTGAATCCCTCAGATAAATCCCACTTGATCATGGTGTATGATCCTTTGAATGTGTTGTTGGATTCTGTTTGCTAGTATTTTGTTGAGGATTTTTGCATCTATATTCAAGAGTGACATTGGTCTGTAATTTTCTTTTTTTGTAGTATCTTTGTCTGGTTTTGGTATCAGGGTGATGGAGGTATCATAGAATGAATTTGAGAGTGTTCCTTCCTCTGCAAGTTTTTGGAAGAGTTTGAGAAGGATGGGTGTTAGCTCTTCTCTAAATGTTTGATAGAATTCACCTGTGAAGCCATGTGGTCCTGGACTTTTGTTTGTTGGAAGATTTTTAATCATAGTTTCAATTTCATTACTTGTGATCGGTCTGTTCATATTTTCTGTTTCTTCCTGGTTCAGTCTTGGAAGCTTATACCTTTCTAAGAATTTGTCCATTTCTTCCAGGTTGTCCATTTTATTGGCATAGAGTTGCTTGTAGTAGTCTCTTAGGATGCTTTGTATTTCTGCCGTGTCTGTTGTAACTTCTCCTTTTTCATTTCTAATTTTATTGATTTGAGTCCTGACCCTCTTTTTCTTGATGAAGCTGGCTAATGGTTTATCAATTTTGTTTATCTTCTCAAAGGACCAGCTTTTAGTTTTATTGATCTTTGCTATTGTTTTCTTTGTTTCTATTTCATTTATATCTGCTCTGATCTTTATGATTTCTTTCCTTCTGTTAACTTTGGGTTTTTTTTGTTCTTCTTTCTCTAGTTCCTTTAGGTGTAAGGTTAGATTGTTTACTTGAGATTTTTCTTGTTTCTTGAGGTAGGATTGTATTGCTATGAACTTCCCTCTTACAACTGCTTTTGCTGTATCCCATAGGTTTTGGATTGTCGTGTTTTCATTGTCATTTGTCTCTAGGTATTTTTTGATTTCCTCTGTGATTTCTTCAGTGATCTCCTGGTTGTTTAGTAATGTATTGTTTAGCCTCCATGTGTTTCTCTTTTTTACATTTTTTTCTCTGTAATTCATATCTAATCTCATAGTGTAGTGGTCAGAAAAGATGCTTGATATGATTTCAATTTTCTTAAATTTACTGAGGCTTGATTTGTGACCCAAGATGTGATCTATCCTGGAGGATGTTCCATGTGCACTTGAGAAGAAAGTGTAATCTGTTGTTTTTGGATGGAATGTCCTATAAATATCAATTAAATCTATCTGGTCTACTGTGTCATTTAAAGCTTCTGTTTCCTTATTTATTTTCATTTTGGATGACCTGTCCGTTGGTGTAAGTGAGGTGTTAAAGTCCCCCACAATTATGGTGTTACTGTCTATTTCCTTTTTTATAGCTGTGAGCAGTTGCCTTATGTATTGAGGTGGTCCTATGTTGGGTTCATATATATTTATAATTGTTATATCTTCTTCTTGGACTGATCCCTTGAACATTATGTAGTGTCCTTCCTTGTCTCTTGTAACATTCCTTATTTTAAAGTCTATTTTATCTGATATGAGTATAGCTACTCCAGCTCTCTTTTGATTTCCATTTGCATGGAATACCTTTTCCATCCCCTCACTTTCAGTCTGTATGTGTCCCTAGGTCTGAAGTGGGTCTCTTGTAGACAGCCTATAGATGGCTCTTGGTTTTTTTTTTTTTTTTTTTTTTTTTTTTTTTTTTTTTGCGGTACTCGTGCCTCTCTCTGTTGTGGCCTCTCCCGTTGCGGAGCACAGGCTCCGGACATGCACAGGCTCAGCAGCCATGGCTCATGGGCCCAGCCGCTCTGCGGCATGTGGGATCTTCCCAGACCGGGCCACGAACCCATGTCCCCTGCATCGGCAGGCGGACTCTTAACCACTGCGCCACCAGGGAAGCCCGATGGGTCTTGTTTTTGTATCCATTCAGCAAGCCTGTGTCTTTTGGTTGGAGCATTTAATCCATTCACGTTTAAGGTAATTACCGATATGTATGTTCCTATTCCCATTTTCTTAATTGTTTTGGGTTTCTTTTTGTAGATCCTTTTCTTCTCTTGTGTTTCCCACTTAGAGAAGTTCCTTTAGCATTTGCTGTAGAGCTGGTTTGGTGGTGCTGAATTCTTTTAGCTTTTGCTTGTCTGTAAAGCTTTAATTTCTCCATCAAATCTGAATGAGATCCTTGCCAGGTAGAGTAATGTTGCTTGTAGATTTTTCTCTTTCATCACTTTAAATATGTCCTGCCACTCCCTTCTGGCTTGCAGAATTTCTGCTGAAATATCAGCTGTTAATCATATGGGGATTCCCTTATGTTGTTGCTTGTTTTTCCCTTGCTGCTCTTAATATTTGTTCTTTGTATTTAATTTTTGATAGTTTGATTAATATGTGTCTTGGTGTGTTTCTCCTTGGGTTTATCGTGTATGGGACTCTCTGTGCTTCCTGGACTTGATTAACTATTTCCTTTCCCATATTAGGGAAGTTTTCAACTATAATATCTTCAAATATTTTCTCAGTCTCTTTCTTTTTCTCTTCTTCTTCTGGTACCCCTATAATTCGAATGTTGGTGCGTTTAATGTTTTCCCAGATGTCTCTGAGACTGTCCTCAATTCTTTTCATTCTTTATTCTGCTCTGCAGTAGTTTTTTCCAGTATTTTATCTTCCAGGTCACTTCTGCATTCTTCTGTCTCAGTTATTATGCTATGGATTCCTTATAGAGAATTTTAAGTTTCATTTTTTGTGTTGTTCATCTCTGTTTGTTTGCTCTTTAGTTCTTCTAGGTCCTTGTTAAACATTTCTTGTATTTTCTCCATTCTATTTCCAAGATTTTGGATCATCTTTACTATCATTATTCTGAGTTCTTTTTCAGGTAGACTGCCTATTTCCTCTTCATTTGTTAGGTCTGTTGAGTTTTTGCCTTGCTCCTTCATTTGCTGTGTGTTTCTGTGTCTTCTCATTTTGCTTAACTTACTGTGTTTGGGGTCTCCTTTTTGCAGGCTGCAGGTTCGTAGTTTCTGTTGTTTTTGGTGTCTGTCCCCAGTGGCTAAGGTTGTTTCAGTGGGTTGTGTAGGCTTCCTGGTGGAGGGAACTAGTGCCTGTGTTCTGGTGGATGAGGCTGGATCTTGTCTTTCTGGTGGGCAGGTCCATGTCTGGTGGTGTGTTTTGGGGTGTATGTGGTCCTATTATGATTTTAGGCAGCCTCTGTGCTAATGGATGGGGTTGTGTTCCTGTCTTGCTAGTTGTTTGGTGTAGGGTGTCCTGCACTGTAGCTTGCTGGTCATTGAGTGGAGCTGGGTCTTGGCGTTGAGATGGAGATCTCTGGGAGATTTTCGCTGTTTGATATTACATGGAGCTGGGAGGTCTCTTGTGGACCAGTGTCCTGAACTTGGCTCTCCTACCTCAGTGGCACAGCCCTGATGCCTGGCTGGAGCACCAAGAGCCTGTCCTCCACATGGCTCAGAAGAAAAGGGAGAAAAAGAAAGAAAGAAAGAAAGAAGATAAAATAAAATAAAGTTATTAAAATAAAAAATAATTATTAAGAAAAAGAAATTTAAGAAAAAAAATGGACAGACAGAACCCTAGGACAAATGGTAAAAGCAAATCTATACAGACAAAATCACATGCAGAAGCATACACATACACACTCACAAAAAGAGAAAAAGGGGAAAATATATATATATATATTGTTGCTCCCAAAGTCCACCTCCTCAATTTGGGAGGATTCGTTGTGTATTCAGGTATTCCACAGATGCAGGGTACATCAAGTTGATTGTGGAGATTTAATCCGCTGCTCTTGAGGCTGCTGGGAGAGAGTTCCCTTTCTCTTCTTTGTTCGCACAGCTCCCGGGGCTCAGCTTTGGATCTGGCCCCACCTCTGCATGTAGGTCACCTGAGGGTGTGCTGTTCTTCGCTCAGAGAGGACGGGGTTAAAGGAGCAGCTGATTCGGGGGCTCTGGCTCACTCAGGCCAGGGGGAGGGAGGGGTACAGTTGCGGAGCGAGCCTGCGGCTGCAGAGGCCAACATGACGTAGCACCAGCCTGAGGCGCGCCATGCGTTCTCCCGGGGAAATTGTCCCCGGATCCTGGGACCCTGGCAGTGGCGGGCTGCACAGGCTCCCCGGAAGGGGTGTGTGGATAGTGACCTGTGGTCGCACACAGGCTTCTTGGTGGTGGCAGCAGCAGCCTTAGTGTCTCATGCCCGTCTCTGGGGTCCGCACTGGTAGCCGTGGCTCGCGCCCGTCTCTGGAGCTCCTTTAAGCAGCGCCCCTAATCCCCTCTCCTCGCGCACCAGGAAACAAAGCGGCAAGAAAAAGTCTCTTGCCTCTTCAGCAGCTCCAGACTTTTTCCCGGACTCCCTCCCGGCCAGCTGTGGCGCACTAACCCCTTGCAGGCTGTGTTCATGCTGCCAACCCCGGTCCTCTCCCTGGGCTCCAACCGAAGCCTGAACCTCAGCTCCCAGCCCCCGCCCACCCCGGCGGGTGAGCAGACAAGCCTCTTGGGCTGATGAGTGCTGGTCGGCACCGATCCTCTGTGCGGCAATCTCTCCGCTTTGCCCTCTGCAACCCTGTTGCTGAACTCTCCTCCGTGGCTCTGAAGCTTCCACCTCTGCCACCCGCAGTCTCCGCCCATGAAGGGGCTTCCATCAGTGAAGTGGAATCCTAATAGAATCAATCTTACTTTTGAAGGGTAAGTGAGATAATGCTCAGGACGGGGTCTGCCTTCACAGCTCCCTCCCACTGGTGCAGGTCCCGTCCCTATTCTTGGTCTCTGTTTTTTCTTTTTTCTTTTACTCTACCCAGGTACATGGGGAGTTTCTTGCATTTTGCGAGGTCTGAGGTCTTCTGCCAGCGTTCAGTAGGTGTTCTGTAGGAGTTGTTCCACATGTAGATGTATTTCTGATGTATTTGTGGGGAGGAAGGTGATCTCTGTGTCTTACTCTTCCGCCATCTTGAAGCTCCTCCAGGGAGTGTTCTAATTTCATTCTTTCACATGCAGCTGTCCAGTTTTCTCTGCACCACTTATTGAAAAGGCTGTCTTTTCTCCATTGTATATTCGTGCTTCCTTTATCAAAAATAAGGTGACCAGGGCTTCCCTGGTGGCCCAGTGGTTGAAAGTCCGCCTGCTGATGCAGGGGACATGAGTTCGTGCCCTGGTCCGGGAAAATCCCACATGCTGCGGAGCGACTAGGCCCATGAACCGTGGCCGCTGAGCCTGCACGTCTGGAGCCTGTGCTCCGCAATGGAAGAGGCCACAACAGTGAGAGGCCCGCGTACTGCAAAAAAAAAAAAAAAAAAAAAAAAAAAAAGGAGACCATATGTGCGTGGGTTTCTCTATATAAATTTTTATCAAGGATGAGCCTACACTACACATCATAACCACCCGAAGTCCATAGTTCACCTTAGGGTTCACTCTTGGTGTTGGGTTTGAACAAATGACATATACCTCTCATTGTGATATCATACAGGGTATTTTCACTGCCCTAAAAATCCTCTGTGCTCTGCCTATTCATCTACTCCTGCCCCTGCCCAGCACTGATCTTTTTACTGTGTTCATAGTTTTGCCTTTTCCAGAATGTCTTATAGTTGGAATCATAGTCTATGTAGCCTTTTCAGATTGGCTTCCTTCACTTGTAATACACATTTAAGTTTCCTGCATGTCTTTTCATAGCTTGACAACTCATTTCTTTTTAACATTGAATAATATTCATTTGTCTGAATGTAGCAAAGTTCATTTATCCTCTTACCCCCTGAAGGACTTCTTGGGTGCTTCCAAGCTTTATTATGAATAAAGCTTCTATAATAATCCATGTGCAGGTTTTTATGTGGACATTAGTTTTCACCTTTGAGGGGTAAATACCAAGCAGCATAATTGCTGGATGGAATGGAAAAAGTATGTTTAGTTTTATACGAAATAGCCAGACTGTCCTCCAAAGTGACTGTACATACCCTGCTTTTCTTTTTCCATGTCTTTTTACCATATTCACAATGATGATATGTTTATTTCTGTGTTTATTTAATATTTATCTCCATAACTCTGCAAGAAGAGACACCCTATTTTTTTGTTCACTGCTCTGCTTCCACTGGGTAACACAGTGCCTGATAAAATCCACTCAAAGATTATTCACTGAAAGAATAAAAGAGTTATTTTATGGCTGTGTGACACTATAATCTACAGGTCTTTTGGGAAGTTAGTCTGGGTATGGAGTGGAGAACAGAAATCAGGAAAACACAAACTTCCACCCATCTTCTTTCCTTATTATTTCGTAACCATAGGTTCCTGTGTTCAAGACAAATCTCTACTGAGGCAATCTGAGAAAAGCCAGTTTCTCTGTTCTCTTGCATTCATAATCCAATATCAGTTCCTCATCTGTGAAATGGGGACACATCTTCTCTGCCTAGTGTCTGAGGTCATGCTAGCAGATCTCTTAAGAGACATTCCTACCCCAGACTGTAATTTTGCAATTCTCTGTCCAGAAGCCTAGTTTTCCTACTGACAAATTTGTAACTAAGTAGCTTACTATAGAGGTTAATTGCATAGAAAACATAATTCGCGGACCATCAAATTTTTTCCTCCCATGTTTCTGCTATTAGGCTACCATGAATGCTTGGCTTAAAAATATCCTTCAAATATTGAGAAGGAAAGAAAAACAAGGAGAAATCTAATACGTGACACATCCATAATCTGGATTGTTTGCTGCGTAAAAGGGAGAGTTGATGTTGCCCTAGAGAGAGGGTGCACACTATTTGGAGCCATGGCCACGCAGCCTGAAGAGTGAAACAAACTGTCTCTCTTGTAGCAATTCCAGCCCCATAACAAGAAAGAGATGGGAGACAGACGGGTGTCCTCCTTAGATTCATAAACCAGCTAAGCTGGAGGGGACTTCACAGTCCTCCGTCCACGCACAAATGTTCACTTTTGCAGGAGCAAAACCACGCGCTGAGAACTTGAACTCAGGTGTCCATGCTGGTGATCCAGAGCCCCTCTAGGGCAGCATTGCCACAGATCCAGACAATAAAGTGTTAGAGTTGATTTTGCAAAAAATTTCTTTCTTGCCTCCCAAACCCAAGTTTGCCCCATCAGCAGTGACAGGCAAGATATATCTGATCATGATGCTGTCATCAGGATGTCAGGGGAAATCTTCGATCCACACCCACCCAGAAAGGTTCTCATTTGAATCTTGCTTTGGATCAAATCGGAGAGCCAGAGGTGCTCCATTTTTTAAACCACACACCTACAACATGTCTTTGAGTCAGCAAGACCTCTCTCATACTCCAGGAATAACTGTTTCCACTCCAAATGAGCAAAGGTATATGACCCTGTCTGGTCACAAATCTCCTTCATGACACATTTTACTGCAGGGACTGGGGCAAAAAAGTGTCTCTCTCTAATCATCATATCCATCCAATAGGGTGCTTGCAATTTACCTGGTCTCACACTTAGAAAATAGCCCCAAAAAAGACATTTCTTTTTTTTCCTTCTTCTCCTGGGCAAATGGAGTCAGGCACTGGGGCTAGGGAAATAAATATCAGAATAACTTCTCTACTGAGATCTCATTCATTTTGCAAATAATTCTGACACAAAGTCATTTTAAATTATTAAAATTCTAAAAATATGGTTTGGGAATCATGGTCAAAAAGGTCTCTGACAGAAGGACCATAGGTCCAAGTGTCTAGAGGTGAAAATTCACTGATGAATCATTCTCTCCTCTCTCCATCCCTCTCTCTCTCTCTCTCTCTCTCTCTCTCTCTTTCACACACACACACACACACACACACACACACACACACACACACACACACACCAAGTTATTCTCACAGTATGTTACAACTTAGGAAAGGGCTGCTCCATTGAAGAAATCTAACCATTAAGGGGAGGGTGGGACAAATTGGGAGATTAGGTTTGACATAAATACACTACCATATGTAAAATAGATAGTTAGTGGGAACTTGCTGTGTAGCACAGGGAGCACAGCTCAGTGCTCTGTGATGACCTAGATGGGTGGGATGGGGGTTGGAGTGGGAAGGAGGTCCAAGAAGGAGGGGATATAGGTATACATATAGCTGATTCACTTCATTGTACAGCAGAAACAAACACAACATTGTAAAGCAATTTTACTCCAATAAAAAAAAAGAAATATATTAGGATGTATGGAATATTCAGAAGAGATAAAGATATTCTAAATTAAGCACAGTGTGGTCCACATGAACTCAATTCTACCTGCCAGGGTCACTGTTTATAGACAGACAACTAGGATCCTTTATTCTGCTACATAAACAGTGACTTCTCATTGGATTTCCTGCTGCTGATTTGTGAAAAACATTGCCTGAGCTACCAGCAGGGCTGCTAATTGAAGAGCTGAGCAGGTTTTTCCCTAAGTCAGGATGACATGGTGAAACTGGGCACATTGCCTCTGCTCCCCAAGCATCCTTTGGAAAGCGTGCTCTCCTTCACATAAATTAAACTTGCACAGCACAGCAGACAGAAGGCTGAAGGTCAAGTGGTAAATTCCAAGAGCTAAGACATGCTTTACTAACTAAACTTCTGTGTTCTACTGTGCCTCTGCTTAAATGAGGCAAAACACCAGGAGTAAAGAAGAGAGACTCACAAACTCAGGAAGAGCTGAAAAATTTGGTCAGGATTGAGGGAAGGATGCTCCCTGGCTGGGAACTAGCCCCTATTTGTTGAGCATTCACAATAAGCCAGATATATAGACAGATGATAGATATTTAATTTCACACAGTAATGTGTATACATACATATATGTATATAGCGTGTGTGCATATATACATATGTATACATTTCCGTAACTGATGTGAAAATCAAAATTCAGAAAAGTTTAGTAACTGTATTGGTTTGTCCCCAAATTAGAACTTGAAGCAAAGGCTTGAGTGCAGATAATTTATTTCGAAGCAATTCCAGTAAACCGGAGTGAGGGAGAGGGCAGAGCCGTTCAAGAAAGGAAGGTAGGGCTAACAGAAACCATGTTATTGATCTGGTTACTGCTGTGGGCAACTAGGCTTAATGCCACTGGAGACTTTGAGGAACTGTGTAGCTAGGGCCCTAGCTTTGGAGGAGACCCTGGAGGCAGGAAAGCTGGTAGACTGATGGAGCTAACCTCTGAGGGCAATCTGTGTATATGGACCTGTCCACCAGAATTACAGCTGAAATCAAAGGTGGGCTGAGTGGAAATGATGCTGGGTACAAATTCCTGTTAGACTGACTGACCTGCCCGACTTAAAAACCGATGCTCTCTGTGCTCTATCATGTTATTTTTCTAGGACTGGGCATCAGCAGTATCAGGACATCCTGTCCTTCTTAGGTATCCATCCTTAGCCCATTCCTGCAGGTCCTTGCTCTTAGGTAGATGTCAAGCCTTAGCTGAAGACAACTTATAATTTTCCCCATGCCAGGAGTTCTTCAGTTTTAAGAGAGGACTCTGGAACAGCTTTCTTGAGGTACACTAAGTACACAGCTTTTCATCATATGATGTTCTGTAAGCCCAGGATGAATGACAGAAAGCCACAATAATGTTAATGTCTGCACCAGATGGTGAATTAGACTTAGATGTTAAAGGAAATTCCAGATCCAGGATTCTACTCCAGTGTTTCATGGGTAAATTCCTATTTATGCTTGTATGTGCATATATGAATGTTGACTTATCTGGGAGCAAATTACAGTGTTCAACTTGTTTTTTCACCCAGCAATGTACCTTACAGATTGTCTTAGTCAGTTTGGTCTGCTATAACAAATCTACCATAGACTAGGTGGCTTAAACAACATTTACTTCTCACAGTTCTGGAGACTTGGAAGTTTAAGATCAAACTGCTAGAAGATTCAGTGTCTGGTGAGAATCCACTTCCTGGTTTGAAGATGGTGGTCTTCTCCTTGTATCCTCACATGCCAGAGTACAGAGAGAGATGAGGCAAACTCTTTTGAATCTCTCCTTATAAGGCATTAATCCCATCACATGGGTTCTGCCGTCATGACCTAATTTCCTCCCCAAGGCCTCACCTCCAACCATCACATTGGGTTTTAGATTTCAACATATGAATTCTGGAGAGATTCAAATGTAACATAACATAACATAACATAACATAATACAGACTAATCATTTTATATTAGCATGTATCTATTTTAACATTTGGATACTATTTCACTATATAAATAGTGCATGGTTTAATCAGGTTCCTCTTAAATTTATATTGCGTCTAGTTTTTTTCTTCATTAAACATGCTTTCACATATATCACAAGTGTATCTGTAGGATAAATTCCTAATAATTGCTGGGAAAATTGGTATATGTATTGAAATTGATGGGTATTGCCAAGTTATCCTCCCAAGATGTCATACCAATTGATAATCCCCACAAAAATGTATGAGTGTGTGTATTATCACCTCCTCATCAAAAACATTTCTCATCGATCTTTTGATCTTTAGGGAGCCTTCTTTTCATTCTGACATTTTTCTACTTAATGATAAATATTAGGAATTGCTATTCTTTGCCCTGAAAATCATAGAATATGACCTTCACCCAATGTCTTCACACTATTTCTATTTGTCTCTATATCCATCATTGTACTAATTAGCTTTGGCTGTGTAACAAACCACCCCTAACTTAATGGTTGAAAATAACAACCATTTATTTAACCCATAGTTCTGCAGACTGGCCATTTAAGGTGGGCTCAGCTGGGTGGTTCTTCTATCCTGGGTGAGCTCACTTTTGTAGGTCATTCTAGGTTGTTTCATCTCTGCTCCACATGGTCTCTCCTGCTCCTGGAGACTAGCTTGGGCTTGTTCTCATGGAAGCTAGCAGGGTTCCAAAGGAGAGAGTGGAAGTATGCAAGATCTCTTGAGACTTGGACTTAGAACTAGCACAATGTCAATTCCAACACATTCTACTTGTTAAAGCAAGACCCAAGGCCAGGCAGACCCAGAGAAGTGGGAAAAGACCTTTGCTATTGACCTTTTTATAGGAAAATTTCAAATTCTCAATTTTAGAATGAAGACATGCACGATTATCTTGGGCCACTCTTTCATTTTATAAACGTGGAAATGAGATTCAAAGTGGATGAGTGACATTCAATGTCACACAGCTTGTTAGTGAATATATCCCATTCCTATAGTCAGTTGACCCAACTGGACAATATGGTAAAGGAATAAAACCAATGAGACAACCCATGGAGGAGGCAAGATGAGTCGTTAGTGCTGAAAATAATGAAAATTTCTGGTTCATCTGCTTGTCCAGGGTAAATCATGAAAAACTGCCCAGCCTACACTTCAAGCCACATTACCACAGCGTCTCCTCAGTGAGCCTGTTCTTTATTGAGAATTAAATGATTTATACCACACAGCCTGTAATTATAGGCATCTTCTAAAGACCTCTTCAAGACTAATGGCATAGGTATTGAAACACTCTGCTATGAGCCAATTTGGGTTTTTCAAAACAGAAAAAGGACACAAGGGACAGCAATTTTCAGTAACGTTGTCATTTTTCACTAATACACCAAGAAGAATGTGGCAGTTCACTGCATGCAATTCATCTTTGTTCTTCTGTATACATTTTGATGAGCTTTCTTAAATTCCCTTGGTAAATAGCAGATATTATGAGCTCTTTATTAAAACTTGCAAGCAATTATGCATAAAATGAAATATGATGAGTTTCCAACAAGCCCAACATCACCATTAGTAAGAGTGTTTCACTAACACAGGTTACACTTGTTGATTTTGCTGAGTTATATTTTTATACTTCACAGTTCTGATTTGAGATTTTTAAAAAACAAGCTACCCAGTAGGCAGAGTACATAATTCATAACAAGAAAGAACAAAGATCCTTTATATTAGCTATTCCACAGAACCTACAGCTTCAGCCTCTTTTTTACCTAACCTCAGGGTTGAAAGGAGTGTGTGAGCAGTTTATGATAAGTTTTGCTCTTTTTTAATTTAAAATTTTACCTAACACCTGAATTCTCAGGGTAAAAATTAATACAAAGTAGAAATAAGAATAAATATTAAAAGTGATCTTCACCCCTATATCCCACCTCTATCCACTTCAAATGCCACTCACTGACTAAGAGGTCAACACTGTTTGCAATTTACTATATAACTTTCAAGGTATTTTTCTTTGTCTTCGCATTTGTAATATAAACATATAAAGGTCTTCCTTGTTTTACAGAAACAGCATTCTCCTCTACATTTTTGTACTTAATTTCATTTTTTATATTAATCATACATCCTACAGATCTTTCCATTCTGTTATATGTAGAAGTACATTATTTTTTTTCACTGTTACACAGTATTTCATAGAAAGGAAGTATCATAATTTGACTTTCTCCCTACTGATGGGCCTATAGACTCTGATTATTTTTTACTATTACAAGTAATGCTACAGTGAATATTCGTGTGTGTGTGTGTGCATGTGTGTGTGCTAATGCTTAAGTATTTCCATAGTCTATATCCTTGAAATGGAATTTCTGGGTAAAGAGGATAGGCATGTTAAATTCAATCAATTTTGTCAAATTGTATTCAAAAAAGTTTGTATAAGTTATATTCTGTGTTCAGTGCAGGCAAGATGGGTCTCAGAAAGCCCTGGAGTCAAACAGGCAGGGTTCACATCCAGCATCCACCATTTCCTGGATAGTGACTTGGGAAGTTACCCAAGCTCTTTGTGCCTCAGTTTACCCACTGCTAACATAAGACTAATGCACATTTAAAAAATATCTTTGAGAGTTTTAAAATATAGTGAATTGAAATGGAAATTCCTGGCCTATGGCTGGTATGCAGCTTTCCCCAAAGGTAGTAATCTAGTTTTGAATAAACCCTCCCTGCAGAGCTTGTTGGCAACACAGATTTTAGGGCACCACTCCCAGAGATGTGACTGGGGTGACATGAAATGTGGCCCCAAAAGTCATGCTTTTTAACAAGCCTGCCAAGAGATTTTAGTGTACTTTATCTTTGGACCACACTTTGAGAATCACCTCTTAGCTAGGTAAGTTCCATTTTCACTGATGACTTCTGCCTACAAAACAGAATTTATAGATAAATAGACCATTTCCTGTCCTTATTTCTAGCTGTCTGTCTCTATCCTTTCCAGTGAGAAAGAGCAAATGAGCCAGGAGCCGGGAGGGGCATATCTGCACATATAATTTGTTAACCAGACTTTGGAATCCCATGGACTTTGAGAATTTGTTTTGAGATGGAGAAAATTTTACATAGTAAGTTTATAATAATAATAATTGCTCTTGGAGAGAAATGGCCCTGTGTTCAGCTGGAAGAAATGCCATGTTTCATCAAATCTAAAATGCTAAGAACGAAAAGCGTTGACATTTATAACTGTAAGATGCCTTCTATTGTAAGTAGCATTCCAATTTCAGAGATGTTAAAATATGAGGAAATCTTGGTCCTAGAATTGATGAAAAATGGATATTTGTATAAGCTATTTGACATGAAAGGAAGGAAGCACCAAATCATGTGCAACTACCAAAGAGGATCACCAATCCATCTTCTTGGAGGAGAAAGTCCTATGGAGGTTATTTTGTTTGCTGAGCTCCTAGATGAGTCTGGGTATACAAGTTGGGGTGTAGGTAGAATTGCTATGTTTGTTGGAGGACAGAGACGTCAGAAATTCTGGGAGGAACACCGGGAGGAGAAAAAGAGGTGAGGATTCTGGGTACTGCACGATGGAAGAGCAACAACCCTTAAACACACACATGTACAAGCACACACATATTCATTCAAACATACACAATCCCTTCCGAATATTCTTTAGGTGTGGGAAGTGCAATAAAACCCCTTTCTCCTTCTTACCAGATCTTCAGTGAAGCTGGCATCACTCATTTATACTCTTCATGTGAGTGGGTTCTTTGGGGATGCTTAGGTTTTATTTCTACTTTGGTGGTCGGCAAAGACAGGGAAATCTCAAAATGGGGAAACTGAAGGATGAGGACATAGCTGCCACTGGTTATCAGCACTGGGTTTTAACTTGATTCAAAAGTAAGGAAACTTCATCAGAAGAGCTAAGTGTCTTGTCCAACATCATTCGGTGTATCTGACCCCCATCAGGGCTCCTTGAGTCCTTCTTAGGCAGGTTGGTCTCCTTCTAGAATCAAGGAGTTGACCCTTCTGTAGGCTACAAGTAATGTTTTGTTCATTAAAATTAACTCTGAGGTGGAAACTTCTGGACTCCAAGAGACCCAGGACATTCAGTGGGTTATTCTGCTTCCCCATTCTCTGCTCAAATGATATTATACAACTTTCAGTCACCAATAGCGGCTGCAGCCCTCTGAGATTTCTCCCCCTTTCCCTATATGTCCAAACAGCTGACCCTGGCATAAATGCTTGAGTGGTCATGGAAACAGGCTTTTGCTCACAGTCGAGTATCTGTTACAAAGAAGGGGCGGCACGTTGAGCTCTCGTACAATCTTTTTCAGAGGAGAAATGACTGGTTATGGTAAGGGTCCATCAGTCCTGTCATGACACTCTGTGAAGGGACATATCACTGTAACTTAGATGTACTACAGCTCCTGGTACTCCGGGAAACCCAGTTTAAGACTCCGACTGTCTTAATCGAGAGGTCCAGATCCATAGGTGCTCACATTGAGTGTGGTTCTCAGCGTTCATCCCAAAGGAGCCACGCCATCAAGAAAACCTGTTCTGCCTTTGCAAATTAAATGGAATGCTTAATAGTTCACATGAGGAAAATACAAAACCCTTCAACAGCTCTTTCAGGTTTAACAAGCTGAAGACTTAGCTGAAGGTTTTCTGCAATTTGACAATCAGAAGTGACATCCACACAATAGAGTGTCACTTTTCTTAGCAGATCCATTGTTTCTCTGCTAATAAATGCAAGTGTCACATGGAATCCACTTATTGTTCCACTTTCTGCAGCATAATGTAGAACTAAATCACCAGCACCCCAGCAGATCTCAAACATACTCCCACAGGGTGAATAGAGACTCTCCAAAAGGATGCATGCTGAGTCTCCCAAGTCCATTTTCTCCCTGGGAAGACAGGGAGGGAAAGAGCAGTCACTTACAGAGAGTCATAGAGCAGATACGTGCCTGTTTGTTTGTTTTGATCAACACTATTGAGGTATAATGTACATTCAAAAGATTGCATCCATTTTAAGCGCTGAGGTCAATAACTTTGACGTGTAACCACACCACCAGAATATAGAACACCAGCATCACCCCAGAAAGTTCCTTTCTACCTCTTTGCAGTTAATCCCTCTGCAAAACACACCTCCAGAAAATTGTGGACCTGTTTCTATGGATATAAATTAGATTTCCCTTTTTTATAGTTTTGTATAACTGAAACCCTGTCACACATATTCTTTTGTGTCTATTTTACACTCAGCATAATGTCTATGAAGTTTATTCCTTTTTATTGCTGAGTGGTGTTCCTCTATAACGTGGATGTAACACAATTGTTTTATCCATTCAGTGGGTGATGAACATTTGGATTGTTTGCAGATGGAGCTATTATAAATAAAGCTGCTATGAACATTTATGCATAACTCTTTGAGGGAAAATTAGGTTTTTATTTCTCTTGAGTAGTTATCTGAGAGTGGAATCGCTGGGTCATATTGTAAGTGCATGTTCAACTGTACAAAATATGGCCCAACTGGTTGTCAATGTGTTTTCACTACCCTATTGTTCAATGTCTTCACTAATCCTGGGGATTTTCATTGTTTACACCATCTAGTGGGTGTGAAGAGGTATATCACTGTAGTTTTAATTTGCACTCCCCCAAAGGTTAATAATATTGAGCATATTTTCATATGCTTTTGGTCATTCCTAGTGTTCAATCAAATATTTTGCCTTTTTAAAAAACATTGTATCTCATTATAGAGCTGTAAGAGTTCCTTACATATTCTGGATGCAACCACTTTGCCAAAAATATATATATTTTAACATCCTTATTGAGGTATAATTGCTTTACATTGTTGTGTTAGTTTCTTCTGTATAACAAGGTGAAATAGCTATACATATACATATATCCCCATATTCCCTCCCTCTTGCATCTCCCTCCCACCCTCCTTATCACACCCCTCTAGGTGGTCACGAAGCACCAAGATGATCTCCCTGCGCTATGTGGCTCCTTCCCACTAGCAATCTAATTTACATTTGGTAGTGTATATACGTCCATGCAACTCTCTTACTTGGTCCCAGCTTACTCTCCCCCTCCCCATGTCCTCAAGTCCATTCTCTAAATCTGCATCTTTATTTCTGTCCTGCCTCTAGGTTCTTCAGAACCTTTTTTTTTTTTTGGATTCCATATATATGTGTTAGCATACGGTATTTGTCTTTCTCTTTCTGGCTTACTTCATTCTGTATGACAGATTCTAGGTCCATCCAACTCACTACAAATAGCTCAGTTTTGTTTCTTTTTATGGCTGAGTAATATTTCACTGTATATATGTGTCATATCTTCTTTATCCATTCAACTGTCAATGGACACTTAGGTTGCTTCCATGTCCTGGCTATTGTAAAAACTGCTGCAATGAATATTGTGGTACATGACTCTTTTTGAATTATGGTTTTCTCAGGGTATATGCCCAGTAGAGGGATTACTGGGCCATAGGGTAGTTTTATTCTTAGTTTTTTTAAGGAACCTCCATACTGTTCTCCATAGAGGCTGTATCAATTTACATTCCCACCAACAGTGCAAGAGGGTTCCCTTTCTCCCACACCCTCTCCAGCATTTGTAGTTTGTAGGCTTTTTGATGATGGCCATTCTGACTGGTGTCAGGTGATACCTCATTGAGTTTTGATTTGCATTTCTCTAATGATTAGTGATGTGGAGCATCCTTTCATGTGTTTGTTGGCAATCTATATATGTTCTTTGGAGAAATGTCTATTTAGGTCTTCTGCCCGTTTTTGGATTGGGTTTTTTGTTTTTTTGATATTGAGCTGCATGAGTTGCTTGTATATTTTGGAGAATAATCCTTTGTCAGTTGGTTTGCTGGCAAATATCTTCTCCCATTCTGAGGGGTGCCTTTTCGTCTTGTTTATGGTTTCCTTTGCTGTGTAAAAGCTTTCAAGTTTCATTAGGTCCCATTTGTTTATTTTTGTTTTGATGTGCGTTTCTCTAGGAGGTGGGTCAAAAGGATCTTGCTGTGATTTATGTCACAGAGTGTTCTGCCTATGTTTTCCTCTAAGAGTTTGATAGTGTCTGGCCTTACATTTAGGTCTTTAATCCATTTTGAGTTTACTTTTCTGTATGGTATTAGGGAGTGTTCGAATTTCATTCTTTTACATGTAGCTATCCAGTTTTCCCAGCATGACTTATTGAAGAGGCTGCCTTTTCTCAATTGTATATTCTTGCCTCCTTTGTCAAAGATAAGGTGACCATATGCGTGTGGGTTTATCTCTGGGCTTTCTATCCTGTTCCATAGATCTATGTTTCTGTTTTCGTGCCAGTACCATACTGTCTTGATTACTGTAGCTTTGAAGTGTAGTCTGAAGTCCAGGAGCCTGATTCCTCCAGCTCCGTTTTTCTTTCTCAAGATTGCTTTGGCTATTTGGGGTCTTTTGTGTTTCCATACAAATGGTGAAATTTTTTGTTGTAGTTCTGTGAAAAATGCCATTGGTAGTTTGATAGGGATTGCATTGAATCTGTAGATTGCTTTGGGTAGTAGAGTCATTTTCACAATGTTGATTCTTCCAATCCAAGAACATGGAATATCTCTCCATCTGTTTGTATCATCTTTAATTTCTTTCATCAGTGTCTTACAGTTTTCTGCATACAGGTTTTTTGTCTCCTTAGGTAGGTTTATCCCTAGGTATTTTATTCTTTTTGTTGCAATGGTAAATGGGAGTGTTTCCTTAATTTCTCTTTCAGATTTTTCATCATTAGTGTATAGGAGTGCAAGAGATTTCTGTGCATTAATTTTGTATGCTGCTACTTTACCAAATTCATTGATTAGCTCTAGTAGTTTTCTGGTAGCATCTTTAGCATTCTCTATGTATAGTATCATTTCATCTGCAAACAGTGACAGTTTTACTTCTTCTTTTCTGAATTGGATTCCTTTTATTTCTTTTTCATCTCTGATTGCTGTAGCTAAAACTTCCAAAGCTGTGTGGAATTATGGTGCAAGAGGGAAACCTTGTCTTTTTCCTGATCTTAGTGGAAATGATTTCGGTTTTTCACCATTGAGAATGATGTTGGCTGTGAGTTTGTTATATATGGCCTTTATTATGCTGAGGTAAGTTCCCTCTATGCCTACTTTCTGGAGAGTTTTTATCATCAATGGGTGTTGAATTTTGTCAAAAGCTTTTTCATCATCTATTGAGATGATCATATGGTTTTTCTCTTTACTTTGTTAATATGGGGTATCACATTGATTTGCGTGTATTGGAGAATCCTTGTATTCCTGGATAAACCCCACTTGATCATAGTGTATGATCCTTTTAATGTGCTGTTGGATTCTATTTGCTAGTATTTTGTTGAGGATTTTTGCATCTATGTTCATCAGTCATATTGGCCTGTAGTTCTCTTTTTCTGTAACATCTTTGTCTGGTTTTGATATCAGGGTGATGGTAGCCTCATAGGATGAGTTTGGGAGTGTTCCTCCCTCTGCTATATTTTGGAAGAGTTTGAGAAGGATAGGTGTTAGCTCTTATCTAAACGTTTGATAGAATTCGCCTGTGAATCCACCTGGTCCTGGGCTTTTGTTTGTTGGAAGATTTTTAATCACAGTTTCAATTTCAGTGCTTATGATTGGTCTGTTTATATTTTCTATTTCTTCCTCGTTCAGTCTCGGAAGGTTGTACTTTTTTAAGAATTTGTCCATTTCTTCCAGGTTGTCCATTTTATTGGCATATGGTTGCTTGTAGTGATCTCTCATGATCCTTTGCTTTTCTGCAGTGTCAGTTGTTACTGCTTCTTTTTCATTTCTAATTCTGTTGATTTGAGTCTTCTCCCTTTCTCTCTTGATGAGTCTGGCTAATGATATATCAATTTTGTTTATCTTCTCAAAGAACCAGCTTTTAGTTTTATTTACCCTTGCTATCACTTCCTTCATTTCTTTTTCATTTATTTCTGATCTGATCTGTATGATTTCTTTCCTTCTGCTAACTTTGGGGTTTTTTGTTCTTCTTTCTCTAATTGCTTTAGGTGTAAGGTTAGGTTGTTTATTTGAGATTTTTCTTGTTTCTTGAGGTAGGATTGCATTGCTATAAACTTTCCTCTTAGAACTTCTTTTGCTGCATCCCATAGGTTTTGGGTCGTCGTGTTTTCAATGTCATTTGTTTGTAGGTATTTTTTGATTTCCTTTTTGATTTCTTCAGTGGTCTCTTGGTTTTTAGTAGTGTATTGTTTAGCTTCTATGTGTTTGTATTTTATACTGTTTTTGTCTTGTCATTGATATCTAGTCTCATCCGTTGTGCTCGGAAAAGATACTTGGTATGATTTCAATTTTCTTAAATTTACCAAGGCTTGATTTGTGGCCCAAGATATGATCTATCCTGGAGAATGTTCCATGAGCACTTGAGAAGAAAGTGTATTCTGTTGTTTTTGGATGGAATGTCCTATAAATATCAATTAAGTCCATCTTGTTTAATGTGTTATTTAAAGCTTGTGTTTCCTTATTTATTTTCATTTTGGATGATCCGTCCATTGGTGAAAGTGGGGTGTTAAAGTCCCCTACTATTACTGTGTTACTGTTGATTTCCCCTTTATGGCTGTTAGCATTTGCCTTATGTATTGAGGTGCTCCTATGTTGGTTGCATAAATATTTACAATTGTTATATCTTCTTCTTGGATTGATCCCTTGATCATTATGTAATGTCTTTCTTTATCTCTTGTAATAGTCTTTATTTTAAAGTCTGTTTTGTCTGATATGAGAATTGTTACTCCAGCTTTTTTTTGATTTTCATTTGCATGGACTATCTTTTTCCATCCCCTCACTTTCAGTCTGTATGTGTCCCTAGGTCTGAAGTGGGCCTCTTGTAGACCACATATATACAGGTCTTGTTTTTGTATCCATTCAGCCAGTCTATGTCTTTTCGTTGGAGCATTTAATCCATTTACATTTAAGGTAATTATCGGTATGTATGTTCCTATTAACATTTTCTTCATTGTTTTGGGTTTGTTGTTATAGGTCTTTCCCTTCTCTTTTGTTTCCTGCCTAGAGAAGTTCCTTTAGCATTTGTTGTAATGCTGGTTTGGTGGTGCTGAATTCTTTTAGCTTTTGCTTGTCTGTAAAGGTTTTAATTTCTCCATTGAATCTGAATGAGATCCTTGCTGTGTAGAGTAATCTTGGTTGTAGGTTTTTCCTTTTCATCACTTTAAATATGTCCTGCCACTCCCTTCTGGCTTGCAGAGTTTCTGCTGAAAGATCAGCTGTTATCTTTATGGTGATTCCCTTGAATGTTATTTGTTGCTTTTCTCTTGATGCTTTTAATATTTTTTGTTTGTATTTAATTTTTGATAGTTTGATTAATTTGTGTCTTGGTGTGTTTCTCCTTGGATTTACCCTGTATGGGTCTCTCTGAGCTTCCTGGACTTGATTGACTATTTCCTTTCCCATATTAGGGAAGTTTTCAACTATAATCTCTTCCAATTATTTTCTCAGTCCCTTTATTTTTCTCTTCCTCTTCTGTGACCCCTATAATTTGAATGTTTGTGCATTTAATTTGTCCCAGAGGTCTCTAAGACTGTCTTCATTTCTTTTCATTCTTTTTTCTTTATTCTGCTCTGCAGTAGTTATTTCCACTATTTTATCTTCCAGGTCACTTTCCCGTTCTTCTGCCTCAGTTATTCTGATCTTGCTTCCTTCTGGAGAATTTTTAGTTTCATTTATTCTATTGTTCATCATTGTGTGTTTGCTCTTTAGTTCTTCTAGGTCCTTGTTAAACATCCCTTGCATGTTCTCCATTCTATTTCCAAGATTTTGGATCATCTTTACTATCATTATTCTGAATTTTTTTTCAGGTAAACTGCCTATTTCCTCTTCATTTGTTTGGTCTGGTGGGTTTTTACCTTGTTCCTTCATCTGTTGCATATTTCTCTGTCTTCCCATTTTGCTTAGCTTACTGTGTTTGTGGTCTCCTTTTCACTGGCTGTAGGTTTTTACTTCTGTTTTTCTGTGTGTGTCTGGCCCCAGTGGATAAGATTGGTTCAGTGGCTTGTGTAGGCTTCCTGGTGGAGGAGACTGGTGCCTGTTTTCTGGTGGATGAGGCTGGATCTTGTCTTTCTGGTGGGCAGTACTTAATCCGGTGGTGTGTTTCTGGGTGTCTGTGAACTGAGTATGATTTTAGGCAGCCTCTGTGCTAATGGATGGGGTTGTGTTCCTGTCTTGCTAGTTGTTTGGCATGGGGTGTCCAGTACTGTATCTTGTTGCTCGTTGAGTGGAGCTGGGTCTTAGTGTTGAGGTGGAGATATCTGAGAGAGCTCTCACCAATTGATATTACATGGAGGCAGGAGGTCTCCGGAGGTCAGATGTCCCAAACTTGGCTTTCCTACCTCAGAGGCTCAGGCCTGAGACCTGGCCAGAGCACCAATGCTCTGTCAGCCACATAGCATAGATAACTGTGGTAAAAATCTTACTGGTGTCTTGGATTTTTCTTTTCTGGGTGATTTATCCAAGCTAGGTTCCCTTTGTCAGAAACACAGCAAGGCAAAATGATGAGACATTCATGGTTTGCAGTGAAGACAGGGCTTATTCACAAGGCAGCCAAGTAGAAGACAGGAGAACAAATCTCAAATCTGGCTCCCAGAAGAAAAGGAGCTGGGGTATTAATGGGATAAAGAAAAATGCAGCAGGCCATCTGAGGTGTAGGGAGCATGGGGAGCGTGGGGAAAGGTGATTGGGAAAAGGTGTGGTAGGTGTGGTAATCACCTGTTCTGTGCAGGTTTAACTAAGCTACAGGCCTCTAGTTTCAAAAATGCAGGACTGCCATATATATTTTACATATATTTCCTACTGATGTGTGAGTTGTCTTTTTTAATTCCAAAGAGTTTTGGAATTTGGGAGGTTTTCTTGTTTGGGGGAGGGGGTTGGAGAGCAGACATTTTTACTTTTGATGAAGTCCAATTTGTGAGGTTTTTAAAAATATTTTGAGTAAAAGCATAACACTCCCAAGAAATCTTTGTCTATTCCAAGGTCATGTAAACTTACTCCTATGTTTTCTTCTAGAATTTTTATAGTTTTAGCTCTTATGTGTAAGTCTATGATCCATTTAAAAAACACTTGTAGGGCTTCCCTGGTGGCGCAGTGGTTGAGAGTCCACCTGCCGATGCAGGGGACACGGGTTCGTGCCCCAGTCCGGGAAGATCCCACATGCCGTGGAGTGGCTGGGCCCGTGAGCCATGGCCACTGAGCCTGCGCGTCGGGAGCCTGTACTCCACAACGGGAGAGGCCACAACAGTGAGAGGCCCGCGTACTGCAAAGAAAATTTTTAAAACTTGTAGTTTCCATATAACCTAGAAATTCCACTATTAGGTATTTATTCAAGAATAATAATATATGCCACAGAAAGACTTGAATACAAATATTCATATCAGCTTTATTCATAAGAGCCAAAAGCCATAAACAACCCAAATATCCATCAACAAGTGAACTGATAAATAAATTATTTATATATCCTCATGTATATATTTAGCAATGTAAAGGAACAAATTACTCGTTCAAAAGTAATTTTGAATGAAACACAACATTGAAGAATATCACAGATACTAGGCTGAGTGAAAGAAGCCAAATGCAAAAGAGTATGTACTATATTATTCCATTTATATACAATTCTAGAGAAGGTAAAGATAACCTAAAGTGATAGAAATCAGATGGTAGGTAGGCAGGTAGGCAGTTAGGATTTGGGCAGAGGAAGTTTGGGAAGAGGTATGAGGAAGCTTTTGGGGAGATGGAAATGTTCTGTATCTTAATTGAGGTGGTGGTTACATTTGTCAAAAGTCATCAACCTGTATACTTAAAATGTGTGAATTTTATTGTCAATAACATTGACTTAAATTTGACACATTAAAGTTTGTAATTGTATTAGTCAAGTGTTCTCCAGAGAAACAGAACAAATTGGGTATATAAAGAGAAATACATAAGAGGAGATTTAATTTAGGAATTGTCTCATGTGATTATTGAGGTTGAGAAGTCCCATAATCTGCCATCCGCAAGCTGGAGAACCAGGAAAACTGATGGTATAATTCAATCGGAGTCCCAAGTCCTGAGAATCAGGGAGCAGCTAGTATAAGTTCTGATCTGAGTCTGAAAGCCTGGGAACCAGTGCATAGAAGTCTGAGGACAGGAGAGTATAGGTGTCTCAGCTCAAGCAGAGAAAGAGGAGAATTGGCCTTTCCTTTACCCTTTTGTTCTATTCAGGTCCTCATCAGATAGGATAAGGTGCATGCACATTGGGAAGGGCCATGTGCTTTACTCAGTTCACCAATTCAAATACTAATCTCTTCTGGAAACACCCTCACAGACACACCCAGAAATAATGTTTTACCAGCTCTCTGGGCACCTGTTAGACCAGTCAAGTTAATACAGAAAATTAACCATCACAATAATTGTCTACTTATTGGGGTGAATACTATTTAGCATGTCTTTCTTCTTAGCCCTCAAGCTCCATGAGGCCAAGGACCATGTCTACTTTGCTCATCACTGGATCCCCAATGCCTATGAAGTAACCAGCAAATGGAAGGCATTCAACAAACATTTGTTAAAGGCAGGAAAAAGGAGGAACTTACAATCTTATTCAGGAGGAACAATATAGGGAATTAAATAACTGAGTGCAGGGTGGAATTCACCAAGTGAAAGGGAAACACAGTTCAGAGAGAAGAGAAATAAATCTGTGTGTTCTAAAACAGTTGAAGGAGACACTGAAATAAGTGAGTTTTAAAAAGTAATAGATTTGAAAAATAGGAGTATAGGAGACATGGAATTCCTGGTGGAGAAAACTTCATGAATAAAGACATGGAAGTAAATGTGTGATAAATGAGAAGGAAGCAAATTTTCATCTCAAAGTCTTCAGATGAAGAGAACCCTCTTGCCACTCTATCCCCCATCTCAAATCCAGACCACTTTCTTTCTCCACCAACCTGTGCCATGCAAACCCCCTGGGGGGCCACTGTGACAGAACATCCCATCCATGCTGAGAGCAGGATAATTTTGAACCTCCTCGCTGCTGCTCTGTGAGGCCCTGGTGCTCAGTGGAGGTCCCAGGCTGGGGCACATAGTAGTAAATGGGCTTCCCAGCACCACACACACACTGGAGACAGCAAATTACAAGCTGAAAATTCATGACATTTGTGAGAAAACCAAATTTACTTAGACAAAAGCAGATGGAGAGGATGGATAATCTCGTTACATTTCATCACACTACAATTTATTCAGAAGAAGTGCAACATAACGCATTATGTGTTCCTTTCTTTCCATCTGCTTCCCCTTCCCTAAGTTCAGGTTATTATTAATGTAATGAATTCATCCTGCTTCCTTCTCAGTTCCATTGGCTTGTACTCCTAATTAAGTTTTGTTCGCATTGTTCTTTTCGACTGCTCAGAAACTCTTTCAATGTAGCTATTTTCCCCAGGTCTGAAATCATTTTTACATATGAACCACCACTACCAGGCATGTGAAAAGTCTTAATCAAATCATTTTTTTTTTCTCAAATGATAAAGAGTTATCCAGGTCCTTCTGTTCCCCCAAACAGGTCTGACGGACTTGAAGGACATTCTTCAGAGGATTGGGACCAACTCTTGACCTGGGTTTTGGGGAGACAAGGTGAGTCATCTTCCTCAGATTTCCTTGCTCAGCTCACTCTGAGACAGAATGCTAGTTTTCCCACTACCCATGACCCACCCCCCACCCCCAACCAATGCTTTTACCCAAAACAAATTTAATGGGTACAGAAAGTCTCTGAAGGAAAGTCCAAGCTCCAGAGACAGTAAAGACAGATGAACAGATTATGAAACAATGCTTAGAGAGATGCAGCGACTCAAAGACAAACCCCAGCACTCCCTATACTCCAGTCCATGTTCAAATAGTTTAAGATTGCTCACATTGCTGATCCTTATCAAGGCAGATTGTGTGTGTGGTATTGCCACCAACTGCTCTGGCCTGGGGAGTCTGGCATTTTCCAGAACCTGTTGGTACTTTTCTGACACTCCTTTAGATCAGGCATGCCTGCCTGAGAGAGGGAGCCCAGGCTGGGGGCTAAAAGACAATTTCCAGAGTCAACCCTTTACTAAACTGAACATGAGTCTGCTGGCAAACAGCAAAGCCAATCTATTGACACCATGTTGTGGTGAAGGAAAGTACAGTATTTATTTGCAGGGTGCCAAGCAGGGAGAATGGTCAGCTCATACTCGAAAGACCTGAAATCCCCCATGACTTTAAGAGAAGCGTTTTTTTTTAAGGTGAAGGTTGAAGATTATGGACTTTCTTCTGATTGGTTGGTGGTGAGGTAACAGGATCTTAATCCCCAACCTTCTTGTCCCAACCAATCTGGGGTCTACAGGCTTGTGGTCATCATGTAGTCACCATCCTCCTGTGTAGTCACCCCCACTCCCTCCCCATGTGGGGGTCTCAATTTCTGCAGAACAACTCAAAGATATACATCAGATAGTTATGTATATCTCTTGAGGAGGAACTGGGACTCTGTTTTATCTCTGAACTATGTGCTTTTCCCTTGTTTCTTCATTTCCTCACCTCCCTAATTGGTAAATATTTAAGTCTGCTCTTTGGAACTCAGGGAAGGCCTAGACTAAAGCCTTTTTCTACAAAGAAGAAATAAGGGACACAGAGGGGCTTTTGTATTGGGAGGGCTCTATAGGGTCCTACTCAGTTTCAATTCCCCATTTTCTTTGATACTCCTCAATCCTGAGGGGAACAGGGGCTGGACAAGAAAGGGAATAAAGTTTTGGGTAGAGGGGTCAATCATAAACTCAGCAGGAGAGCTCAGTTTTAGAGGGACTCAGTTTCAAAACTCCTGTAGTCAAATACCAGTTCTGCCCCCACCTATTAGGGTTAACCTCATCAAGTTAGTTTGTGCCTCTGTTTCCTCACCTATAAAACAGGGCTAATGATTCAAACCTACTTTATAGAGTTATTGTGAAGATTAGATGTAAGAAAGTAAGAAAAACACTCAGCATAGTGCCTGGCACATCAGTGAAACAGGAGGGAAGGGGGCTGGGCACAACATTTGAAAGAATGACATAGCCCAAGGACATGACATAAACTGATTAGATCCAAATGGGTCCAAGATGGCAGAGAAGTCGACTTCCACTAGACCTTGAGCCTCCGTATATGCTCATTGTAACACGTCAGCCTGCTAAATAACACACCCACAGGCGCCATGACAGTTCCAAGGCTGACCATAAGGATCAAAAAGTGGGTGGTGGCCCAATTCCTGGAAATCCCCACCCCTTCCCAAAATAGCTGGAATACTCCTCCCACTCATTAGCCTATGAAATTACCCACTCCTATAAAAACTGACAACCCAATACCCTGGTGCCACTCTTGCCTTCTGAGATGGCCCACGCTCTGTCTGTGGAGTGTTTCTCTCTAAATAAATCCCCTTCTTACCTATCACTTTGTCTCTCACTTAATTCTTTCTGTGATGAGACATCAAGAACCTGAGCTTCAATAAGTCCAGAAATCTGGTGTTTGATGTCAGTTGGAAGACCATGGGTTTGGGACAGGTTTGAGTCCTGGCACAAGGGTTCAAGTCACAATCTGAGGTGTACTGTTTCATCAGTGCTAGATAAATATTGGCTGTCACAACTGTGGCACCCAGTGTGACTCTGCTGCTACACAGGGAACCTTCAGGGGTCCAGAATTTGACCCCAACTCATGCCTGCATACTTACTTCTACATCCAAAGATTTATTAAGTCAACCTATACCTGAAACTGATAGGGATAAATTAGGATAGTTACACAGGGAGTTGTAGAAGTCCCAGCTGGGGATTATAGATAAGGAGGGAAAGCTAGGGAAATTTGGGAGACCACTGTAAATTAATGATCGCTCAAGAAAACTATTGGGAATGAAGCAGCCTTACTTAACTATAAAGCCATAAATAAAAGCACGAGATATGCCCCAGATCATTAAGTGAAAGAAAAAAATGAAGCCTGCATTCTGCTGGTCGAGTCCAGCAAAATAATGATCCTTAGGACCAAGGACAGGAGTTTAAGGGAAAGGGGACATTCCAAAGTAGGAGACCCTCATTATACAGAAACCTGAGATAATTCAACATATTTTAATATATGTTACCGCCCTTCTGATTTGAATAAGCGCTGTGACAGTCCTAACTTGACCTCATGGGGTCAGACACTCTCCTGCCCAATATGAAGGAGGAGCTAGTGATGTAAGTCTGACGTCTACTGGAAGAATGAGGAAGCAGGCTGTCTTTCCCCCTCCCGTACTTTCCTTTGATTATAAAAATGTAGCCCACTTAATGCTCTGGGCAGAACTCCCTTGCCCGCCCACTTGCATCACTCACAAGCGTCCTATATTAATAAATCTACTTCTTGCCTATCACTTTGCCTCTCTCTGAATTCCTTCTGTGTTGAGACACAAAGAACCTGAGCCTCAGTAAGTCCAGACACCAGGTGAGTGATACTAATTAAAAGACCGTGGGTTCAAGTCCCGGCATGTGGGTTCAAGTCTCAATCAGAGGTGTATGGTTTCAAAACTACAGCAACTTCTGCCAAACATTAAAGAGACCAGCATTTCTCTCTGGGGTCAGTTCCATAGTACATTCAACTGGGGAGCTGCCTCTCTGGTGGGGTTACTGAGGGAGATTCCAGTACCATCATGATTCTCCTCCTGGAATCCAAATAACAAAGGAAGTTGCTCTCCACTCCCATATGTCAACCTTCCTGGAGGTCATTTATGGTTTTGGTCAGAATCTCCTTCTTAGGGCACTGAATTCCTTAGGCTGATGACCCTGGTGAGGTTGGTCTTACTTTTCTTCTTGTTCTAAAGCTTGAAGCATGGATCACAGACATCTGCTGTTCATATTCTAAAAATCAACAAGTAAGGTCCACCCCTCTCTTCATGAAGCTGAGACCTGGATCACAGGGAAGCTCACCGGGCCTCTGGCCTTTATTTCGAATTGACTCTGGGTCCCCCATCACTGACCTGTGAAGACACCAGGCTGAGTCAGGCCAGACGTTGCAGATGATTAACAAGCTTTCTGGAACTCTTTAGTTGTTACTTGTCTTATGCCTTGAGGTGCTGTTTTTCCTCCAAGCAGGGGCACAGCAAGCTAGCTGCCTGCTGACCTCCTAGGCCAGTCAACCCTGCAGTCAGTAGACAGCAGAGTCACTCCCACCTTTATTAAACCCATTGAAAACTTCCAGAATGAACCCACATAAACCTCTGCCAGGGGAATTATGACTCTGCTTCTGAGCTTTTAGGAGAGAGTACATTTTCCCAAACTTAAATCTTCTAAATTGGAGTTGCCACCTTTAAAGGGTGAGCTGACCCAATATCCTTACTGGCCCAAGAAACTTCTTCCAAGTGCAGAGGAAAAATTAACACCTTCCTTTTCAGACACTGGATGAAAGAGGCCACTCATAGGTCAGAACATTGGCTCAAATCAAATTGGTGAAGGAGTTGGAGTTTATTTTTATAGAGAGAAAAATTGCAAAATGTCAGTGCCTTCTCCCTCCTCCCTCTGCCTCGGTCTCTCACTCGTCCATCAAGTGGCCATGCATGGGGGCCTCAGGACCCTCCAGGATGAACTGCTCTCACCCACCAAACAGGCATGGTCTGGCCACACTGATCCAGAAAAGTCACATGCCTGCAGAAATGCCAGCTCCCAAGAGGGTGGGGAGCAGCAACTCAGTCAGGACAAAATGTCACAGTCACCTCCACCAGCACCTGTGCCCCTCTGCCCCCAGGCCATGCACTCATGCAGCCCCATTGCTCAGGTAACAGCAGGTGTGAGCAGTACTGGGTGGTAGAAAGAAAATAAGAGAATACCTCTGATCTGGAAGAGTGTGTGGTCAGGTGGGGGATCCAGGGCACAGCCTTAGGGAAATGATTTGTGGACCTGTAAGACAAACAGCATGAGATCTAGGGCTCTGGAGCCAGACTCCCTGGGTTCGGACCCTGTCTCTGCATAATATTTGTGTGGCCTCCATCCCAAAAACCTCATAGGGTTCTTTTGAGGACTAAAAATTAGAACATGTACAATATTTGGTACATACTTAAGTTTGAAAACTCTTATTGTTGTGCAGAGCATGACCAGGCTCTCGTAGGTAACCAGAGCAGGCTTCCTGGAGGAAGTGAGTCCTCAGTTTAATTTCTGAGGAAAGAAATGTGAATGGGCAACTCAAAAAAGCCCTTTTGGGCTGCAGGATTTCAGCGCCCAAAGACTTAGCAGCAGAGAGCAGAGGGGGAGTCCACAGGGACTACAAGGTTTCACCCCGGGAAGATGGTGACCATGACTGCCAGGGTTCACACTTTTCTGTTTTCAGCCCTTCTTCATAGAGACAGAATTTATAAGAATGCTTTTGCCTTCCTAATGAAAATTTAGCCTCTCAAGTCTTATTAACCGTAATGGGGGAAAAATACCTCCATTCTTTTTTTCTGGAGGTAAGAGCAATGGTATTAAATGATCCAATTTACCCGTTTCTAATACTGCTCTGGTCACTAATGAAGATGCATCTGCGCATAATGTGTGGTTCATACACAGGGCATCCCTACCCGGATGGAGAGTGCACAGACGGCTCCATGCAAAATGAATGCAAATTAAATTCTTGTGAATCAAATATCCCTCTCCTGGGATTCACATGATTAAGAATCATAGTTTCTAATTGGCAGGGCCTCAGCGGAAGTTTCCCCCATACCTGACCTCCCCTCAGTGCCAGGTAGCTGACCACCCAGAAGGAACGTGCACACAGGAGAGGGCCCATCAGGGAGCCGCACAGAGCGGGGCTTTGAGCAAACAAGAGAATTTTTAGCAGTGTGCAGATAATTGTTAAATTTAATAATAATCACAAACATGCTAAGTGCTTTGCAGGTAGTACCTCATCACAGCAGTCTTATGAGGTAGGTACTTTATTACTTCCATTTGTATAACTGGGAAAACAAAGGCTGAGAGGTTAAGTGCGTTGCCCAGGGCAATCTGATTTCAGCATAAGGACTGCACATTGGTGGTGTATGTTTGCTCAGGTTCACAATTAAGCGCTAAAGGAGTTTATGTGTTTATCTTATATTTTATATTCATTAGTTCATTCACCAAATATTTCTTGAACAACTATGAAATGCCAGGTACTGCATTAGGCCTGGTGTATAATTGTTACCTTGGACTAGCGTTCTTTAGGTGCCTCTTTATGATTTATGCCTTATCTCATTTAATTCTCACAATAACTTTATTCTCCTCTCCCACTTATAGATGAGGAAACAGAAACGTAGAGAGGTTAAGTTCACATGCAAACTTGCACAGTTAGTAGCTAGGGAGCTGGGCGTCAAATTAAGCCACACAGACCCCAGAACCACCTTCTTTGCCTTAAATCTAACTCCCTCCCAAGGAGAGAAATTAAAATTCAAACCTGAGTCCTGTGATCCAGAAACCTATGTTTTTCTACTATATCACACTGTGACGTAGATTCACAAGCACTATTACACACTTAGATCTGTTTATACTGATGCATACAGTTTTGGATGTAGTAGTAGGTGCTCAGGACATATTAAAATGGTAGCCACAGTTTTCACAACTGAAGTCTTCTCTCTGGTGTAGTGCCCATCCCAAGTGAGAACTCTGACCCCGTGTTCTTTATGCTCCTTTTGTTCCACTCTCCCTGGGGGCGTGCTGGAAAAAAATTAAAATAATGGCATGGTCAGAATTCCAGAGAAAAGCCCAATTCACTTGAGCCAGGGGTATATATCAAACCTTTGACCCACTGGGGACACTGGCTTCCCAGAGAGAATCCAGTATCCCAAGAGCAAGGCAAGAGAAATGAAGTTTCTCTTCTCTAACTCAGGTCCTATGCATTTGTCCCTGCTTTGGACAAATCTTGTTCCCAGGAGCTTTCCAGCTGCCTTCTTAGTTCTACTTTTGGTGGGAGATTTGCACATATTTCCTCTCTAATTGAGCATCTTGTAACAAACCCCAGTGAGTACCATTTCAAATGCTAATGTGTGAGGTGAACAAATTAAAGGAGATGAAAAAATGCATCTGAATATATTCATTTGTAATGATAATGAAGTCTGCTGTTTAAGAGAAATAATTCTCTAAAAGGAAAGCGACCCATCACAATGTCAGTCGACAAGAAACTAACTCAAAAGCAAAAAAAGCAGAGGATTTTTCTGCATGTAAATGCACAATCAAAGAGCCATCTGCCCCAGATGATAATGATTGAAATTGACAGACAATTCCATTAAGCATAATCTTCAAATTGAGACTTTCAGGAACAGCATGCAAGAAGAGGGTATGTTAAAGAGTTACTATGCTTATGAACTATTTTCATACAATTATTCAAAACATACTGGGAGTAAATTATTTTATAAAATGTACTTGAAATGAGTGTGTACATTTGGGCCTTTAAAGTGTATGCATTTATTACAGAGCTCTTAACATCCTGCTATTTTATTTGGCATATGGTTTGTGTTTTAAAATACCAGTCAAGTATTTCTTTGTTTAGGGCTACTTTTCAAGCATTTCTGTAAGAAATGTAAAACAGAATATGGCTGCTAATTCAGTAAAATTCCATCTGGAGGGGCACTGAACTCTGTGTGTGTGCTCTACCCATTTTGTAAACTGTACTATGTCAAACAATGGAGGTGTTTGGTATATTTTAAATATGGATGGCAAATAAGACAAGCACTAATATCGTTGTATATTATTTACAATGCCCTAATCTCAGGCTTTCAGAAACTTTTATCCACATTCTTGTGCCATAATTCAAGCTAAACTTCATTCACTTTCATGTCTGTTCTCCCAGTGATCTTTATTGTCCCTTTGTTTCTCTGGGCAGATTCTGACACTTCCCATCACCTTCTTCACTCCATCACTTTGATCCTGTAGGACTTGAAGGTAATTGAGCCTACTTCTCCTTCCTCTGAAGAGCCAGCCCTAAAACATTTGGATTTGATATATGCAACTAAACTCTTGAATCTGGTCCTCCTGCATGCCTTCTGAGAGCATGTCCCTTTTCCCAGGGGGAGACCAGTGCCAAGGAGAGAGAAGGACTGCATGATGTTTCTGCTGTTGTGCCGAGCAATGTTTAAGGGTCCCCAGCTCCTGCATTCTTTTTTTTTTTTTAACATTTTTATTGGAGTATAATTACTTTACAATGGTGTGTAGTTCCTGCTTTATAACAAAGTGAATCAGTTATACATATACATATATCTTCATATGCCCTCCCCCTTTGTTCCCTCCCACCCTCCCTACCCCACCCTTCTAGCTGGTCACAAAGCATCAAGCTGATCTCCCTGTGCTATGCGGCTGCTTCCCACCAGCTAGCTATTTTACGTTTGGTAGTGTATATATGGACATATATACACTACCACTCTCTCAATTTGTCCCAGCTTACCCTTTCCCCACCACATGTCCTCAACTCCATTCTCTAGTAGGTCTGCGTCTTTATTCCCATCTTGCCCCTAGGTTCTTCATGACCATTTTTTCTCTTTTTTTTTTAGATTCCATATATATCTGTTAGCATATGGTATTTGTTTTTCTCTTTCTGACTTACTTCACTCTGTATGACAGACTCTAGGCCCATCCACCTCACTACAAATAACTCAGTTTCGTTTCTTTTTATGGCTGAGAAATATTCCATTGTATATATGTGCCACATCTTCTTTACCCATTCATCCGATGATGGACACTTAGGTTGCTTCCATCTCCTGGCTATTGTAAACAGAGCTGCAATGAACATTGTGATACGTGACTCTTTTTAAATTATGGTTTTCTCAGGGTATATGCCCAGTAGTGGGATTGCTGGGTCCTATGATAGTTCTATTTTTAGTTTTTGAAGGAACCTCCATACTGTTCTCCATAGTGGCTGTATCAATTTACATTCCCACCAACAGTGCAAGAGGGTTCCCTTTTCTCCACACCCTCTCCAGCATTTATTGTTTGTAGATTTTTTGAAGATGGCCATTCTGACCGCTGTGAGATGATATCTCATTGTAGTTTTGATTTGCATTTCTCTAATGATTAGTGATGTGGAGCATTCTTTCATGTGTTTGTTGACAATCTGTATATCTTCTTTGGAGAAATGTCTGTTTAGGTCTTCTGCCCATGTTTGGATTGGGTTTTTTGTTTTTTTGATATTGAGCTGCATGAGTTGCTTGTATATTTTGGAGAATAATCCTTTGTCTGTTTGTTGGCAAATATCTTCTCCCATTCTGAGGGGTGTCTTTTCGTCTTGTTTATGGTTTCCTTTGCTGTGCAAAAGCTTTCAAGTTTCATTAGGTCCCATTTGTTTACTTTTGTTTTTATGTGCATTTCTCTAGAAGGTGGGTCAAAAGGATCTTGCTGTGATTTATGTCGTAGAGTGTTCTGCCTATGTTTTCCTCTAAGAGTTTGATAGTGTCTGGCCTTACATTTAGGTCTTTAATCCATTTTGAGTTTATTTTTGTGTATGGTGTTAGGGAGTGTTCTAATTTCATACTTTTACATATACTTGTCCAGTTTTTCCAGCATGACTTATTGAAGAGGCTGCCTTTTCTCAATTGTATATTCTTGCCTCCTTTGTCAAAGATAAGGTGACCATATGCATGTGGGTTTATCTCTGGTCTTTCTATCCTGTTCCATAGATCTATGTTTCTGTTTTTGTGCCAGTACCATACTATCTTGATTACTGTAGCTTTGTAGTATAGTCTGAAGTCCGGGAGCCTGATTCCTCCAGCTCCATTTTTCTTTCTCAAGATTGCTTTGGCTATTCGGGGTCTTTTGTGTTTCCATACAAATTGTGAAATTTTTTGTTCTAGTTCTGTGAAAAATGCCATCGGTAGTTTGATAGGGATTGCATTGAATCTGTAGATTGCTTTGGGTAGTAGAGTCATTTTCACAATGTTGATTCTTCCAATCCAAGAACATGGTATATCTCTCCATCTATTTGTATCACCTTTAATTTCTTTCATCAGTGTCTTATAATTTCCTGCATACAGGTTTTTTGTCTCCTTAGGTAGGTTTATTCCTAGGTTCTCCTGCATTCTTAAGGAAAGGAGGATCAGTTCTCAGGAGTCTACCTTTTGACAAACCTTTGGAAGGCTTACCACTAGCTATTAAATAAATTCTTCTAGAATCAAATATCAGCTTGACTAAGAGTGAAAGAAGAGCAAAAGTGAATTAGGGTTTGTTGTACCACCAGAGACAGACATGAAGAATGAGCCAGGTTATTCATTTTTTTTGTTTAAGATTTCACAAACCAAGGTTCTCCCCTTGCAAGAACTACTCTCTGGGTATAATGGCCCAGATGGAATGAGAGGTTCCTTTCCCCCACTGCAAAATCTGATTTTTATTGTTCTCTTTGCAGTCTTAGAAATTGTCATTCGTCCTGAATTTACGCTTCTCTACCTATCTCACTGTACCAAAACTCAACCCGCTCTTCACTTTGCCCTTGAGTTAAATACACTCCCAGTCCAGTCTCTGAAATAGTTCGGAGCATTTCCCACAGAGCTAGCAAGTCTCCTGCTGTTTTTTCCTCCTCTGTCTCATGGTGACTTTAGACATAGGGAAAGAACAGGGATTTGTGACCAAATCAGAAAGTTAGAGCTGGGAGGATTTGTAGAGATCAGTTGAAGCCCAGAGAGGATGTGACTGAGCCAGGGCCACACGATCCACATGATCTGGGGCAGATCAGCCAACATGGGGTAAAGATGCATGAACTCTGGGATCTGGCTACCAGAGATCCAAGCCTGCTGCTACCACTTGCCAGCTGAGTGTCCTCTTGGAGGTTTAGTTTTCCCACCCATAAACTGGGGGTAATAATTGATATCTACCTGCTGTGAGAATGCTGTGGGGTAATATAGGAATATAGAAAGAGCCCAACTAGTGTTAGTGATTAATATTAAATAGAGTGACTACCCATTTCATAAGAAAATAAATTCTATTTACCCAAATATTGCTACAACAGAACTCAGTTTCTCTTTTTACCGCCATGGGATTTAGTGTTCCCACTTAATATTTTGCCTGTAAAATTTGAGAGTAAATGCTAGAGCAGCAATCTGCCATTCCTTCTGCCCCAAATGTTCTCAGAGACTTTAAATAATGTTCTCGGTTGCCCTTGGTGATTTGACAAGTAAGAAAAAAAGCGGGGGGTGGGTCAAAGGAGAAAGGGAAAGGGAAATGCACTTTGTAGCAGAAGAAGGGCACAGGAGTATGAGGGAAAGAAAAGGAGGGTGCTACAGGAGCAAACAAAGTTCCTTTCTGGCTAGAACTTAAATCAACTAATCCAACCCCTTGTGTTACATTGGGGAAACTGAGGCACAGAAAGCGGATGGATCTCCATGGTGGTGGAGATAAGATAAGAACCCAGGATCCAGTTTTCCAAACTGTCCTTTCTTCTGCCTAGAATGCCTTTCATTCTACACCACCCTTCCCGTACCACCCTCTCGCCTAGTTAATGCCTATTAATTTTGAAATCTCAGCTCCAACATCCCTTCCTCTGGCAAGTCTTCTCGGACTGACCGCCCCACCACCACTTGATACAGGCCCCCATTACACATTCTCATAACACCTACCGGTGTGTTTCTTCCCCACCGCCCATTTCCCACCCACCACACAGGACAAGCAATTGGCACTCTATAAACACATGAGTCAATTAGAGAGCAGGAAACACAGAGCCTGTGCTCCACGTGGGATGCTTTTTACTTCCCCAAAGAAACATCTCCACACAATTCATTCATTAAGCAATAGGTAGAAACAGCTTCCACTGATGCATCTTTCAACAGCAAGGTTCAAGTAGGATTCACTAAAGGAAACTTTGTTCATTGTGACGTCCCCTCCTGCAAAGTCAGTGTGGGTTTTTCTCTCCAGCCAGCCCCTTCTCTCAAGGCAAACAGGGCCTGAGAGGACAAGAACTAATAAGCAAATTCCATCAATTGTTCTAGTGCTTTATTTTTTTTCTAACACGTGCTCTTATCACCCCAGACATATTTTATGTGGAACAAATAGATTAAAACATAAAACGAGATTCACGTTCTGTGAGGCTCTGCAGTGCATGGTTATTGGGATGTAAAAAGATCCAAGTGGCTTAACTAAATCCAAATAAATCCATCTCCTACTGTCTTATCTTCAGCTGTAAAGTTTAAGCTCCTTGCTGAGAAGGGCGGAGAAAGAGAACTGATACTTACTGAGTTCCCACTACATGTCAAGCACTAGCTGAGACAACTTCCATCATTTATTCACTCAGCCAGCAAAGAAAGAACAAAAGTCCCTGCTAGCATGGAGCTTCCATTCCAGTGAGCAGAGAGAGACGGTAAGCAAATAAAACTGCATACCGGCGGATAGGAATCACGGCTATGAAGAGAAAGCGGGTTAAAGAAATAGGAGTGATGGGCAATATTTTAGCTTGGGGGTCAGGAAAGCACTCTCTGAGGACATGGCCCTGGAACAAAGACCTGAATGAAGTGAGGGCAAGGTGTGTGACCACTGGGAGGAAGAATGTTCCAGTCAGAGGAAGCAGCCAGCACAGAAGTCCTGAGGTGGGAAAGTGAGCTGCTAAGGGGGCAGGGAGACAGAGGAGTGAGACAATAGATCAAGAGATGGGGATGGAGAGGTGGGTCATGTCGCCATGCTAAAGACTTTGAACTCTAGTCCAAATTTTATGACAACCCTTTGGTGGGTTCTTGAGTGAGAGCATGCCATGATCTGATTTACTTTTCAAAGGGTTGTGCCTCAGTGAATCATCAAAATGACCTTAAGAGAGAAGTAGCATTAACCTCACTTTATCAATGTAGGAATTGGGGGTGGGGAAGATTAAATATCTTGCCCAAATAGATGCTGCTTGTAAATTTTAGACTTGAAATTCCAACTCAGGAGAACGTGGTTCCCAACCTGAGGCTCTTCACCCCCTCCCACTCCTTCTGAGGACAGGACCTGTGTCCTGCATGATTCTGAAACACAGTCATAGCCCCCAGCAGGTGGCTCCTGCCTGGTGGGTATTTTCTAAATGAATGCTAAGACTCAAGCTCTGCCAGATCCCTGGGATGCCTGGGTGTTTGGGTCATTTAAGAGATAACTACAAAGAATAAAGGGACTTTTATAATCAAAAGAGGGAATAAAAACAAATAAGATGTTTTGATCTGTGCTCTATTTCGAGCAATACCCTTCCATGGAAAAACATGATTTTTTCCAGTGCTTCAATGTTTACCTATTTTTATGTTTAAAAGTCCATGTTCTACATACAGTTCTGTGTCCACACACACATCAACTTTGAAACAGACAGTCTACTTACTGCTCAGGCCAAAGGTCTATTGGAAATGACACCCATTAAAATATAGCTGACTTTTGAGTTTACTCCTGGTGGCTATTCACACCCACAGATCATGCCAAGGCGAGAAAACTATGACTTGGATCTTGTACCCTTTCTCCTTTCTATATCCGTATGACCCATCATGGAGCCAATCCTTTTCCTATCCTTTTCCCAGGGGTGAACTGAAAGAGAAAAGACCATTTTCAGGTGAGGACACATGATACACCCTACCTCTGACTCAGAACCCCGCACAGAGTACCCCAAGGCTAGTCCCTCCCCGTGGTTTATGCAATAAAGATTAATAAGTAAGGTAACTCCCGGGGTAAGGAACTCTCCCTGGTGCTGGAGCGCTAGTGAGCTAAGCCAGGCTGCCCTTGTGGTTGGGAGCCTGCGGGCCTGTCCTGGGGATAAGGCCAAGCACATTCTCACACAAACATTAAGTAGGAAACGTGGAAAGGCACTGAAGGAAACAAACCAGAATTTCTAAGAGCTTCCAACAGGGGCTTTATCTAGGCTGGGGTGGAGGCATGGAGGGTTCTCTGGTGATTGAGGTACAAAGCATGGGCGGACATTAAGAAGATGAAGTGGAGAGAGAAGGGGCAGTCTAGACTTGGAGCTTTCTCAGGCTCTGAGGAAGGCAGAAGCAAGGGATACTGGAGGACCTGGAGAGGGCTAGTGTGACTGGGGTCCAGAGAGAGCCTGGAGAACTGGGGGAGGGAGACAGGGAATTTTAAGGATCTGGTCTCTGCACCTCCTTTGCCCCCTAGCACACACCAGACTAAATGTTGATGCAGCTTCCAGAAGAGGCTGCACAATAAACAGGCAAAAACAGGCTCAGCAAATCCTAGAAGCTCCCGGGGCCTCTAGACATAGTGGTTCTACAATCCTGCAAGGAGACGAGGGTAGAGAGGGATTTGCAAAGAAAGCCATTACTGTCATCTCCCCAGGGAGAGGAACTCCAGGTGAGGCTCTCAGGGAACTTGGCCTTGAATAGTCACTTACATGTTTACATCCTGGGGCTCCTAGAAGAAATGAGAAGCAGCCCTCATCCTTCCTTCCCCATAATAACACTGTCACCAGAGGATGGAAAATTACCCTGACATCTCTATATCTCCAAATTGCACTTTGGAGACAGACTGCATAAGGCAAACAGACCCCGAGTGAAAACCTCCTGGCTAGGTTTTCAAGCCAAGGGCCAATAAATAACCCTGAAATATACAATCTGATTGCAGTTTTGCTCTGTGGCTCACAGCTTCTGCCCTAGGGAGGACCATGAACTACAGGGCCTGACAGATGGGTCAGAAAAGTGGTGTCTGCCCTATGGGTTGAGGACCTGCAAATTAACCCCATGGTGGTGCTTGCTTAGGGAAAGACTAACCTTTAAGAGAGGAATGGGCCTGGAGGTGAGGCTTTGTGGCATGAAAGAATCAGCCCCAGCCCACAAAGTACAGAGGTGAGACATCCTCCCCACGAGTGAGGGAGCTCTGTGAATCATAGGATCGAAGGAGGCAAACAAGATTTTTTAGTAGTGATTGAAAATGCTCATTAGGAGAGAGCCTGGGCGGCAATAAGTGAGCCCAATTGAAAAGTGCGAAATTTTCTTAGTCTGTATTTTTATTCCTCAGTCAAAAATACTCTCAGTTTGCCAAAGCACTTTTGCAATCATTTGTATATTGGTCTGCCAGGGTCTCCATGAGACTGTTAAATGCCAAGAAGAAGAATCAATATCTCATCACTGACTCGGGGGGAGGCATCCATGTGAAAAACAAGATTCAAAGCCCCGATAGACAGATGCAAAGATGTCAATCTCTTGGGATGAAAAATAGTTAAGCAAAAGGTACCAAATGCCAAGCTAGAGAAAATGATCTAATGCAAGTAAATCTAACATAAGGCAGCTGGAGGTGTTGAAGCTTTTTCTTTTTAATTTGATTTAGTCAGGGACTACTGATAAGAATTGCATCAAATAAGATTATCAAGAATAAATTGATTTGCACTTAAGCAATGGCTGCAAAAAAAAATTGTGATGTGAATTATAAAGAAAACACGTGAACAACTTTGAAATAGGAAATTTACAGAGAGTTTAGTACCAAATCTGTATCCTAGAAGAGGCAATGCATTTAAGGGCGGGGGACCGCTATCTGGGAGACAACAAACACCAAACACTAGCATTTATCAGCTGTTAACTATGTACCAGCTACTGTTGTGGGTGTGAGTGTGTGTGTGTGTGTGTGTGTGTGTGTGAGAACAAGGGGTTCCTGTCAACATTCAACGACCCCTGTGAAGTATGAAGATTATTATCCCCATTTTGTCAATGAGAAAACTGTGGCACAGAAAGTTAGCTATCTTATCCAAGGTCACACAGCAAATCAGAGCTGGGATTCCAGTCTCAGTCCCAGAACTGATACTCTTTGAAGCTACTTTTCATAATTGTCTGCACATTTGGCTGGGGAGAAAGGGAATTTGGGAAGAGACTAGCTGATATTCCCACAAGAACAAGAAAAAGAAAGAGCTGGATAGCTTTACCAGAGCAAACTTTTTCTGGGAAGAGAATGAAATGCCACAAGAAGAGAGAAGACAGACATCGCTCTGGGTATAGCCACCACCAAGGCTGTTTTCTTACCCCTTAATGCCATTTCAGAAGCTTCAAGCCTCTGGCTGCAACTTCAAAGAGAACCCTGGTTATCCCTCAGTGCAGTTATAGTTAGCTAAATAAATACAAATTGGGGAGCTAGAGAGAGTAGTATTACTTTTATATGTTTTTCTCAAGCTCACATAGAAAAGATGGATCCAAGTAATCATTTGAAATATTTAAAAATAATTACCCAAGACATTCTCTTCTTTTTCAAGAAACGCTGACTTCTTTTGTGTTTCTACTTCTTGGAATAACAAACCATGCTGTTTCTATTTCTTTTCTCTGTGAGAAAAGCTGCACAAACGCTTCTCAGGCTCATGTCATGCTCCTCTCAGCAAATTATCAGTGTCTCCTGAAAGATTTTCCTCAAAGTTGCAAAGGCTGGTAATCAAATCCTTCAAGAATAAAACAGAACATTTTTTTTCCTTTTTGGCTTGTGGTCTTATACCACCACTATTTTCTTTTCCCTCTCAAATAAATATATAGATAACATTCTCTTTCCAAATAACAAGTAAACTATTTTCTTGCTTTATTTTAGAAGGAAGGTCTGGAGTGATTGTTGGTACAGTTCAAGCCAACAGCTTCCACCAGTAGGTGCCAACAGTCCTCTTTTCTACGTACTGAATAGCCACATTGCTTTTTCTATGGCTTTGTTGTTATCCAGACCCACTTGGCTGTGGATGAGGGCATCAAGTCGATTAACTGTGTTTGGATGCTGCTGGCCTTGTGTTCTGTGAGCCAGGAGAGGTTTGCCAGCTTGGCTGTGAGGAAAGGGTCTCAGACAGGGAGAAAAGGATTAGATGGTTTTGCGGGGAAGCTACTGAAAGAGAGCCCATGGCCCAAGTGGACCAGGTGTGAATAGAATGGGACGTGGGGAAGGCAGGCCTGCCAGAGCCCGCTTGGCTCAGTGGATTTCCTCCTCAGGGCCAGCAGCTTAGCGCCCCCCTCATGAGATCATGGCACACTGCGCTTCCCACCAGACTCTTCTTTCTCTTTTGTTTCCTTAGCCATTCAGAAAATCTTTCCCTTCACTCCCTCCTCTCCCTTGTCTCACTTCCCCACCTCCTCTGTCTCTGTCTCCTTCTCTCCCACCCTCCTTTTGTCACTAGTGTTTTATAGGATACACTCCATTTGGCTGGCATTTTCCCCCGGGGAACTGATATGCAATCTTTTGTTCTTTCATGCTGTTTTTGTTTCCAAGAGACAAAATACCTACTTTGTGTCATGTTCTCTTGTGTGTGACTAATGATAACAGAGCAGTTATGAGCTGTACATTTGTAGTCTTAGAAAGCTTAAATTAGTACCATTTTTAACATAACAATTATATTAGCATAAATTGGTTCTTCTAAAACAAAACATGTGAAAGCAAGTTAAATGGCTTAAATTATAGATGTCTGTTGACTACTAAGCCATTAGAAAGTAGGCTAGTAATTCTCAGCTGCACTGTTTCTGTTGCCTGAGTGCTTCTAAGATGACTCCCTAGACCTTCTGAAAACTAGAGAAAATCTGGGTAGGAGGAAATAGCAAATGGCATCAAGGCCAATCATCTGCATGTGCTCCCATTTCTGGTCCTCACTTTCTGTGCTGATTCTCTCTTTTGACATTTTTGATACAGCAGTTAATATTAGTCATAAGATAAGAGGATTTTAAAACCATAGATTTTGCCATAGTTGAACTAACTTTTAATAAACTTTTCTCTGGGGAATGGATAAATGGATGGATGGTGGATAGGTAGTTGGATGGAAAGATTAATGGACAGTGGGTTGATGGATGGATGGATGGGTGGTGAATAGAGGGATAAACTGTGGGTGGAAAGATGGGTGGATGGTAGGTAGATAAATGGTTGAAGATGGATAGATGGATGGATGGTGGATGTAAGCACACTCTTGTAGTCAAATCAGATCATCTGAGGAAAATTAGGTTTGCTTATTTCCAATCAAATGAGTGCCTTCTCTATGTGAGGCATAAAGGTGGTGGATGTTTTGAGACAAAGAAGTAGAAGATAAGGTCCGAGCCCTCAAAAAAGTTGCAATCTAATTTGGAAATAAGACAATATATAATTAAACATAAAATTACGTGGTACAGATTGTTCAGAGAGAACTCAGGTGGAAAAAACAAAAAATATACTCCAAGTAAGAAATGGAGTATTCAGGGAAGGCCTTATGGAATTAGACTTGATCTGAGCAAGAGTTTAAAGGGCAGATTAGGTTTGGACAAGTTGGGAGGAGGGGCCATTTCTAAGGAGTAACAAATGACATTTGGTAGCACCAAGTCATTTCTCTTTTATTTATAGTTTTTCAGTGTTCAAAGACTTTCAGCAAGAGGAATTATAATTTTGTCTTTTCTTTAACTGTACACTCAGCCCCTAGCACAATATTTTGCCCAAATTAAGGTCAATTAATATGCAGTGAATAAATGAGTTGAACAAATAAATGAAGAATTATACCCAAAGTCCCTACCCAGACTATGGTCTCTCCTTGAGATTTTGGCACAAAATGAAGTCCAGCTACACCCTGGTATAGATTATATTTGATTAGACCTTTCCTACATAAAAGAGGCTTGATAGCAAATTTACAATATGGATTGGGAATAGGTTGATTAAATAAAACTTGTACCTTAGCAATAATGGAGACAAACCAGTTTCTTTACACTTTTTTCCAAGAGGAACATCTCCATATTTGAAATGAAAAGAAAAGAGCCAAAGGGAAAAATGGAGCCATGCTTTGACACAACCTTAATTAAATAACTTCACTCCCAGCTTTTTAGAAAAGTAAAATCTAACGATATTTTGCCCACGGATTGTTCTTCAAGAGAATAATAACAAATCACTCCGCTGGCTTTAGCCTTGCAACCAGCAACGTGCAATAATTTAATTAGCTGATGTGCAATATCAGCAGTTTAGCGACTGTGATTGGCTATTCTCTGAACTAAACAGGACACTTGACTGGGAAGTGGCAGCTGCCTCTACAAGTCCTGGGCAGTGAGTGACATGGGAGTTTGCTAATGACTTCAAGTCTTCCCAAGCAGTTGACCCCTGATTTTCCTAAAGTCCATATGTTCTCTCAGTGTTGTGCCTTTGGGAAATTCTAGCTCCAAGGCTGGAGAGAAAATTGAGAAAATAATGGAGAGAAAGGAAGGAATGTTACAGTCAAGAAGATCTTGCCTGCTTCCTGCCTTTGCACTTACTGTTCCTCCACCTAAAAGGCTCAGCTTTCCCTCACTTCCTCACTTCCCTCTGCCTCTGCTCAAATGTCACCCAATAGAGAGGATTTCCTAGTTCATCCTGGCTATTTCCATACCCCCCCTCCTATCCTGACCTCTTTTACTTCCCTCCCCTTCAACTTTTATTTTTTTCCAAGCACTTATTACCACATGACATAGATACTTCTTTGTTCATCGTCAGTCACCTCCCATGACAATAGACGGGGTAAGAACCTTGTCACTTGTCCATGGTATTCAATACTTTAGCTTTGCTTGAGGTTGGAACAGTACCCAGCACACAAAAGGCACTAATATTTGTTTAAGGAATGAATTTATTGGTTTTTCTTTGCATATTTAAACTCTTCAAAGAGCTAAGCTGAAAGCAAGAGCTCTTGTAAGACTTACAGTTAGCATTTCTTGAATACCTACTATGTGCGAAGCAAACAGAGGTGAACAAACTTCACCTTAGCAGTCTCTGCCTGCTATACTTTGGGTTGCTGTAGAGGGATTCCACACAAGGGGAATTGTATTTTGGATTATCACCTTGGCAGCCTGTGTATGTTGAAAGTGCCCACTTGAGTGATTATGATGATGATAAACTAGCATATAAAGTATTTACTATGTGTTTGGTACTCACTATGTGTTGGGCACTCATCTGAGTAGTAATACATTTAATTTGCACCACAGTCCTATGAAGTAGATCATGATATTATCTTCATTTAACAGATCAGGAAAATAAGCCAGAGAGAAGTAACTCGTTCAAGGTCACACATTCAAACTAATGACAGAGTCTGGCTCCAGGGTCACACAGAAATGCCATTAAAGAAAAAAAAAATGGAAGCTCAAGGAAGAGAGGTGCTCAGGACTGGAATCCATGTCAGCTCTGTAGATCCACAAGCTGCCACTCAGCAGGTGCTGTCGTCGGAGCAGGGTTACAAAGGATCCAGAGACAAGAGCATTACTTTTCCATGAATAAGCTTATGCAATAGTTACAGAAAACTGCTCATTGAAGAGACCATTAAAGGTGGAATCTCTTACCAAAGGGGATTTTTATACCTAATCATCACTAGATAAGTGAAAAAATTCATGCTCCATGAAGCTAAAAACTCTCTCCCAAGGGGGATGGAAAAAGCAGTCCCTGAAATAAAAAAGGACATGTAGGATAATTATTATGCTAAATAACATATGTGAAAAAAAACCAAAAAAATCACCCAGTCCCTTGAATTTAGCTGAAGACTTTTTATTGAATGAGCTTCTTTTACTTGCATCTAAGCTATTTCTTTTTCTACTTGAACTGCCTCAAAAAGAAAAGTTACTGGGAATGGAATTCAATAATATTTAAGGAAAAGTGAAATTAAATATTATTTGATGCCTCAATTCCTGGCTGGCCACACGTAAGTTCCTGGCAGGGAGCTCACTTAGCTGAGCTTTAGGAAGTATGTTCAATTGATTGTGGTTCTACACACACACACACACACACACACACACACACACACACACACACTCACACACACACACACACTCACACACACACACACACACTCACACACTCAGGAGTGGGGGTGGGGTGAGGAATAGAAGGGAATAACCTGCATAGTCTGAGTTCTCTAGAAGCGCCCAGAGGGCAGCTCAGAGACTAGCTCAGGTTTCATGTCTGTGCTTCTGCTACTTTTCTTCAGTCATCTAGAATCTTCATAATTTAAATATTAATAGTTATTCTTGGTTGAGCACTTTTGATGAGCCCAGAACTAAAGCTCAGCGTTTTCTGATTATTAGATCATCTACATTCTCACAAGTCCATGAAAAAGATGAAGAAATGGGGGCTCAGAAAGGTAACCAGGACTTACCCAGACTCACAGCTGGTAAGGAGTGCCCGGTGGCAGACCTCACTCCAGCACCTGGGCTGTCAGCCAGCCACCCCCAAGTAATGTTAAGGGCCCTTTTGGCTTTAGCTGAGTTTAGCTGGGTTTAGCTGGGTTCACATCCCACCCTCAGCCCTCACAGAGTGAGGTCAGGTGAGAAGTGGCTCCTCAAAATAAAAAGGTGGCTCTTAGACCAGAAGAGGGGATGCTGGGAGAAGTGACAGACCCATCAGCAGTTGTTGCTTACACGTGGCACAGATGTGTTTGGAGTCTGCCTTCCTCCTCACCACCAGTACGGAGAAGATTGAAGGTAGTCAAGGGACACTGTCCAGATGTGATGGCCTCCTGAGAGTCCAGCGCATTGTGGGGAGATCATCTTAAGGCACGAATACCCCAGAGACAAGCCTGATGCTGCTCAATGATGCCCAAGGTCCCTGGAACAGAGGCTTGTCACGTGCCTTTTTGAGCATCCCCAGAAACGCGATCTCGGAGGATCCTGGATTAGGAAATACCAGGTAAGGCAAGTTCAGCTACAGGGTCTTCCTTTCACTTCCCTTTTGAAATGGAGTCAAGCAAACCATCTTAGGTTGGGATCCCTGAGAGGCAAATCCTGAGATGATGATTTAAGTGCAAGTCGCTTATTTGAGAGATGATCCCAGGAATCCAGGAGGAAAGGGTAGGGGAGAGAGCCAATGAGGGCATGCGTGTAAGCAGGTTCTACTGGGGGCAAATGGAGTTCAAGCCTACTGAGGACCTCAACCACCACTAAGACTGTGCCTTGGTGGAGGTATTAATCCACCAACTCCCACCGTCACTTTTTGAGAGCTGCTCCCAGGGGTTCCCACTGGGTGGGCTAAGAATGCCCAAAGAAAGCCCTGAGGGAACGATGCACAGGTCAGAGAGGTCAGAAGCCCCGTCTGTCTGGGGTGTGTGGGACAGAACAGGCCCAGGGGATGAGGGCAGGGCACCAACAGTGCTTGCCACACATACAGAAAACCACTCTACTATGAGAAAGCAAGAACCTCGTGTTAGCAAGAAATTGCAGAGCTAATTAGCTCCAGCCAATTACTGGCCACATGAGAAGGTAGCCTTCGTGTTCAGGAGAAACTACATATCTAAATTTTATTTGAAATCCTATTTTCAAATGTGTTGGTAACAAATTCAAATATTTTAAAACACTGCAGTCTAAATAAAAACATCTGCCAATTGCAGTTGATAGCGGCTGATACAATAGATAATGATGCCACTGCCGGGTATCAGTAAAACACTTGTTCCTTCCTGCCAAGGGCTTGTCCTTCTGTCATCTCATAAGGCCTTTATCACACCCCTGGGAAGAACCCATTTTCTGAGAGAGGTTCCTGCGTAGAACACGTCTCCGAGTTGTCCTATCTGAGAGGCAGAATTCAAGGTGAAGGACTTTGCTGATGCAGAGTTCTGCCAGCTTCGCTTGTCTTTCCACCAATAGTTTTGTGACCCTACCACCTCCTGCAGGTGGCAAGCTTAGATCAGGAGCTCCTGGAAGGATGAAGTCCCCCCTCTTTTTCACCTACTGTACAGAGATAGGAATTTCTCAATGGCAGGTGGCCACCATCAGTTGGTGCCTCTCCTCTAATAGCTCTCACACTGGGACATTCTGCTCTCACAGCCTTTCAACAGCATTCTAAAAAGAAAGGCTTAACAGTTGCCCGGGAAACAATAAAATGACAGTGGTAAAAAAAAATGATTTTCCAGACACCGACAAACTTCTACAGAGGCCATGGTCAGGGAGAGAGGGCCAGACTCATGCCCTCCATCAAGACGTAACTGTGGCTCAATATCCAAAAAACAAACAACCCAATCCAAAAATGGGCAGAAGACCTAAATAGACATTTCTTCGAGGAAGACATACAGATTGCCACCAAACACATGAAAGGATGCTCCACATCACTAATCATTAGAGAAATGCAAATCAAAACTCAATGAGGTATCACCTCACACCTGTCAGAATGGCCATCTTCAAAAAATCTACAAACAATAAATGCTGGAGAGGGTGTGGAGAAAAGGGAACCCTCTTGCACTGTTGGTGAGAATGTAAATTGATACAGCCACTATGGAGAACAGTATGGAGGGTCCATAAAAAACTACAAGTAGAACTACCATATGACCCAGCAATCCCACTACTGGGCATATACCCTGAGAAAACCATAATTCAAAAAGAGTCATGTACCACAATGTTCACTGCAGCTCTATTTACGATAGCCAGGACATGGAAGCAACCTAACTGTCCATCAACAGATGAATGGATAAAGAAGATGTGGCACATATATACAATGGAATATTACTCAGCCATAAAAAGAAACGAAATTGAGTTATTTGTAGTGAGGTGGATGGACCTAGAGTCTGTCATACAGAGTGAAGTAAGTCAGAAAGAGAAAAAGACATACCGTATGCTAACACATATATATGGAATCTAAAAAAAAAAGATTCTGAAGAACCTCACGGCAGGACAGGAATAAAGACACAGACGTAGAGAATGGACTTGAGGACATGGGGAGAGGGAAGGGTAAGCTGGGACGAAGTGAGAGAGTGGCATGGACATATATACACTACCAAATATAAAATAGATAGCTAGTGGGAAGCAGCTGCATAGCACAGGGAGATCAGCTCGGTGCTTTGTGACCACCTAGAGGGGTGGGATAGGGAGGGTGGGAGGGAGACGCAAGAGGGAGGAGATATGGGGATATATGTATATGTATAGCTGATTCACTTTGTTATACAGAAGAAAGTAACACAACAATGTAAAGCAATTATACTCCAATAAAGATGTTAAAAAAAAAAAAAGGTAACTGTGGTGTCTGCCGTGTGCCAGCACACTCTGGGTCCCAGGTCAACAAGGCGGGCGAGCTCTCTTCTCTAGTGGCAGCTACATCCTATTCAGGGAAACCTGCACCCAGACTGCAGAAGTTGAGAAAGCAGCTGCAGCTGGACGCCAACTAGCCATGGGATCTCCTTGGCCAGAGGAGGGTAACAACCCCTGTCCCGCCCACCCTACACATTTGTGTCAAGGTCAAATGAGGCCGTGGGTGAGGAAAGAGTTGGGAAACTGGGACTTTCAAGTTAAGGCACATTTCATCTCTTGCCTGGTCCGCCTCTCCCAGGTGAAGAAAAATGATTTCATCTTGAGATGGCACAGGGAGAAGTGGGTAGGTGATGTCTCCAGTATTGACCTAGAAGTTGAAACTTGGTGGGACGACTGCTTTATCAGTGTTCAGAGTTCATAAGAAAACAGACTCTCATCCAGAAATATTCATTATTTCACAGCAAATTAAGGTGTTTTGCCCTAAAAATTACTATTGGGGGATCTGAACCAAAGCCTGCAGCCTTGTTTTTCTTAGTAACAGTAGACTTAGTGAATATTAATGCTATTCAAAAATGTGAGAGTCAGAAAACATCACCTTGGCCACTCTCCATTTCACATCGGAAAATCGATGTCTGGAGAGAAGATGTGACTTCTCAGAGGCTGCCCAGAGGTTGAGGGCAGAGCAGGACAGGACCAGGACTTCAGCCCAAGCACTCTTCACAACAAATCACAACAAGGACCTTCCATATGAATCATCCAGCTTATTCAGTACATTCCTACGAGCGCCTTTCCACACAGTCCTTGGGTAAGTGCTCGGGACAAGAGCTTTCTTAAAATCAGCTTCCCAGGTGTTTTGGGGGCAATTCTGATTCTGGAGCTCTGAAGTGGGGCCTGGGAACCTGCATTTATAACAAATGTCCCTGAGTTATTCTGGGAGACAGACCAGCTTGTGCAAAGCCAGCCCGACTGGCTTGGGGAGTGGTTCTTAACCCAAAGCTGAGCATGACCATCTTAGAGCACACATCCGTGGGCTCCACCTCCAGTGACGTGTCAGAATCAATTCACTGTATTTCAAAAACTTCCCTAAGCAGGTCTGATGTGCTTGGGAGGCCCTGACATTGTAGGTAAGAACACTGCTGCAGAAGCCAGCACACCTAGGTTCAAATCCCAGCTTCCCAATTACCAGCTGGGTTACCTGGGGTAAAGTTGCTTCCAACCACAAGGGATAATAACAATGGAACCTACCTCCAAGAGTTCTTGTGATGATTAAATGAGATGATCCATGCTGAGCCCTTAGCACAGTGCCTGGCACATGGGTACACAATGAATGTTGGCTATTGTTTTTATTTTATGTAACCTGGCAAGCCTATGATTATCTGATAGTCTAAAACTCCATGTGAAGCTACAGTCCTACAGCCTAATGAAAGTAAATAATATTGGAAGCGACAGTGTCTCCAAACATTTGGTACTAAGTCAGCAAATAAATGCTAAGAACCCTGTAAGTATGGACTTTAATAAGGGAACCCATTCCACTCCCCTCCCCCACATCTAAACTTCATGCCTTCCTATGTGTCCCCCCAGCTGAGGGACGTTCCCAACCGCAAGCATCCCGGTAAAGGAAGAGTTTGGAGTTGCCTTTGCATTCAAACCAATGCCCACATTGTGGATTTCTCGGAACACTCCCAGATTTTCCAAGGTTACCCAAGAACACTGCTGAACTGGCAGAGAAGCTCTGAATCAAGCCACTTTTTTAGCAACTTCCCTGATAAGGGTTTACCGTGAGCCATCCATTTTGGTGTTCCGCAAAGAGATTATCCTATTCCAGGGGATCCAACTATTGCAAAGGAGCCAAGAAAATAAACACACTTTCCCTGTGTTAAAGCCTCTGTCTTCTTTGAACTTCTCATTTTTAGAATATCTCCACTGATAAGGACAAATGCAATTTTCACCATCAGTGGATCTGAACAGACAATTACATTAAGGCACATAAGACGGGGTGAGGCCGATGATGTAAATCACACTGTATGCATCTAATATGCAAACAAAACCCTCGGATGAAAATGAACCCTCAAAAACCAGTCAACAATCATTACTCTTTTTTTTTTTTTTTGCATCTAATCAGGATGAAATTTGCATAAAAATAACTCTCCCTACCACCTCCACAGTTGCTGGTCTGGAGAGAGGAGAGAATTCAGCCAATTTTCAACATATTTTCTCTAAGGAAACTGCTCGACCCTCTTGGAAAGGGCTCGCAGGTGCCTAACAAAAAGAATGCCCTCACTGTTAGAACATTTTAGGTGAACAAGGCTCCTTCCCCATTTGGTCCTCACTGCAACCCTGTGAGCTTGACAAGAGCAATTGTTCCTGTCTATATTATAATGGAGATCAACTTGAGGTTACAAGTGTCAGGACTGGAAGTGTCAGGACAGTCAATGTCAGGGCTGCAACTGGAGTCTTACCTGCCACTGGATGAGACTAGGTTTGCCTCTAAAGTCTTAGCCCAGGTGATGAAAATCAGCCCAACCGGTGGGTTCTCCAAGACCTTATGTGCTCCGAACCCTCCACACAGAGCTGGATGGTGATCCAGAGGGAAGCAGGAGCTTGGAAAGGGACAGCAGAAACTGTACTTGGCCCAGCTGAGATTTACATTTTTGCAAGTGGTGTTTGCGCCAGCCTAGTGGCGAAGCAAAAGGTCAGGCTCACAGAATGAATTCTGCATTAAGCTTTTGTCTGCTGGAAAAAGGGAAAGAAATGATATTCAGGAAAGGAGTGTCAGGGAGACCACAGGGAGGGTAAGATGCAGAGAGGACTGAATGCACACGCAGAGAAAGGCAGCAGCCCGCACTTTAAAGCCTCCCCAGTGCTAGGCATCAAAGAGAACAGAGGCTCAGGCTGATGGGCCTCTGAAAGGATGCTGGCAGCTTCTGGGGTGTTAGTGGCAGGCTTCTCACACACAGCAGTCAAGGCTTGATGAAGGCCTGGGGTGCTATCCAATGTTGGGGTGCACTGGTGTCACAGCAAAGTAGGCTCTCTGCAGCCCACCCCAATGCTTGGCCTGTGACATGCTTGTGCCTCCCCCAGGCTGCTGATGGGGCTGGCGGGGGACACACACATTGCTCTCTGTGGAAGGGGCAGGTAGGGTACCAAGGGAGGAAGGGACTTGGGGAGAGGTTTCCAGATTGGGTTTCTGGGGAGATTTGGATTCCCCAGGGAACAAGGAAGAGTCCATGAAAGGGTTCAGCCAGAGCAACCCAGCTTTCTACTGTTTTATGTAACATTTCTGGCTTAAAAAATAAAGGGCAGGGAAGATAAAAGGGCATCAGTGATGGAAAAAAATGAAAAGGCTTATACACCACTGCCTAGATACTTCCTAAAGCCTCTTCTGGCTCTGAGGTTCTGAGATTCTCCCCTTTCCAGCAAAGAATGGGTCTAACTGATGCTTTCCTGAGGTGGGATAAATGTATCACCAGAGATTTTACATGGTACTTGGAAAACATCATTTAACAGTTATGCATTTGTTTTAGAGTGGTATCTCATGTTTATGGCAACTGATGCTGATTTGCATTTATAATATGAATATGTGATATGAAATGTCTTTTTTAAAGTCAACCTATATATCCCTTTACAAAACGAGTTGCTTTTATTACTGAGTAATTATTAAGTAACAGTGCATGTTGGACAAAGAGATGGCAAAAAGCATGCAGTCTGATTCCTAGCAGTTTGGGACTTGCTGTGGGGACCCAGGCAGTAGAGTCAGCCCAGCACTGGCATGAAGCCCGTGGAGGGCCCACAGGCCGCTGAGACCAGCCAGTCTTAGATCAAGTCGCTGTGAAGCAGTGGCTATGCACAAGGATTCATGCCTCCTACCCTGGGGCAAGGACAGGCTAAAGACATGTCACAATAAGAGACAGCAAAATCAAAGATCCTGCCCACAAAGGGTGGAGTGAGGGAGGCACTGTGGGGGAAAGAAGGGGTAACAACCTCTTGCAAGCTTGTGTCCAACACACACTCTGCCCTCTAACCAGGCTGTCTGTTGCTGTCCCTTAACCCTACTGTCAACTTTCACCCCCATATTTTTATAAATATTTATTGAATGACTATTTGATGAATTTCTGAGCTTACCTTCCAGGAAGTACAGACAATCTGGTTCGATGTGGATGTCTCTCAAGAACGTTGCCCTGTAGTAATCTCTCAACTTTTCTAAATACACTCTGAGTTTTCTCTATGAATTTTTGGTTCCTCTGTGATTTATTTCACCACATTACATAAGCTATACTCTGGCCTTAAATAACTTAGGAGAATCAGAATGTAAAGAATTCAAACAGCATTCTCACAATCTTTAGGGTCTCAATGATGAATATGCTCATGTTTCTGAAAGACCTTCCACATCAAATCTAAGCATCAAGGGCTTCCCTGGTGGCGCAGTGGTTGAGAGTCCGCCTGCCGATGCAGGGGACACGGGTTCGTGCCCCGGTCCGGGAAGATCCCACATGCCGCGGAGCGGCTGGGCCCTTGAGCCATGGTCACTAAGCCTCCGCGTCCGGAGCCTGTGCTCCGCAACGGGAGAGGCCACAACAGTAAGAGGCTCGCGTACCGCAAAAAAAATAATAATAATAATAAATCTAAGCATCAAGAGTGGGAGTAGCCCTTGCCTTCCGCCCTGCGAGAGGATGCTCTGGGGGAAAGCCCTGCCTCCTCTTGAAAGGCACAGTCTGACTTTCTGGGTCCACATGCCCTTTCACACACAGACTCTTTCCACAGAGAAGAAGCAGAGAAAAGAAATGCTGAAACTTGCCCTGGTGGCAACACCAATCCAGGAGGACTTGAAAGATTACTGTCCTCCCAGAGACGAATTTGCTTTTTCTATATTTGATTTAAGCAATCCAAACTTTTAAAAAAAAATCAGTGTGGGCTAGGGAGGAAAAAGGAGGCAAGAAAATGAGCCCTTTGAAAATTCCTCTAGAGAGCCAACTCGGCCTATTAATATTAACACACGGTACCTCTACCCTTGAATGCTTTTGGAGCCTCGGGAACCCTGCTGTGCGTGGTTCTTTTTGAATGTTAGGAATAAAACCCACAGCCTCTGAGAATAGGCAGAAAATGTCCATTTTCCTTTGTGCACACACTTTCATAGGAAACTGCCTCAGGCACAGAAAAGAAGAAGGAAAACGATGAGAATTCTTAACCACAGGCTATTTCTTGGTAAGGAAAGTTCTTATTTAAGAATCTTACAAGGTGAAGGATGAACAGGAGACAACAAAAATGAAGCTCAAATTCATCTTGGAAAATTATTTCTTTCTGAGATAGACTCAGTTATTGATACTGCTTGGTGACTTGAAACCATTTGTACCCAAAGTACAAAAGTGCAGTGAAAGCAACATGGAACCTTGGGCTCAACACAGAAAAATGACTGGAGGGAAGGAAGACTTTTAAAAATTAGAAGAAAGGAAAATAAGTGCCTCAGCCATTCCCTTAGGTACAAGAGGTTTCTTACTAGACATTCAGACTTGACCTTGAACACAGAAATTCTCCCCACCAGGCATCCAGAATGGGATTGGACACTCGGCCACAGGGCTCCACCTTGAGTTCTCTGAACCAGCCTGCTTGTTTGCACAGCTCTGTCTGCCGAGCTCTCCCAGTCCCTCTAAACCAGATAATTCCTACCAGTCCTTAAGGTCAGCTGAGACATCACTTCCTCCAGAATTCTTACCTAATCATCCAGACCCTGTGACCACCTTGTACCACCATCACACAGGGTTATAATTGTCCATTTAGTCATCTGTCTTTTCGCCGTAGACTCCCCATTGGCTGGCATTGAATACTGCTCACCTGACGCAGAGCCTGGTACATGCTAAGCAACTCAATAAATATTTGTTGAGTGAATGAACAGGGTATAGACCAGTGGAGTATTTCTGGAGGCAGTAAGTCACCCTCTTGACTTAAGGCTGCATTCTGTTTGAAAAGATAGCATTTTCAAGGTTAAATATATTCCTAGGGTCACATTTAATTGGACTGCATCCCAAACACTAAATCATTTACTTCCAGGAGGAAGATTTTTTTTTCTCCCTTAGCAAACATTTCTTAAAGAAAAGTAGATGAGATGATGGTTGGAAGAAAATGGAATGTTACCGTGGAGCTGCAAAGATGTCCAAGTACTGCCAAAGATGTCCCACGGGTTTGCCCATTTGGAGAATATCTATAAATATTTCCCTCGGTTAGGCTATTAAGACAAAATTATCTTGAAAACACTGTCTAAACAGTAAGTCACAAATGTTTCCTGATAATTCCTTGCCTTCTTTGCTTTCCCTTCTAACACAACTGGATATGAGGTGTCTTTCATTTTAGGGCTACATTGGAAATATTTGGCCTTCCTGATCATCTCTCAAGAAAAGGCAAAACAGTTAAATTTAGAGTTTGCTTAAAAGAGTCTTTAACCCTTAAATCAGGTATATTTGTTTGCTTAGGCTGCCATAACAAAGTACTACAACTCCAGGTGGCTTCAACAACAGAAATGTATTTTCTCATAATTCTGGATACTAGAAGTTTGAGATCAAAGTGTAGGCAGGATGGTTTCCTCTGAGATCTCTCTCTTTGTCTTGTAGATGGCTGTCTTTGCCCTGTGTCTTCTCTCTGTGCATACCTCTGTCCAAATTTCCCCTTCCTATAAGGACATCAGTCATATAGGAATTAGGGTGGGAATTAGCCATCCTAACAAGCTCATTTTAACTTATTCATCCCTTTATAGACCCTATCTTCAAATACAGTCACATTCTGAGGGACTGGGGGTTAGGACTTCAACATATGAATGGGGGTGGGAGACACAATTCAGCCCATAACATCAGGATAAAGTTTATTTCCTCAGATATTTGTGAGCAGAAATGAGAGATACAGAGGCATAGACTCATTGACTACTTTTCTTCAATAGTAAAAAGGAACATGGGACCTGTTCATCCAACATGGGGTACTCTTCAGTGGGAAGCCCCAAGATGGGAAGAGCAGTGGTTTGATTCTTCTGTGGTTTGAATTTCCTCCTTCCCATCAGAGTAGGAATAAGATAACTATAGACTTTTTTGAACTTCTACTTTGGTTTCCCCTTCCCTTCCATTTCCAAAGAAATGGGAGACTGGGAGAAGAGGTAGAGTTGTCAGGGGTGGGTGCAGGGTGGACCTTCCAATCCATTGCCCAGGACTTGGATGCCCCTGTTATTAGTGCATCGCTTTCCTCCAGGATTCAGGGTGAGGATGAAGGGTTGTTTCTCTGAGGGAGAGAAAGCAGAATGAAAAGTGAGTTTTGGAGGTTGCAAATCACATCTGCTCTGACTTTGATTAAACATGCTGCTGACTGCTTTTAGGAGATAAACAGTGTTTAATAAGATAGCTTAAATATCTCATCACTCTTCACCCAGACATGGAGACTTTTCTGAGCAGATGGGAAAGCCCGCTATCAGCAACATCACTTACTTTCATTTGACAGGAGCAGGAAGACTTGGAAAGAAATGCCAGAGATGCCCACACATGCCCCTGCAGTGGTCAATGGTTATTCCTTGTGTCCTGTCTCATTTCCACTTACATGTTCAGATCACCTTGATTTTCCTTTAGGGAAAATCCCTGATATTCCTGCTACTGAGAACTTGCCATAGTTCCTGTCTTTTCCAAAGGTTTTTCTTTCAGAATTACCTTGGATTCTGTGAACTAATTTTATCTCCCGCCCAGACTTCTTTCTCCAATCCCACTCACACACCCAACTGCTATTTGTCACCTCCTCTTAAATATTTAACAGGCACCTCAAAATCCAGTCTAACTCCTGAACCTCCCCTAACCCTGCTCTAGCCACAGCCTTCTCATCTCATTGGATGGCAACCCCATTCTTCCACTTACTCAGTCTGAAAACCTTGGGGTCATCTCTGACTCCTGCTTTTCTCTCACATTCCACGTGCAGCATGTGAGGACCTCTTGCCGGCTCTCCCTTCAAAGTATACTCAGAATCCAGCTTCTCACCACCTCCAGGCCACCATCACCTCTTGCAGGATTTGCTGCTACTGCCTCATAATCAGCCTCCTTGCTTCTACAGTCTCCTCCCCCAACAGCCAGAGTGTGTCTTCCAAAATGAAAATCAGAGCATATCACTCCTCTGTTCAGACTCTCCAGGCTTGCCGTTGAACTCAGAGTCAATTCCAAAGTCCCTGCCGTGGCCAACAAGAACCCACATGATCTGGGGCCGCTTTTTTCCTCTCCAACTTTCTCTATGACCACTGTCCTCCTAAGTCACTCTGCTCCAGCACCCTGTTTGCCGCCCTGAATCACCCAGGCACTTGTCTGTCTTCGGGAGCTTTGGCAGGCACGGCTAACCCCTCACCTACCTCAAGTCTCCCTTCCTCCATGTGGCCTCCCCTGACCACCCTAATTAAAAGTGCCACCTTGGACACTCTTGACCCCTTTGCTTGCTCTACTCTCATTTGTTCCATATAACCTATCACTTCCCATATATCCTATAACTTATTTTTCTTTATTATTTACTGCCTGTTTGCCTACCAGCCCTTCCCCAACAAGAGACTAATTCTATAATCTCAAGGATCTTTGTTTCTCTATGAAGTATCCCAACACCTAGAATAATGCCAGGCACATATTAGGTGCTCAATAAATAGCTTTACAATGAATAACAGTAAAGAACATATCCTTCCAGTGAATCCCTTTTAATTCAAGTCCGTTACTGTTGCTGGCAAGCAACGTAGCCCAACTGAGAGAATGCCCTGCTCTGAGCATCGTGGCCTGCAAGGAGAACCTGTTATATTTTTCTACATTTAAGAAAAGGGATCAAATAACAAGGACTTACTATATAGCATGGGAAACTATATTCAATATCTTGTAATAAAGTACAATGGAAAAGAATAGAAAAAAAGAATATAGCTATATACATATATATGTATAATCAAATCACTTTGCTTTAAACCTGAAACTAACACAATACTGAAAATCAACTATACTTCAATAAAAAAAAGAAAAAGGATTGAAGACAGAAAGAAATAGAAAAGATACAGACTTCCTGCTTGTCTCTGTATTGAATTCAGCTCTGACAGAACAGCTGGTCCTTTTAGCCTTCCAAGTTTGATAGAAGCCAGTGGAAAACTCATCTGGGTACCTTGACTCTGCTGTTTACAGGTGATGTGACCTTGAGAATCCCTAGGCCTCAGTTTCCTCATCTCTAAGACAGAGCTAATAATCCCTATACCTTAGGGATGTTGTAAAGCTTAAATGAGGCAATGAGTGCAACTCACCCAGCACAGGCCTGGGAGTTGGAGGAGGGACCCCCCCCAACTCCTTCCAGTCAGAACATCTCAGCATTTCGAGTAAAAGCGTGGGCTCTGGGCCAGGCAATCTGGTTCAAATCTCACCTCCACCACTTACTTCGATGAACCTTGAACACATCACCTGGCCCCTCTGAGTCTCCACTGCCTCATCTTTTTTTTGGGGGGGGGGGCTGCATCGGGTCTTAGTTGCAGCACGTGGGATCTTCAGCGAGGCATGCGGGATCTTTTGTTGCGGCACGCGGGCTTCCCTCTAGCTGTGGTGCACAGGCTTCTCTCTAGTTGTGGTGTGCAGGCTCCAGGTCAGTGGGCTCTGTAGTTGTCACGCACAGGTTCCAGAGTGAGTGGGCTCTGCGGTTTGTGGCACGCGAGCTCTCTAGTTGAGGTGCGAAAGCTCAGTAGTTGTGGCACGCGGGTCTAGTTGCCCCGCACCATGTGGGATCCCAGTTCCCTGGCCAGGGATCGAACCGGCGTCCCCTGCATTGTAAGGTGGATTCTTTACCCCTGGACCACCAGGGAAGTCCCTTCACTGCCTCATCTTTAAAATGGGTTATAAAGAGTAGCGTGCATCGGAGGATGAGCAGAGTAATCATTGGTTTCATGCCCATTAGGTGTTTAGCTCAGCACCTGGCACATGCAAAGCACTCAGTAAATATTTTTTGCTGTTATTGCTGGGGCTTGGGAAATGTTCATTTTCCTCCCTGTGATGAGAGCTTCAGCACCTGGGCCAGACCAGTTATTTCTTTTTCTCCTTTGATGTCAGCGATGACACACAACTTGCCTCAACCACCTGGTTCCCTGGAATATTTTGATGGGATAACACAAAAGGTGTTTCTTGTGCTTTCTCCAGCTACAGTCCTATGACTCCTGGCCTGGAACTGTCAAAATAAGCCTGAAACACAGGCTTTCTTCCAAGTCCTCTTTGAGAAGGAGGGATTCCACACACAATCCTTCCCTTCTCCCTGCACCCTCCCCACCCCCACCCAACCCAATTCTTCTGCGGCAGCACACTGTGTCAGCCTTGCTCCAGGGGGTTGAGAAAACAAGGGCTTATTTTAGCTCCCTTTGGCAGAGCACAGGGTAGTGCAGAGGAGGCCCAAGGGTAGGTACACCTGAGGATGGTTCAGAACTGCCTGTGAGATGCTACCAGACTACACCAGGGCGCTGGAGGCAAGGGTTATGGCTGTTGTGCCTTGGTGGTTGACTTGGAGTCACAGCTCATGAAACCCATGTTGATCAGGAATCAGAGCAGCTAAGGACAGACAAGGATGCTTCTCTACCTTGGATTCTGTCTTTCGGGGCGATCTGAGAAGCCAGGGCAGCAGCTGGTTGCCAAACCTTGTTGAAGCATCATCATAACTCCTTTGTCATTTCTGGTTTTGATATGAATCTTGTAAAACAGAGACCCTCCTGCTTCCTAAGGTCTTGGAGTCAGGAAGCTATAAAAACAATTTTGCCCCAGGCTCACACAAACACACCATTTCCATGGCATCTGCCCTTGTTCTGATCAGGAAGGCTGGACCATCATAAGTTAACCTTCCACATGAACAAATCGGACCCCTTTGGAAACCACTGTGTTCCACCTGTATATTATCAGCTGTGCAAATGTAGACCTCTGATTGACACAGAAGTCACTTGTCCAAATCCCCACCAAGCACATACATTTAGAAATAACTCATTGTTTTCCTCAGGTCCCCCTTCTCACTTAGAGAGGATTATATTGGTCAGGACTCTTGAGGGCAGGTGACAGAAGCCCAGCTGAACTTAGTATAAGCAAAAAAGGAGGCCTAGTGAACCTTGTGACTGAGAAGCTGTGTAGTGGTCCAGCTTCAGGCACAGCTGCATCTAAATGTCCAAAAAATATTGCCAGACATGAGTTTCTTTACTCACACTCTGCTTTCTTCCATACCCACTCTTTTCCCAGGTGGGCTATCTTCATGTGCCTCAAGGATGGGTCCCAGCAGTTCCAGTTCCTAGCCTACATCTTGCCAGTTTGGTGTCCCCAGGAAAGAGAATTTTTCTTTGCCAGTATTTCCAGCAAAAATCCCAGCAAAGGATTCTGCCATGATTCTGACTGGCACTGCTTGGGTCACACTTGCCTGTGAGCCAAACACTGTAGCTAGGGGCCCATAATGTTCTCATAAAATCCCTGTTTTAAAAGCTGCTATTGTCTACCCTGTGCCAAGACTTTACATTATCTCTTTCCAGACAATGAAACAGAATTAGAAAGGTTAAATAACTTGCCCAACTTCACATCCCGAAAATGGAGAAACCAAAATTTTGACCCAGTTCTCCTATACTCCATATTAGAGCACCAATCTCCCTGCTGCTTCAAATAAGTGAATGCCCATATAATATGCATCCACTCCACAAACATTTATTAGGCACCTACTGCCTACCAGACACTGAGCTAAGATACCAGTTATGGCTAGGAGGTCACGGAGGCATTTCAGGCACTGGCTTCCTTAAACCCCACTTGGCCCCGTTGTTAAAAGTGACCTGGTAGTACTGGGATGAGACATAGCTTATCAGATACTCCTGGGTAGTAGAACTTTCCCAAAGAGAACTAAGTCACAGTTTTCAACGTCTGCTCTACCTCTTTGACTCACCCTCAGGTTGCTTACCATCTTAGGTAAGATAAAAATGAAAAAAGAGGGCTTCCCTGGTGGCGCAGTGGTTGAGAGTCCGCCTGCCGATGCAGGGGACATGGGTTCGTGCCCGAGTCTGGGAGGATCCCACATGCCGTGGGGTGGCTGGGCCCATGAGCCATGGCGGCTGGACCTGCGCGTCCAGAGCCTGTGCTCTGCAACGGGAGAGGCCACGACAGTGAGAGGGCTGTGTACCACAAAAAAAAAAAAAAAAAAAAAGGAAAAAAGAGTCACAAACTAGTTTGGCCCCACCCATATTTCGTCTGTCTTACATGATATTTTTGCCTACGTTGGATTTGTTGCCAATATTGAAGAGACAGGATATTTCACAGTCAATGCCAAGCTTCTTTTTTTTTTAATTTTGCTTTATTTTAAGTACAGTTGATTTGCAGTGATTCAGGTATACAGCAAAGTGATTCAGATACATATATATATATATTCTTTTTCAGATTCTTTTCCATTATAAGTTATTAAAAGTTCTTGAATATGGTTCCCTGTGTTATACAGTAGGTCCTTGTTATTTATCTATTTTATATACAGTAGTGTGTATCTGTTAATCCCAACGCCGAGTTTCAAAGTGTATTAGATGTGGCAGTACTGAGCCCATTTTTCCATGTGGTGACAGTCACTGAGAACTCAGAAGAGAACTGGTTGCTGCTCTGGGGTGGGGCATGTGCTCCCCAGTTTGCCCTAGTCCCTCCTACTCCCTATTGCCTCCCCCCGCAGGCTGTTTCACTCATTGACTTTGCCTGCTGAGTGAACAGAGTGAATTAAGTGCTAAAGAGTACAAACAAGTGTCTATGGGCATGCACAGAAAAAAACAATGAATCCCCTGGGTGGAGAGGAAGGAGAAACTAGAAAGAGATTCCAGGAAGAGGTCAAATTTGAGCCAGGCCTTATAGGATGAGTAGGGTTTTAAATACAAAAGTCCTTTTCATATGTAAGGTGGGCTATTATCATTAGAGTGAAACAGTGTGGGGAAGGGGTTTGCCAAGGTGAGTAAAGGGCATGGGGAAAGATGCAGGCAGAATGTCCACCTGAGCTTCTGGGAGCTTTGCCTGCAGAGGCAGTATTTTAGGACGTCAAATGGAGTATAAGCAAGGTGGGGACCAGCTGGACTGAATTCTTCAGTATTCCTGTCCAGCCTCCCTGGGGCTTCACAATAGTCACAGGAGTTCATGGGTCCAGAGATGCAATTGGAGCCCAGCTGGCCAGCCCTGTGGGCCTCAGATGGGACCTCAGGTTGGGGAGCTGTGCTCCAAACTCAACAGCATTCCATTGCTCCCCATAAATGTGACTGTATCCTTAGTAGTCCTGATGGGCTTCTTGACCCACATCCTGCTAGGATCAGGGCCTCTTGCTGCTTCTCCCGGCTTCTTTGCCTGGTGCCTGGCTGCTTCTGAACCCTTAAGTCCAGACACCCCAGCCCAGCCACCAGCCTTCTCTCCGAAGGAAAGATGTCCCCCAGCTGATTCTGGGTCCGCAGGTGGGGGGCTGGGGCTGGTGAGGGGGATGGAGGGAGTACCCGGAAGCAAGGGGCAATGTGCCCAGCACAGCTGGCACTCTCCCCCAGCCCCCTCTGAAGGTTGGTAAGATGATCCCAACTTTACAAACGAGGAAAGTGCAGCTTGGAGAGGTTAATGACTGTGACCCCGGGCATGGCCTCTCAGCTTCCATTTCATCTTCAGTATAATGAGGATCATTTACAAGTCTCCTAGGCTTTTTGTAAAATTTAGAAATTATGCATAAAGGCTGGCCCTGAGCCTTGTATGCATTCATTTGCTGAAAATAATTAGGGAATATCTAATACTCCAGGCACAGTGCTGGGCACAAATTTACAGCATCAACAAGTTAGACACAGTTCCTGCCTGTAGGGAGTTATGGGTGGGGTGTATGTGTGTGTGCACGCGAGCATGTGCATACATTTGTGCATGCGCGTGTGTGTGTTGGGGTAGGGGAAGGGAAAGGATGAGTAACAACCTCCAACATGGTGCGTGAGGGACCGCTGAGGGGATTCAGGAGGCTGGCAGCACATCACAGGGAGGATAGTCCTGGATTTGGGGATTCAGGGAGGCTGTGCCATTTCAACGTGGGGTTGAAAGCAAATCAGTGTGACTGGAGCAAAAATGTGCCTGGGAGAGAGAAAAGAAAGGAGACCAGGGAGGAACATGGGCCTAGAGGATTGTATAACTTGTGTTAGGGAGTTGTATTTCTTTCTAAGGGCACTGGTGAGTTGTTTTAAACGTGGTGGGGGAGGGAAGTGGAGAGAAATGGGGGATTCCCTACAACAACTTTCCAAGGGGGTCTTTTGGCAACTACAATTTATCTCAATTCAGCAGGCTAAGCAATTCTGTTCCATGTCAGTCGGATCACACCATGCCTCTGCTCAGTTCCCTCCGATTGCTCCCCAGTTACCTCTGTGTAAAAGCCAAAGTCCTCACAAGCCTTGGGACACCTGGCCTGTTACCACCCTGCTCACTTCAGGTGACCCACCAGCCATGCGGCTCCAGCCACCCCAGCCTCACTGTGCCTAGAAGGGCACGCTTCCGCCTTAGGGCTTTCTGTCTAGCTGCTGCCTCTGCCTGTGGTGCCTCTCCTCTTCACCTCTGCTCAAAACTTACCTTCGCAGTGAAGCTTACCACGGTCATCCATTAATACTGAAGACAACCCCCATAGGACCTCGAATACCTCCCTCCCACTTTTATACCTTGCTTTGCTTTTTCTATAATGCTTATCTTCTAACAAACTGTCAGTGCCCTCTGGCCATGGACCACCGGGAACACATCTGAAATGGCGCATGCTCAGTTTATCACTGCTGCAGCGACAGAGGTGAAGTACCAGGGGAACCGTGGGGCATCCCGTTTGGTACAATGAGCAATAAACCCAACTTGCTCAACTACACGTGCGTTCCTGGTGGTCTTTGGCTGGGGGACATTGACAATACTACAGAGATTACTTCTTTGTTCTGTTTATGTTCTGTCTCCCCCTTCTAGCTCCATGAAGGTAGGGGTGTTTGGGCTGTTCTGTTAACTGATACATCTAAGTGCCTAGAACAATGTCTAACACACAGTAGAAGCCCAGTCCATATGTATTGAAGGAATTAATTAATTAACCCAAGAGCTAACAGGGCATGGAGATTGGTTGGGAAGGGAGGCAGAGAGAGGAGTTACAGAAGACTGCCAGGTTGCTGCCTTTGGTAATGGGATGGGTGGATGTGTCATTTGCCAAGATGGGAAGACGAGAAGATGGGCAGGTTTGCAGGATGGAGGTGGAGGTGGGGAGGAATTGACAAGCTTGTTATATTTCCAGTCACAGAGTCATCAGCTTATCTCCCTGTGTCAGCCTCACTCACCTCACTGTGTCACCTACAGTCACAACCCACACCCACACCCCACCTTACCCCAAGTGTGCCTCACCTTCAGTGAACTTCCCCAGCAGCAGGAAGAGTAATACCATTATAACATATGCCAGGCACTGTTCTAACACAGGACACAGATAATCCTACCCAGTCAACACCCTTATGATTTTAAACATGGGTAAACTGAGGCAAGGGGAGGATCAGAAGTTGTGAGTGGCCAAGCTGGGATTTGAACATAGGTTGTCCAACTCCAGAGTCTAAACTACTGCAGGGCATTCAGCAGCCATGAATCGGTTGCCAGGAGGAAAAGACAGGTTGAAGAGATGACATGACACGAAGGCAAACTTGACTTTGGGAGGTAGCAAAGGAAAGCATTTTTTGTCCTTGCAACAAACACCGCTCTGTGTCCCACAGGGAACCCCAAAGGCTGTCCAAAGCCCTCACAGTCTCCAGGTCTCAATCAGGCCTCTCACACCCCATCGAGTCACCCCTGCTGAGTTATGGAACAGGAGGGGACTGGCACCTCTGACATGATGCACCAACTGGGAAATTCATAAAAATTTTAAAAGGCGTCAAGCCCAGCCCTCCTCTCCCCAGCAAAGGAGAGCAGCTGAGATCTGAAAAACAGGGTTATTAACTCCACCAGGCACCCGAGTTGCCATGGATACCACCAGCCCAGCATGACGCTTCTTCTGCCCCTTCGTCCTGAAACTGCTTTGCTATTCAGCCCTGACTCATGCTGGCAAAGAGAGGATTTTTCTCCCCACCTCCCCAAAACCAGTCTTCCGAGTACAAAAGGCATTTGAGGACTCAGAGCTGGGAGAGCTCATTTTGTTCCATGTCATCTTTTCAATCATTTATTTCTTTCAAACTCCGTTGTGCATCACGCTGGCTGCATTCTCATTAACATGAGGGTGTGTGACCATGATTGTGCTCTTAGAAAGTATGTATCTTTGTATCTATACTGAACACCTTGGAGGTCTAAAGAGAGAGAACTAAGAAGCAAATTAACAAGTTCAAGTGTCTGTGTCTATTACAAAGATGGTCACTGGTGATCCTGAGACTGTATTAAAATTGTAAATATCAGCACCATAAAGTGAAGCCTACATTTTGTTCCCTTAGTGAAGCCCCCCCCGGGTTCCTCCAATATAGAGACTGATTGATCCTTGTCTCTGTGATTGATCCCCGTGACCTCACACAAAACTGGGCCTGTTGCTAACATTCTCAATGATGTTTATCAGGTAAGCATATTTGAATGCTGCTTTTAACTTTTTGAATATTCCTTACCTCATTTGAGCCTCACAACTACATGAAGTCAACAGTACAATTGTCCAACCCAGCCCAAAGTGAATAACATAAATGATAATCATTTAAAAGCACTATAGTGGAAGCTCACTTGAAATGCATCAGTCCTAATTGGGTCGATGGATGGACAGAGGGAGAGATGCAAACAAGCAAATATAGCAGGATGGGGAAAGATCTGCGTTAGACAAATATCAAAGGTTCTTTTTTTTCTCCCAAATTGTATGTTTATATATTGATTTCCTAAGCATTTGTCAGATATTTACTATAATATGAAGATAAGTAAACATTAGTCAACTAAATGCCATTTAAGACTAACCTTTGCAGCTACTCAGGATTGAGCCAGAGTGTGAGTCAGGGGCTAGCTTATGCTGTGGTAGCAAACATCATTAAAATGTCAGGGCTTAACATGACAAAGGTTTATCTCTTGCTCATGTCACAGGTCCCCCGCAGGTTAGCTGGGCGCTTTGCTCCAGCATCACCACACATTGTCATCTTTTTTGTTCTTACTAAGAGCCCAGTTGACAGTGAACCAATGTACTTGCCTGAAGGAAAGAAGAGAGTCCAGCAAAGCACAAATGTCTCTGAGGCGTCTTACATTTCATCAGCTAAAGCAGTCGAGCCACATGGCCAAGGGAGGGGAGGCAAGTATGTTGAAGTGTGACATTGTCCTCAGGCAGAGTAATACACGAGCCACTCTGGCCTTTCTCTCCTATTAGATTGCAAGCTCCTTGAGGTCAGTCTCCATGCGTTTTTCTTTTACTTAATTGTGCAAAATAGAATGCCTAGAAAACTTCCACGTCTCTGACACTCAGTAAACATTTGCCATTGATAACTGAATCTCTAATATCTTTACCCTCTGAGAACAGTAGCTCTTTTTTAAGTATGATCCTCTTATTGTGCCAGCTCCAGGATGAAATCGCACAGACGGTGTACAAGGTGGGTCTTAGAACCTGTGGCACAAAGGCCCTTTATGGTTTTCTTTGCCTGGTTGAGATCTGAGGCTCAGCAGTAGGACACTCTTTCTGAAAGCTCTCCACCTGATGCTCTACCATTGTGCCACTGCAGCAGGGAGTGGGAAATAGGGAATCATTTAAGGACCCCAGGGTTTGTGTGGAATTTCCACAAGGTAGAGAGGTGATAATAAAAACTCAATGGAGTGGGACAATTGGGAGGGAGATAGCTATTAGCCGGCAGCATGGGAGGCAGAAGAGGCTTAAAAGAAACGCTGAGGTTTGTTTCCAAGGCAAACATCACACCTCCTCATCTGTGCAGCCCTCTCACCCCCCTGGTCTCTTCCCCCACACTGATGTCTTTGTGGCTTCTCCTTGCCATGCTTACAAGGCCAGGCCCTCTCCCCAAGGCCATTGAGCCAGATGATTCATGCTGTACAACCTGATACATTCTGACACTGGTTTCTGTGAAAGCCAGCTTAGCTCTAAAGCGGCAAAGTACAAAGCCTTGCACAGCAAAAGCCAAACAGGTACATAAATGAATCAATACTCAAGCGCTCGGCACATTTGCACATATTTACTACAGAAACACCCTGTTCCAGGCCCAATACCTAGGCTCCTAACTGTGTTAGTCAATATCACTCGTCAATTAAAAACTAAAGGAGTTTTATCACTCCCCCTGAGACCCCAGACTACTGGCTCTTAAAATGGATTTCAAGTAGGTGTAAATAGCTTGCTTTGCCCGGCAGCTGTGTTCCTGAAAAGTTTCTTGTAAATCAAATCCTCTTTTAAAATGCATGAAACTTTTGGGTTAAAAGGAACCCTGTGGGGCTTCCCTGGTGGCACAGTGGTTGAGAGTCCGCCTGCCGATGCAGGGGACATGGGTTCGTGCCCCGGTCCGGGAAGATCCCACATGCGGCGGAGCGGCTGGGCCCGTGAGCCATGGCCACTGAGCCTGCGCGTCCGGAGCCTGTGCTCCGCAACGGGAGAGGCCACGACAGTGAGAGGCCCGCGTACCGGAAATAAAAAGGAACACTGTGATTAATCCTTTTGTAAGGCAAATAATCTTTCTGTGATATCAAGTCACCCTACCACCTGCGCCCACCTTGCTCTTCCTCCCCTCTCCCACTCTACCCCTGCTGGTGGCCACCTGCCCCCACCCACTCCATTCTATAAGGTCAGCTTTAGGCATAAATAACACGTTTAAAAGAGGACTTACGTCTTTGTGACCTGGAAGCAAACCAAAGCCCATCTTTTTTAACATGGATTGTACAAACATCCTGATAGAGAGGTCTGTGGAATATATATCACTTGTTTACAGATACCACAATGCACAATCACCAGAAATGCTGACGAGCTTGGCTATGAAAGGAGCTAGCTGATATTCTCTGAGAGAATGGCTCATCATCCCTCGCTCGGCCCCAAACCAAAGACAGCATCTTAGGAGATGGGCAGAGAGACAGTGAGGACACCTTTATCTCCCTCCCCAGCTCACCCCATCCCTTCCTGCTGGTGAAGACTGAAAAATAGAATGAATCATAGAAAATATCATTCTGCAAGGATCATTGGGAATATCAATCTATAATTTTGCCCAAAGACAAAGCCAAAGACTAACCCAGCGCTTCTCAATCTTTAGTCATTTGGGAGTTTTACTATGTCCATGTACCAACTATAGTATTATTTACTCAGTGGCTCTTGTTAAATTGCCTCACTGCTTTTTACTTAGCCTCATGAGAGGCAATGAAATTTATGAAAGCACAAGTTTGACATGTAGTTATATGTTTTTGGATATATTAAAATAAATTTATCACTTAAAAAAAAATCTGTTCATCCATGTGCCACCTAAAATCATCCTGCAGGCCACTAGTAATACACATGCCACACTTTGCAAGATTAAACAAGGTGGCCTCCCCCAACCTGAGTCACAGTGGTCTCAATGCTCTTATCACTGTTTACACACCTGTGTCTGTATTCATTCAACAGACACTGTTGAGTAACTACTGTCCATGGGCATTGTGCTAAGTATGGGTGATGAGAGAGGAAAAGCCTTTGTGTCTTTGGGAGCTTACAAGTAGTGGAGGCGGGGCAGGCTAAAAGAAAGAGAGCTATAGAGTATTGTACAAAGAACTGGGGGAGCACAGAATAGGAGAAATGAACTGTCCCTCGGGGACAGGAGAGCACTGTGGCTGGGCTTGGAAGTATGGATGAGATTCCCCTGATAGGAGGAGTGAAGGAAATGCATTCCCAGAGAGAGAACAGCCATGTGCAAAGGCCCAGGGGCATGTGGCAGGACAGCAGTGATTAGCTGAGTGCTTTGCATGGCAGTTCAGGGGGCAAGTTTTAAGATCGAATCATAGAGGTCTTTTGTGTAGGACATTAAGTGATAATGCCCTCAAGGTTCATCCATGTTGCAGCATGTTTCCTCCCTTTTTAAGCCTGAATAATATTCCATTGTATGTTGTTATGGACTGAACTGGATCTCTCCAAAATTCATATGTTGAAACCCTAACCCCATGTGACTGTATTTGGAGATAAGGCCTTTAAAGAGGTAATTAAGGTTAAATGAGGTCATGAGGGTGGCACTCTAATCCAATAGTACTGGTGCCCTTAAAGAAGAGGAATAGACAACAGGGAAGCAAAGACAGAGAGAAAGGCATTGTGAGGACACAGGAAGCTGCTGGCCTTCTGCAAACCAAAGAGAGAAGCTTCAGTAGAAAGCACCCCTGCTGGCACCTTGATTTTGGACTTCCAGCCTCCAGAACTGTGAGAAAATAGATTTCTGTTGTTTACCTACTTTGTGTTGTTACCTACTTTGTGGTATTTTGACACTGCAGTCCTAGCAAATTAATAGATATGTATATACTACATTTTGTTTATCCATTTATTTGCCAGTGGACAGTTGGGTTGCTTCCACCTCATGGCTATTGAGAATAATTCTGCTGTGAATTTGGGGGTACAAATATCTCTTCAAGACTCTGCCCTCAATTCTTTTGGATATCTATGAAAAAGTGGAATTGCTGGATCATATGGTAATTCTATTTTTAATTTTTTGAGACACCTCCATACTGTTTGCCATAGTGGCTGCACCAATTTACAATCTTACCAACAGTGCACAACTTTATTCCATTGTATGTGGATATCAGGTTTTCCTAACACCATTTGTCCCTTCCCTATTAAGTGGCTTTGGTACTCCTGTTGAAAATCATTTGACTATATACACAAAGGTGTGTTTTGGGGCTCTCTATTCTATTCCTTTGGTCTATATAGCTTGTCCTTATGCCAGACAAGAGTGCTGCTCTGTTTTGATTACTGTAGCTTTGTAATATGTTTAGAAATTTAGGAAGCATGATATCGCCAACTTTGTTCTTATTTTTCAAGATTGTTTTGGCTATCCAGGTTCCCTTGAGATTCCACATGAATTTTAGCATGGATTTTTCTATTCCTGCAAAACATGCCATTGAGATTTTGATAGGGAATGCATTGAATATATAGATTGCTTTGGGAAGTATTGAAATCTTTAAAAATATGAAGTCTTCCAGTCCATAAACAAAGGATATCTTTCCATTTATTTGTGTTTCCTTTAATTTCTTTCAGCAATGCTTTGTAGTTCTCAGTGTACGAATTTTTAATCTCCTTGGTTAAGTATATTTGAGGGTTTTTTTCATGCTATTGTAAATGGAATTGATTCCTTTTCTGATTGTTTTAGTTAGTGTATAGAAACACAACTAATTTTTATGGGTTGATTTTGTATCCTGCAACTTTGCTGAATTCTTTTATTAGTTCTAACAATTTTTTCGTGGAATCTTGAGAATTTTCTACATGTAAGATCATGTCATCTGCAAACATATAATTTTATTTCTTCCTTTCCAATTTGGATGTATTTTATTTATCTTTCTTGACTAATTGCTTTGGCTAGGACTTCCACTACTATGTTGAAAAGAAGTGGTGAGAGTAGGCACCCTGTCTTATTCCTGATCTTAGAGGAATAGCTTTCAGTCTTTCACCATTGAGTATGATATTAGCTGTGGGCTTTTCATATATAGCCTTTCTTGTGTTGAAGTTGTTTATGTTTACTCCTAATTTGTTGAATGTTTTTATCATAAAAAGCTCTTAAATTTTGTCACTGCTCTTTTTGTATCAATTGAAATGATCAGGTGAGGTTTTTTCTTCATTCTGCTCATGTGGTATATTAAATTGATTAATTTTTGTATGTTGAACCATCCTTGCATTCCAGGTATAAATACCACTTGGTCATGGCTTATAATCCTTTTAAGGTACTCTTGATTTAGACCTGCTAGTATTTTGTTGAGGATTCTTACATCCATATTCATTAAATATATTTTTCTGTATGGTTTTGGGAGTTTTGTGGAAGTTTTTGGGAGAGAGGGTTGTTTGTTTGTTTGTCTTGTCTTATAGTATCTTTGTCTGGTGTTGGTATCAGGGTAATGCTAGCCTCATAGGATGAGTTTGGAAGTGTTCACTCCTCTTCATTTTTTGTCAAGAGTTTGAAGAGGATTGGTGTTAATTCTTTAAATGTTGACAAAATTCTCCAGTGAAGTCATGTGGTCCTAGGTTTCTTTGCTGGGAGGTTTTTCATTACTGCTTCAATCTCCTTATGAATTATAGGTCTATGCTGACTTTCTATTTCTTCCTGATTTAATCTTAGTAGGTTGTGTTTTTCTAGAAATGTATCTATTTCTTCTAATTTATCCAATTTGTTGGCATTTAATTGCTCATACTATTCTCTTATAATCCTTTTTATTTCTGTGGCATCACTTGTAATGTCCCCTCTTTCATTTATGCTTTATCAATTTGAGACTTCTCTCATTTTTATTAAATTAGCTAACAGTTTTTCAATTTTGTTGATCTTTTCAAAAAACTAACTCTTAATTTTGTTGACTTGTTTTTGACTTTGTTTCTCTATTCTTTGCTTCATTTACCTCTGCTCTTTTATTTCCTCTCTTCTGCTAAATTTGAGTTTAGTTTGTTCTTCTTTTTCTGGTTCCTTGTGATATAAAGTTAGCTTGTTGATCTGAGATCATTCCTTTTTTTTTTTTTTTTTGTGGTACGCGGGCCTCTCACTGCTGTGGCCTCTTCCGTTGTGGAGCACAGGCTCCGGACGTGCAGGCTCAGTGGCCATGACTCATGGGCCCAGCCACTCTGCAGCATGTGGGATTCTCCCGGACCAGGACACGAACCTGTGTCCCCTGCATCAGCAGGCGGACTCCCAACCACTGCGCCACCAGGGAAGCCCCCCATTTTTTAATGTAAACATTTACAGCTATAAACTTTCCTCTTAACACTGCTTTCATACCATCCATAAGTTTTAATGTGTTGTGCTTTCATTTTCATTTGTCTTGATATATTTTCTAATTTCCCTGTCATTTCTTCTTTGATCCATTGGTGAAAAGTATGTTGCTTAATTTCCACATATTTGTGGATTTTCCAGCTTTCCCTTTACTATTGATTTCTAATTTCATTCCACTGTGATTGGAAAAGAAACTTGGCATAATTTCTCTCTATTTAAATAATTTAAGATATTAAAATGTTAATTAAACTTTTAAGAGTTGTTTTGAGATCTAAAAGGTGGTCTATCCTGGAGAATATCCTGTGTGCACTTGAGAAGAATGTGTATTCTGCTGCTTTGGGGTAGTGTTCTGTGTATATCTGTTAGGTCTAATTCATCTATAGTATTGTTCAAGTCCTTTGTTCCCTAATTGATCTTCTGCCTAGTTGTTCTAACCATTATTGGAAATAAGAGTACTGAAGTTCCCTGCTTTTATTGTAGAACTGTCTATTTCTCACTTCAGTTTGCCAAGTTTGATTCATATGTTTAGGAACTCTGATGTTCAGTGCATATAGATTTATAACTATTCTATTTTCCTGGTGAATTGACACTTTGTCAGGTAATTCAGAGACGTGTGTATTTCTAGGGTCAGTTTCTGGAGATTTGTTTCATTCTTTTGTTTGGTCTGAATGTCCCTATTTCTTTGTATGCTTTGTGATCTTTTGTTGAGACTTGTGCATTTGACTAAAGAACAGTTCCAGTCTTTATAGACTAACTTCATGCAAGGGAAGACCTTCACTAATCAGCCTTCCTAGAGGTTCTGGGACCTCGCAAACTTTTTCTTGGCATACATATTCTCTGAACTTCTGTGTGTGTGCTTTTATTTCAGCATATACAGCTGCTTTTAACTATTCTTAATTTCTCTAAGAAGCTCACCCTGCTCCATTTCAGGAGCTTTCAGTTTCTGCTTTTTATTGTATTCCTCTGCCTATAATCTCTTGCTCCCCTGATGCCTGTCTCCAAAACTTCAGACTCCCTGCTGCTCTGACATGCCACAGTGCTTGCCTCTGTTTTCAGCATGGCCTCCAACTTGATATCTAAACAATGCCTCTACTGCCATTAGTTTTAAAGTTATAAGATGGAAACCAGTCCCTGGGGCAGCCACCAAACTAGCTAGAATATTGAACACAAGTATTACTCTTTTCTTTCTCTCCCAAAGGAGGAGCCAGAAATTGGGAGGTTTCCTCCCAATCAGGCTGCAACAAACTGGGCAGGAGAAAAGGCTAGAAGGTGCAGAATACCACAAACTTTCCTACCATTTTCAGTGGTTTGGTTTCTTTGTTTCCCCCTTAGCTATACGTTCCCCTGGGTCTTCAGCTTCCCAACTGATTTCTAGATTATTCACAACAGTACTTTGGTCAATATATTGTTATTAATTTGGTGTCTATGTGGGGGAATGAGGACCTGCAGCTTCCTATTCCACCATCTTGCTGATATCACCAATTGTTTCTTCACAAAGGCAAAAAGGCAATTCAATGGAGAAGTCATAGTCTTTTCATTAAATGGTCTGGAATAATTGGATATAGATATGCAACATGTGAATCTTTACTACCTTTCACACCATATACACAATTTTGCAAATTGGATTATAGGCGAAATTGTAAAACTTAAAGCTATGAAACTTCTAGAAGAAGTCATAGGAGAAAATCTTTGTGACTTTAGATTAGACAAAGATTTTTTGATATGGTACAAAAAGAGTGATTCATAAATGTTTTTTGATAAATTGGACTTCATCAAATTTTAAAACTTCTGCTCTTCAAAGATCCTGTTAAGAATAAAAGATATTTAAGATGGTACATTTTATGTTATGTGTATTTTACCACAGTAAAACAATTAGAAATAAAAAGAAACAACAAGCCATGGACTGGGAGAAAAGAAACATACAAAGCAAATAACTGATGAAAGACTTGTTTCTAGAATACATATAAACAACTCTCAATACTCACTAATAAGAAAAATATAGAACCCAAAGAGATGGCAAAATATTTGAACATACACTTCACCAAAGAAGATAAACTGTTGGCAAATAAACATATGAAAGGATTCCCAGTGTCATATGCAAATTAAAACCTCAGTGAGATATCACTACACATCTATTAAAATGACTAGAATTTTTTTAAAAACATAGTATCAAGTGCTGGCAAAGATGAGGACCAAATGGAACTCAGAGACAGATGATGGGAATGCAAAATAGCTTAATCAATTTGGAAAATAGTTGGACAGTTTCCTTAAAGTTAAACCTTTACCTCCCATATGACCCAGTAACCCATTCTTATGTATTTTCCCCACTAAAATTAAAAAGCATGTTTATACAAAAACATGTACATGAATGTCTATAATGACTTTATTCATAATCATCAAAAGCTTGAAACGACCCAAGAGTTCTTCAACTGGTGAATAGTAACCAAAAAATGATTAATCCATACAATAATTCAGCAATAAAAAAGAATGACAATTGCTTCCCACAACATGGATGCGCTGAAATGCATATTCTATGTGAAAATAGCCAAACTCAAAGGATGTATGATTCTAGGTGCATGATTCCATTTATATGACAAGAAACAGGTCCGTGGTTGCTGGGGCTGGGTTTGGGGAGGAATTGCCTATGAAGCAATATAGCAGTAGTTACATGATTGCATGCATTATTCAAAACTCAGAATTATACACTAAAAAGTATGAATTTCACTATATGTAAATTATGCCTTAGTAAACCTGAGGCATATATATATTTATATTTATATATACACACACACGTATGTTATGTTCATGCACACACACAGCTGTTTCATATCCTTGCCAGTGCTTGATATTATTATTTTAATCGCTCCAGCCATTCCAATAGGTGTGTAGTGATGTCTCATTATGGTTTTTTTGTTAACATCTTTATTGGAGTATAATTGCTTTACAATGGTGTGTTAGTTTCTGCTGTGTAACAAAGTGAATCAGCTATACATATACGTATGTCTCCATATCCCCTCCCTCTTGCATCTGCTTCCCACCCTCCCTATCCCACCCCTCTAGGTGGACACAAAGCACTGAGCTGATCTCCCTGTGCTATGCACTGCTTCCCACTAACTAACTATTTTATATTTGGTAGTGTATATATTTCATCCCAGCTTACCCTTTCCCCTCCCCATGTCCTCAAGTCCATTCTCTACATCTGCGTCTTTATTCCTGTCCTGCTCCTGGATTCTTCAGAACCATTTTTTTTTCTTTTTTTAGATTCCATATATATGTGTTAGCATACAGTATTTGCTTTTCTCTTTCTGACTTACTTCACTCTGTATGACAGTCTCTAGGTCCATCCACCTCACTACAAATAACTCAATTTCGTTTCTTTTTATGGCTGAGTAATATTCCATTGTATATATATGCCACATCTTCTTTATGCATTCATCTGTTGATGGACACTTAGGTTGCCTCCATGTCCTGGCTATTGTAAATAGAGCTACACTGAACATTGTGATACATGACTCTTTTTGAATTATGGTTTTCTCAGGGTATATGCCCAGTAGTGGGATTGCTGGGTTGTATGGTAGTTCTATTTTTAGTTTTTAAAATAACCTCCATACTGTTTTCCATAGTGGCTGTATCCATTTACATTCCCACCAGCAGTGCAAGAGGGTTCCCTTTTCTCCACACCCCCTCCAGCATTTATTGTTTGTAGATTTTTTGATGATGGCCATTCTGACCGGTGTGAGGTGGTACCTCAGTGTAGTTCTGATTTGTATTTCTCTAATGATTAGTGATGTTGAGCATCCTTTCATGTGTTTGTTGGCAATCTGTATATCTTCTTTGGAGAAATGTCTATTTAGGTCTTCTGCCCATTTTTGGATTGGGTTGTTTGTTTTTTTTGGTACTGAGCTGCAACTCATTATGGTTTTAATCTTCATTTTCCTAAGGACTAGAGAAATCGACTACCTTTCCATAAGCTTACCTACCTCATAAAAGTGTTATGAGTAGTGTGAGGTACATAGAAACACTCAACAAATTGTATCTGAGTTTGGAGTGGGTGGCAGCCAAGAAATTCTTCATAGATGAGGTGGTATTTGAGCTGAGACTATAAGGAAGACAGATGTTGGATGTGCAAGAACTTGGGGTAGTATTATTAGAGCAGACAGGCTTCGGGAGTCCAGATTCAGAATAAAAGTAGTATGAAGTGCATTTGAGAAATTAAGTAGTCAGGTACAAGAGAACTATGAAAATCAATAATAGTAAGCTTAACAAACTAGTCTTAGATTAGAGAAGGCTTGAAAGTCAGGATGAACATAGGGGTTTTTCCCCAGAGGTTTTTGAATTAGGGTCTTTCTTCTGAAGGTGTTTTGAGCAGTGGACTGGCATGGTCAGAGCTTTGTTTTACACATGGGAAGAGACTGGCTGTAAGTAGACCCCTCGAGAGCATTCCCACAGGGGGATGGCATGTGGAAGATGCTGAAGCCTGAGAGGGATGATGAGGACATTTGGGAGGACAGACTAGCACAGAACAGTAGAGCCCGACAGGAGGATAAGAGGGACATAGGAGACATCTCAGCACAATACGCTGAAGGATGAGGAAGACTCCCTAGTGATTGAGGGAAGGGCAACTTGGCATGGAGTGCTAGAGTTAGGGCAAGATGCATCTCCACAAGGGGTGGCAGCCCAGCGTATGGTGTGAGGTCCTTGTGAGTGAAGAGGGTATCACACAGGCACAGGAGGGCAGCAGCACGGTGTGGGGTGTCAGAGACTGGATGAAGTGATGTCCACGTTGGTGGGAAGGGCAGCAGCAGTGGGAGACAGGTTACATAAGGAAGAGCTGGTCAATAAATAAGTAGGATAAGGATCATGGAGACAGGTGTCTTTCTTAGGATTTCCATCTTTCTGCTTACATTGCCCATCTCTTCTTGCATGCTGTCTACTATATCCATTAGAGCCCTATATTAATCATAGTTGAATTCCTGGTCTGGTAATTCCAACATCCCTGCCATGTCTGGTTCTGACGTCTGCTTTGTCTCTTCAAATTGTGCTTTTTGCCTTTTGGTATGCCTTGTAATTTCTTCCTGATAGTCAGGTATGACATACTGGGTAAAAGGAACTGCTATAAATAGATCTTTGGTACTGTGTTGGTGAGGTGTGGAGGGAAGGAAAGCATTCTATAGCCCTGTGAGTAGGTCTCCGCCTTTCAGTGAGCCTATGCCTCTGGACTGTGAACTTCACAAGAGTTTCTCAATTTTTTTCTCCCTCCTTAGTAGGATAGGATGGTTAGAGTGGACTGGAGTTGGGTATCTCCCTTCCCCGGGTCAGTTAGGCTCTGATAATACCCTAGCAGTTTAGGTTCTAGTTAACTAGTTTCTCCTGAGGGCAGGGCTCGTTCAGAACAGAGTACTGTGGTGTATTTCAAAATGGTTCCTTTCCCCCTCACCCTAGCAGAACAAAAGGGGATTTTTCTCTGGTATTTTCTGTGGGAACTTAGTCGAGTTCCTAAAGGTAAGTTTCCCTGGAGTTTTCAATTCTCAGAATTGTTCACACTGAGTCTCTAGCAATTGTCAACTACAATTGTCAGTTTTCTGTCCTGGCACTTGTTCCCCTGGTGGTGTCTCTGTTCTGGTAAGCTGCAGCTTAATACTGCCTATATTTGCTTATCTCTGCAGTTTGGGGGACAGTGGTTTGTACTGGGTTCCCACCCTTCCAACCACTGATTCAAGAAGAGTTGATTTTCCTTTCTGTTCAGCTTTCTGCTTCTTGTTAGGAAAGAGTGGCAACTTCCAAGCTCCTTACATGTGCATCAGAAACTGGAAGTCTTTGGAGGCAGGTTTCTTATTGTGAGAGAGAGAGTTACAAATAGGAAAAGGGAGAAAATTAGAATGAATAAATAAATGTGGAAATAAATATAGATGTCAATGTGTAAATATAAATTCCCTAGTGCATCACTGTGAAGGCCTAAGAGCAGTGACACCCTAGCATCAATAAGCACACCAGATCTGAGTTTCTAAGTATCATTCTTCTATAAAAGGACCAGAGCTCCTTGGAGGAATTATTGATTTCTGGGTTGGAACAGGGCAAGTACAAGATAAGCCTAGGTGCTCAAATATTGATGGGGTCAGGTCAAAAGGGCACAGAAACCAGCTTGAAGGAGCTCCCACTATGCAAATCTTGGATAATCTGAGCATCAAAATGAATGATAGCAGCAGATTATAACTAATTGGCTGAAACAGGACTTCATGAATCCATACCAATAGACATAATAAATTGAAAGTTTGAGGAGAAATAGAATATCCACATAGTCTCAAAATACCCACCCTCCAAGAAAAGCATATGAATTGCAAAGGGAACAATAAAAACTTTATAAAGCCTGGTAGACACCACCTTATTAAATCAAAGTTAGTGTCACCAGTAATGATAGGACAAGTCATAATCGTGTGCCACCTAATAAGATGCAATAAGAAGCATATTGTATCACTTCTGTGATATTCCCTGTTTAATCAAAGGTGCATACCCTGTTTAATCATGAGGAAACATCAAACAAACCCAAATTGAGGAGCACTTTACAAAATAAATGTCTGTAATCTTCAAAAGTGTCAAGATCAAAGTCAAGGAAAGATGGACATTGTTACAGACTGAAGACTAAATACAACATGTAATACTGAACTGGATCCTTTTACTATAAAGAGCTGTAGACCAACTGGGAAAACTTGAAGGGAATCTGAAGATTAGATGGTAGTAATATATCAATTTTAATTTCCTGAAATTGATGATTGTATTATGGTTTTTGTGGTTACTACTATTTTTGTGGTAATGGAGCATGATATTAGCAACTTATTCTCAAATGTTTTTACAAATGTTTTTACGACTTTCTGTAAGTTTGAGGTTGTTTCAAAAATGAAGGCTGCTTCAGTGATTGTAACAGTTGTTCAAATGAGCCTCAATGAAAGTATGAACAAGGAATTATTAGGGAGAGGACAAGATGATGAGGATGAAATTGTCAAGACTTGCAGACTGTTGTGGATGAGGGGGCAGCAATAGCAGGTGGAGACTAGGATGACTGTCAATTTTCAGGCCTGGAAGATTGAGAAGATATTGGTGCCCTATTAGAAAAAGAACAGTAGAAATTTATAAATCAGGAAGAAGATTAGGGTTGAGGGAGGACAACAATGAGTTTGTTTTTTGGATATATTGGCTATGTTGTGTTGAAAGAGTGGTTCACTGTCTATTCAGAATCCAGGCCCCTCTGAGGATTTGGATAAGAAGAGACGCTAAACACAAGTGCGTGTGTGTGTGTGTGTGTGTGTGTGTGTTTGGTGGGGGAAGCAGATCAATGTTAGGCTTGGCTTGTCCTGGGTCCACCCCCAATAACTGTCTGAAAGTGCAGCATTCCAACCATCATTTATTCTTTCACTAGCACCCTGATTATCCGCACCTGTGGAGAATGAGCCTAAATATATAACTGATTATTCTTGGAAGGTTGCCAAGAATAAAAACATAAGCCAGAAACTTCCCAAGCTATCTCCAGAGCATTAATGTCTTTTCAGCTTACGCAAATCCCCTGTTGCCAAATGATCTGTCAGTGGCCTGGACAGTTAAAGAGACTGAATGCATTTTGGTTGCACAAATGTGTCCTTTGATTACATTATTATTTAGTCCCCTCTTTAAAGGTAACTTGTGACCCCAAGACCTTATTTTGTCATTGGAGACTCTCTCCAAATGTAATTTTGTATCCCCATTTCCTCTCCTCTCCTACCGGAGTCCCCACTCCAGCCAGCCCTGTCTCCTTTCCATTGTCAAACTTGTCATGCTTTTTCCCACTTTTGCGACTTGACTCATCTCATGAGTTGAAATTCAAATCGTGTCCAGAAAGAGCATTGTGCTAGGCACTCTGGAAGCACTGAGTTGATTAATACACAGCCTCTATGCTCAGGGAATTTCAGATACAGTAGAAATGGAAGATGCCTCTATAAGGAAGAGGAGGACCTTCTTTATGAAGGCAGATGTGGAAGAGGTATGGGCATGTGGAGTTCAAGACTGGACAGATGCTTACTTTTATAATTACGACTCGAAGACATCAATCCAACCCATCAACAGATCTCCCATTTACAACTGGCTGCTCCTACTGCCTGGAGAGCACACACCAAGCCTTGTCACCCTTACTGCCCCTCATTCTTCAGGCCTCAGCAAAAAGTAAACATTTCCTTCAGAGCAGCCTCTGCTAATCCACCCCTGCTACCAACTAGTGTGCAATGAGAAAGTCTCCACTCACACATCCTTTCTGTCTCATCAGGGAAAAAATAGGCAGGTGCATCATAAAAAATTGGAAGGAAAAAAATTAAAAGAGTCTCAGAGCTGGAATGGGCCTTTGCCAGCCCAGCCCTTTGCGAGGCAGATGAAGAAACTGAGGCTCAGACAGGGAAAGTAATTTAGCCCAACACCACAGAGCAGTTCAGATGCTTTTGCTGCAAGAAATAGAAATTTCAACCCAAAATGGTTTACACAAAAAGAGAATTTATTGGCTCATGTAACTGAACAGTCCAGAGGTATACCTAGGTTTAGCTGAGACTTGATCTAGGACCCCAGTGATGAGATTGGGATTAGTGTGTCCTCCCTCTGTTGGCTCTCCTATTGTGCTACCAAAATGGGTCCTCCAACATCCGAGAAATATATACTTCCTCACTGGATTCCATTTCCCCAATAATCCAACTGAAATTCCAGAAGTTGGTTTTATTGGCCCTGATTCACCTAGCTTTGTGTGTGGTATATCTCTGAACCTATCGCCGTGGCCAGTGGAAAGGGATATGCAGACTGAGTTAAGGCAAACAGGGCCTCACTCTAGAGCTGGAGGTAGGACAAGTCCACCCCAAATCTCATAGCTGAGAAATTTTGGATGCTGCTGTGAAGAGGATAGGAGAATGGATGCTGGGGATACAGAAAGTTACCACCACAGAAAGTTACTGGCAAAGTCAAGGCTAATGGCCAGGACTCCCAGCTCTGATTTAGTGGCTTCATCATGTTATGGAAAAGCCAGCCAAGGTGCCATGGCACCAAGACGTAGCCAATAGAGTTTTGCATTCAAATAATTGGATACGGACTCTGAAATAACAATGCTAAATTCACACCATCCCACAGGCAGAGAGAGAGGAACTCCTGGCTCTGAGTCCAGACAGAGATGTGTTGCAAGAAGAGAGGCAATTACTGAAAGGAGCTGCAGAGCTAAATTAGGAATGAGAAGTAGAGAACATGGGTAATAATTGTCCCACATGTGCTGCCAATGGAATTGAATCAGCATAATTGATTTAATCTACACAAAGTGAGACAGGTCTTCTGGAAAACTGCCCATGAGCAGATCAGCAAGACCCATAATTGGCACATTAAATGAAAATAAAGTGAAACTAAAGGTGGAGCTCTTCCAACCTGAAATACCCAGAATAATGCAAACAGACTGGCTGGTTGGAGGAAAGCAGGAAGAAGGATGGCAAGTGTGATTTATTCCCAGGGAGCCATGGTTCAGATCTGGCTCCTTCGGGGATCTTTATTTGTGTATTGTCTTAAACGTGAAGTTCACACAGAATACATTTTATTCCCAAGAATATAGAATTTAAGATGTGCTTTTTCCTTGGTTTAATCACAAAAATAGTACATTTTTAAATCCTCTTGGGGTTTTCTGAGTTCCATAACAGTAACCCTTCCTGGCACAGAATACTGTCAACAAATAAGCGGGTGATGACTTACCTCATTTGATAATTTCACCTTCATCAGTGTTAAGTGTTCTCTTGTAGAGAAGGGCTGAAGAGTTATAGGACAATTCCACCTTGTGAGGACCCCTTTATGGCACATATTCAATAAGAAGGAAACTTCCAACTCCTTGACAAGGCTCTCCATAGTCTAGTCCTGGCCCATCTTTCAAATTCAGTCTCTCAGTTCTCCCATTTGGTCTCTATTGCAACAAGTCTGAAGCAAAGACTTTTTCTATACAGTTTCGATTCTTGTTTGATGTGCTGCCTTATAGAGACTGTATCTTTTACCTTCCCACACATCTATGGACTAGATACAGATGGTGACCTCCAGTTTGTGACTTCTAGATTAAAATTCCACCTTTCTGGTGAAGTCTTCTTTGATTCTCAACAAGAGGAGATGACCACTCTCTCCTCCGGACGCCTCATCATTTTGCCTCTCTTTCTTTGACCACTCATAACATTTCCTGCCTTGTATTATGTGATTTGTGCATCCATCTTAACTTTCATATCAATCTCTGTATTTCCAAGACAGAGAGATCACAGGTGATTTATCTCTGTAGTACCATGATGCCTAGCCTGGATGGATTTCTTAAAGAAATTTCTTGAAAATTTTCTGGGTGAAAATACACATAGACAAAAACTGTGTGTGTTTTACTAACTGCAACACCTCGAAAAGCACAATCAGATATCTTGTGCAAGCTTTGAGGGTAAAAAAATGGGGAGAGACCCTGGGTGCATCCTCTGATGAGATTCCCTGAAATATCCCTTTCATTGTCTTCACCTTGAGTCTTTCACAGTGGAGGCTGTTTGTCATCTTTAGCTCAGAAGAACCTTCACTTATTGCATTACTGTGACCCTGGGCAGTTACTAATCTGTGAGGCGATTTCAAGCCAGCATTCCTGGTGGCACTAATCATCCATAAAATTTATTGTGAGGTGACATGCAGCTGGTAACATGCCTTGGAGTGGGACATTCCCTTGAAGGTTGTCTAGATTAGAAAAAATAGACTGTAGCCACTCGTCAGAGAATTAGATTCTACTACTAGACATCAGTTTGGTTCTCACTTTGTTTCTTTCCCCTGTGCTGCTGCTACTAACTTACCCCTGGACTCCAGCTACCCAAACTGCCCTACCCCTGTCCACAGTGATAGTGATTCTTCCAGGAGTCAATGGCACATAGGAAGATCTGAAGACAAAAGACTCTCGGCTTCAGGAAAAACTAATCAACAATGCATGTGTGTTGTTAAAATTAAAATGGAAGACAGTGGAATGTCAATCACTAAAAATATAGGTTCTAGAGTTAATATCCATGGTTTGAAACTGGCTCCCTTAGCTGAGGGAACTTGAGAAAGTTATCTGACCTCTCTGAGCCTCAGTGAACTCATCTGTAAAGTGATAGCAGCAATAGTGTCTACCACACAGGGTTGTTTTGAAGATTAAGTGAGATCATGCAAAGAAAGCTCCTAGCCCAGTACCTGGCACATAGTAACACTCAAAAGTTGTTACCTATTGTTATATCTACTTTATCATCATTATCAGTAACATATCTGGTGCTAAAATTCCCAGATTAACAGCTAAGAAGAGCCATAGGATAGGCTCTTGACCACCATCTTTCCTGGAGCTGCAATACTCATAGGATATCCAAGCTCCTCTTCTGCCTGCAGGAATGTCTGTTCTCACACATTTTGGAACAATGTTCCTCATCCTTTTGTCAGTCCTCAGTCAGTCCAAAAACCAGAGCTAGAACCACCAGTTGAAAAATATGGGGAGACTGCTCTCAACTAAATATAACAGAAGAACTTTCTCACAGATAGGACTGTCTGAATATGGGACAGGCTGCCTCTCGATTCAGTGAACTGCCTATTACAGGAGAAATTCAGCTGGATAAACACTTGCTGGAAATACTGTGAAATAACTCAGGCATCATACACAGGAACCGAACTGGAAGACCTCTGAGGATTTGACTAACCCCAGGCTTCAGTGCTATCTCTTTTTTTATTCTTAGCACTTCCTTATAAAAAAATAATTTGATAACATTGAAAAGCGTCCCAAACAGTCATTTCAGCTGGGGACCTGCTTTGTGGAACAGAGTATTTTGCAAAGCAAAGATCCCAAACCAGTTATCTTTGGCTAATAGAAAAGAATTTCTAGTAAACATGCTACCCAGCACCTACAAAAATCACACTTGAGAATTGAAAGAAAATTCTACTTGGTAAATTCTTATTTTAGAAAGGCATTCACTGAATTGCTTAGCTATGTGCACCTTGAGTTGAATTAAGTTCAGGAGCTAAATGTATCCTAAAATATGCCTGCCTTCTATCTTTTGTTACATCACACATTCTGGCTTTGGAATGTAACTTTTATCTTCTGGGGAAGATAAAATCTTTCATCCTAATCAAAGCACTTATTATAGGCTTTAGTAATAATAAAGAATTTGCCTAATCTTTGTCCAGGTTTTTGGCAGGAAGTTTCTAAAAACCTTGAAATTTCTTGAGTGATAGGGTGTCTTTGTTATGCTAATAAGTTGACTCATGGTGGACCCTCACATAGCTTCAGAATAGGGCTGGTCACCAGAAGGACCAACCAAGTGATTAAAGGGTAGTGACCTCTGGCCAGACCAACTACTAGAGAGAAGAGAAGGCACTGAGTTCAGCCACAGACTCAAGGATTTAATTAATCATGCCTAAGTAATGAAACCCCAATAAAACCCTGGACACCAAAGCTCAGTAGGGCTTCCTAGTTGGTAAACACATTGATGTGCCAGGATGGTGACATGGTCTGACTCCACAGGAAGAGGACATGGAAGGTCTGCATTCAGGACCCTCCCAGACCGCACCTTATGTGTATTCTTTATAGTAAAATTATAATTAAAAAATATATAACTCAGTGCTTTCCTGAGTTCTGTGAGTCATTCTAGTGAATTATCAAACCTGAGAGGGTCATGGGAGTTCCCAAATCTATAGCCAGTTGGTCAGAAGTGCAGCCGGGGGACACCCAAGGTGTGGCTGGTGTCTAAAGTAAGCACTATCTTCTGAAAGACTGAGCCCCTGAACATGAGGAATCCGAGGCTCCTTCAAGGTGGTTCATGTCAGAATTGGACTGCAATATACCCAGTTGGTGCTGATATAGAATAGATGCCATAACATAAAGTTATTTCACTGGATAGGCTGTGTCTGGTCTCTCTCTTCTAAGAAAGTTTGGGCCACCAGGATTATAGAATAGGAACATAACTCTTAAAAAGTAATTGGAGGCATCATATAGGAAGAAGCTGGGCCACTGGGGGATTATGAGGAACATGTAGGTTCTTGGGAGGTTACTGCACAGGTAAGAGGATACAGGGAGCAAGATGAAGATCTGGTCATGGAAATTCAGGAAAGAGTGGGCCAAAAGGAGTGTTTTACAATTTCTCATTTAATTCTCATACAAGCTGATAAGATAGTCATTTTCACTTTCCTTTTGCAGATGAGAAAAATGAGACCCAAAGAGGGTAAGTAATAGGATCAAGGATGTAAGTGTCAGAACCAGGATTGTTAACCCACTTCTATTTGAATTTAAACCCCTTGCCATGTGCAGTATGCCATACTGCCTTTTACTGTAAGGGCAACAGGTAATGTCTCAGCACAATCGTCTGTGATCGGAAGTCTCTGAGCAGGAGACTGGGACAGGCTCACTCAACCAAGACTGGGGAACAGGCCTTTAGTGGCAGGAGAGGGGAGGACTGAGGAGGGTTTTTGGAGAAGCTGAAGCAGTGACAAAGATTCACACATGAAGTTATGACGCTGTAACTGGAGTACAGGGAGGGACTCAGTCACAGAACCAAGGCAGATAAGAGGCCGCTTCTCATACCCTTGATGCTGGACAACCTGGATTCCTATGTCACAGGTCAGAATTAATCCCCTACCCCAGCTCTAGCACTAGAAGTCTTTACAGACGAGGATTGGCCAGATAATAAGGTCATCAGTCTAAAATCAGCAATTTTAGCCACAGCAATCAGAGAAGAAAAAGAAATAAGGAAGGAATCCAAATAAGAAAAGAAAAAGTAAAGCTGTCACTGCTTGCAGATGACATGATACTATACATAAGAATCCTAAAGATGCTACGAGAAAACTACTAGAGCTAATCAATGAATTTGGTAAAGTAGCAGGATAAAAAATAAATGCACAGAAATCTCTTGCATTCTCATACACTAATGATGAAAAATCTGAAAGTGAAATTAAGAAAACACTCCCATTTACCATTGCGACAAAAAGCATAAAATATCTAGGAATAAACCTACTTAAGGAGACAAAAGACCTGTATACAGAAAATTATAAGACACTGATGAAAGAAATTAAAGATGATACAAATAGATGGAGAGATATACCATGTTCTTGGACTGGAAGAATCAACGTTGTGAAAATGACTCTACTACCCAAAGCAATCTACAGATTCAATGCAATCCCTATCAAACCACCACTGGCATTTTTCACAGAACTAGAACAAAAAATTTCACAGTTTGTATGGAAACACAAAAGACCCCAAATAGCCAAAGCAATCTTGAGAAAGAAAAACGGAGCTGGAGGAATCAGATTCCCTGACTTCAGACTATACTACAAAGCTACCGTAATCAAGACAGTATGGTACTGGCACAAAAACAGAAATATAGATCAATGGAACAGGATAGAAAGCCCTGAGGTAAACCCACACACATATCATCACCTTATCTTTCATAAAGGAGGCAAAAATATACAGTGGAGAAAAGACAGCCTCTTCAATAAGTGGTGCTGGGAAAACTGGACAGCTACATGTAAAAGAATGAAATTAGAACACTCACTAACACCATAGACAAAAATAAGCTCAAAATGGATTAAGTACCTAAATGTAAGGCCAGACACTGTAAAACTCTTAGAGGAAAACATAGGCAGAACACTCTATGACTTAAATCACAGTAAGATCCTTTTTGACCCACCTCCTAGAGAAATGGAAGGAAAAACAAAAGTAAACAAATGGGACCTAATGAAACTTAAATGCTTTTGCACAGCAAAGGAAACCATAAACAACATGAAAAGGGCTTCTCTGGTGGTGCAGTAGTTGAGAGTCCACCTGCCAATGCAGGGGACATGGGTTCATGCCCTGGTCTGGGAAGATCCCACATGCCGCAGAGCGGCTAGGCCCGTGAGCCATGGCCGCTGAGCCTGTGCGTCCGGAGCCTGGGCTCCGCAACGGGAGAGGCCACAACAGTGAGAGCCCCGCGTACCTCAAAAAAACAACAACAACAACAAAAAAAAAAACATGAAAAAAGAACCCTCAGAATGGGAGAAAATATTTGCAAATGAAGGAACTGACAAAGGATTAATTTCCAAAATTTACAAGCAGCTCATGCAGCTCAATATCAAAAAAACAAACAACCCAATCCAAAAATGGGCAAAAGACCTAAATAGACATTTCTCCAAAGAAGATATACAGATTGCCAACAAACACATGAAAGGATGCTCAATATCACTAATCGTTAGAGAAATACAAGTCAAAACTACAGTGAGATATCATCGCACACCGGTCAGAATGGCCATCATCAAAAAATCTAGAAACAATAAATGCTGGAGAGGTTGTGGAGAAAAGGGAACCCTCTTGCACTGCTGGTGGGAATGTAAATTGATACAGCCACTATGGAGAACAGTATGGAGGTTCCTTATAAAACTAAAAATAGAACTACCATATGATCCACCAATCCCACTACTGGGCATATACCCTGAGAAAACCATAATTCAAAAAGAGTCATGTACCACAATGTTCACTGCAGCTCTATTTACAATAGCCCGGACATGGAAGCAACCTAAATGTCCATCAAGAGATGAATGGATAAAGATGTGGCACATATATACAATGGAATATTTCTCAGCCATAAAAAGAAACGAAACTGAGTTATTTGTAGTGAGGTGGATGGACCTAGAGTCTGTCATACAGAGTGAAGTAAGTCAGAAAGAGAAAAACAAATATCGTATGCTAACACATATATATGGAATCTAAAAAAAAAAAAAAATGGTCATATAGAACCTAGGGGCAAGACGGGAATAAAGACACAGACCTACTAGAGAATGGACTTGAGGATACGGGGGTGGGGGGAGGGGTTAGCTGGGACAGGGTGAGGGGGTGGCATGGACATATATACACTACCAGACGTGAAGTGGATAGCTAGTGGAAAGCAGCCACGTAGCGCAGGGAGATCAGCTCCGTGTTTGTGGCCGCCTGGAGGGGTGGGATGGGGAGAGTGGGAGGGAGGGAGTCGCAGGAGGGAGGGGATATGGGGACATATGTTTATGTATGACTGATTCACTTTGTTATAGAGCAGAAACTAACACACCATTGTAAAGCAATTATACTCCAATAAAGATGTTTAAAAAATAAATAAATAAAAGGAACAGGTAACAAGCACGACAGACAGTGTATTGTGATGAAGCCCAATACCAGCCTGATTTATAAGGAATCAAAGCTCTTTTAAAAACAGCATAGGTCTAAAAAATGTATCCGTAGTTTACCAGTGTGTCATCCCAGGACAAGCGAAAAGTATAATATTCATTTGGGGAAGAGAAGAGGAATTGAGTGAGCTTATTTCTCTCTTCAGAGATGTTACCAGGCAGATACAGGCCAGTTGTTTTCTTAACTCAGACAAGAAGACAATGTACTGATATTAAAATAGAAAGAATGGCTTGACTGTCAAGGAGATTCAAAAGAATGGAACCAATGAAAACTGTGCCAAGAAGACAATATGCAAGTCTGCCTTTCTCTTGGTTATCAACTTTTTAGGAGTTTCGTGAAGTTCTAACATCATGTTATCCAGTTTTGCAGAAACTCACATCATGTCAAAGAACTGTAAATTGACTTTTTATTTATCTAAATTTAAATTAAATTTAAGTCACCTCTACCCTCTTAAATAATGTTGCATATCTGAGGTTTCATAAAATTGGAATTTAGACATTAATCTGTTCAAAGCCACATAATAAAGCAACTAACTTATTAGGTGCCCTTCCAGCTCTGTGATTCTTAACTTTATGTTTAATTTTTAACCTTTTTTATTGTGACATATATCACATATACAGAAAACTGCACTCTTGAGATTTTCTAATTTTTTTGTGTGTTCATTTTAGTAAGTTGTATTTTTCTAGAAAGTTGTCTATTTATCCATATGTTAAATTATTGGCATAAAGCTGTTCAAAATATCCACTTATTAACTTTTTTATGTCTATGGGGTTTGAAATGATGCTCTCTTTTTTCACACCTGGCACTGGTTACTTGCGCATTCTCTCATTTTTTCTTGATCAGACTCAATAGGGGTATCAAATATTATTCATCTTGTCAATAACAACATTATTTAATTAATTATTTTATTTATTATTTCCTTTCTTCTACTTGCTTTGAGTTTACTTTGATATTTTTTTCCACTTCATGAAAAAGATAGTTCATTGATCATCAGTCTTTCTTCTTTGTTATATACATTTAAAGTTCAAATATTCCCTTTAGGCACAGCTTTAACTACACACCATGAGCAAGTTTTGAATGTAGAATTTTAATTTTCAGTAAGTTCAAAACATTTTTCCCCAAAATGTTACAGCATATTTTTTATTAATGCTTTTGAGCACCAAAGTTTTCTGATAATTAAATCAACACTTTAGTGAGAAAGTCAACTATGAAGTAAGTACAGCAGGCCCTTGGCAAAATTGTGAAGTAAAACAGATACCTCTTTGGACCTTTCAGACCTTTCACCTTTTCTGTCTTTCTTTTTTTTTTTTTTTTTTTTTCTTTTTTGTTGATGAGAACTCAGGATTTACTCTCTTAATTTTCCTGTATGTCCTATAGCAGTGGTAACTATAGTCATCATGTTGTACATTACATCCCTAGTCCTAATTTATCTTGTAACTGGAAGTTTGGACCTTTTACCTCCTTCCTCCAATTCCCCCTGCCCCTTTCCTATGATAACCACAAATCTGACTCTTTTTATGAGCAAAACATTTCTAATTTCAATTGAGACATCTCCTTTGACCCATGGTCAATATTACCATGGATAAAATAGAAGTATATTTCTTAATTTTTACATATATAAATTATATTTTTTAATTGATTTCCAGCTTAAGTACATTAACTCTGAATTATTTAAATCCTTTGAAATTTATTGAGACTTGCTTTAAGACCCAACGCAAAAGATTTATTGTAAATTGTGAATGAGTGTAAATGTTTCCTGTGTGGTTTAAAAGCACAAGTATTCTGTAATTATGGAGTGTAGTATTTTGATTTTCATTTTAAAAAGGGTTAATCAAATATTTTATATTCTTATGATAGTTTGCCTGTTTTTCCAAGTACCCACAGAAGGAAAGACGTTAAAAATTCCCCATTATGATTTTAGATTTTTGATTTCTTGTTGTAGCTCTGTAATTTTTCCCTTATACATTTTGAAGCTGTAATTTTGGTTGCATATAAATTTAGAACTGTGATATTTTCCTAGTGATTTGAAAATCTTATCGTTTTGAGTTATATCTCCAGTGGGGTTTTTTTTACTGTCTAATTGTATAGTTTTTTTTAGTGGGCTGCTCTAGAATTCACAGTAAATATGCAGTTAATGCTTATTAGTCATAGATTTCATACTTGTGAATTTGCCTATTCACTAAAATTTATTTGTAACCACAAAATCAATACTTGTGGCACCTTCACAGTTATTCACAGACATGCACAGAATGATGAAAAATTTGAGTCATCCAACATGCATGTTCCCAGCTGCATTAGAATAAGGTGATGCTCTCCCTGCTTATTTCAGTTTCATGGTGTAACCAAATGTCCTTTTCATGGTCTATTTAATGACACATTTTTCATATTTTGTACTTTTTTGGTGAATTCAATATTTGAAATGGCCCCCAATTATAGTCCTGAAGTGCTATCTACTGTTCCTAAGTGTAAGAAGGCTGTGATGTGCTTTACAGGAAAAAAATATATATGTATTCAGGAGTTCAATGTCAATGGATCAACAATATAGTTTAAATAAGATGCCTTTAAACAGAAACACACATCAAACAAGGTTATCTATTGATCAGTTAATGTAAGTTTAACCAGAGTCTTCTAGAAACCTTATCCTGTATTTCCCCTAGGAGCAATGGTTCAGTATTTGCTAATTCAGTGTTCATGGAGAGTTTATAGAACATAACTACTGTAAATAATGATAATCTACTGTACTTAACTTTTCACAGTCTACTTAGAATTACTATTTATCACTTCAGTTGAAATCTAGAAACTTTGCCACCATATAGGTCCTTTACCTCCCTTCCTTTATCCTATAATTGTCCTAAGTAGCATATCTACATACATTGAAAATCCTACTAAACAATATTACAATTTTTACTTTCAACTATTATACATATCTCATCTTAAAAACATAAAGGGGAAAAAGCAGTCTATTATATTTGTCCATATATTTACCATTTCTGTTGCTCTTCCTTCAATCTTGAATTTCTAGAAATTCCTCTGGTATCATTTCTCTTCCACCTGAGAAACTTATTTTAGCACTTCTTTTAGATCAGGTATATTGGCAATTAATTATCTTAGTTTTCCTTCATCTGAGAATGTCTTTTTTCCATCTTTATTCCAAAAAGATTATTATTATTATCATTTTTGCTCTATGTAAAACTCTGGACCTTTGAGCACATTAAAAATGTTATTCCACTGCCTTCTGGCCTCCACAGTTTCTGAACAGAAATCTGCAGTCATTCAAATTGTTATTAATCTACATGTAATGCCTGCTTTTCTCTGACTGCTTTCACAATATTTATCTTTGGTTTTTAGCACTCTCATGTGCTATGTCTGTGTGTGGATTTCTCTGAGTTTATCCTATTTGAGGTTTGCTGAGGTTCTTGAGTTTGTAATTTTATATATTTTACCAAATTTGGGAAGTTGTTAGTCATTATTTCTTCAAATATATTTTTTGCACACTCTTTTCTCCTTCAGAAACTCCAGTGACATAGTATTAGACATTTTGATATGGCTTACAGGTAATTTTATTTCATAATCTTTCCACCTCTGTTTCTCAGATTGGATATTTTCTGTTTACCTGTCTTCAAGTTCACTCTTTCCTCTGTCATCTCTATTCTGCTACTGAAGATCTTAAGTGAATGTTTTATTTCAGTTACTATGTTTCTCATTCTAAAACTTCCACCTTGATTCTTTTTCTTAGCAACTGTTTCTTTGCTGAAAATTTCCATTTGTTTCAAGGAGTATTCACCTTTACTTCTTGGAGCATGGTTTTTCTAATAATACCAACATCTGGATCATCTTGAAGAAGACACCTGTTAATTGTCTTTCCCTTTGAATATTGTTTTAATTTTTCTGCTATTTTGTATGTTGAATAATTTTAAACTGTATCCTGAACATTTTGAATATTATGTGAAGAGATTCTCATTCCTGTTTAAATCTTATGGAGAATATTTACTTATTTATTTGCTTATTTGTTTGCTTGTTGTTGCTTAGCAGGCAATAGACCGAATTAGGACCAGGCCACAAGTTTTGACCTACATTTTTTGGTCTGTGGTTTCAATGTCAGTTCTGTTTACAAAGTTTTTCCAGTGTTATTCAGAAATATTCTGTGTGGGTGTCACCCAGGGGCCAACTGGGGACCTGGGTGGTCATCTACCCGCAAAGTTCAGTCCTCAAAGTAGTTGATTTGCTATTTGGAATTAGATCCACATGTGTACAGCTTGGAGATTGAGCCCAGGAATTCATCCACAGCAACTTCACGGGATCCCTTCCTCAATCTTCCTCCTCTCCACAATCTCCACACTCTCTGCCAGGACCCCCTTTCCTTCCCTTTGGCTGGAAACCCAGGGCTTTTATCTCTCTAAAGTGCTCTGCACTTCTTACAATAGGGTCCACCTCAAGGGCCAAATAGTTTGAGAATAGAGAGAGAAAAAAGCAGTGGGAAACACAACCATGCTTCAGACAACAGTTAGGTTTAAAAAGGATTCAGGGACTTCCCTGGTGGTTCAGTGGTTAAGAATCCACCTGCCAATGCAGGGGACACTGGTTCGATCCCTGGTCTGGGAAGATCCCACATGCCACGGAACAACTAAGCCTGTGTACCACAACTACCGAGCCTGCACTCTGGAGCCCGCAAGCCACAATTACTGAGCCCACGCATCACAACTACTGAAGCCCATGCACCTAGAGCCCGTGCTCCACAACAAGAGAAGCCACCACAATGAGAAGCCCATGCACTGCAACAAAGAGTAGCCCCCACTCGTCACAACTAGAGAAAGCCCGCATGCAGCAACAAAGAACCAATGCAGAAGAAAGAAAGAGAGAAAGAAAGAAAGAAAGAAAGAAAGAAAGAAAGAAAGAAAGAAAGAAAGAAAGAAAGAAAGAAAGAAAGAAAGAAAGAAAGAAAGAAAGAAAGAAAGAAAGAAAGGAAAAGAAAGAAAGAAAAAGAAAGAGTGAGAGAAAGAAAGAAAGAAAGGATTCATCTTCTCCACAATTTTAGTTGCCTGCCTGGTCACTGCTGCCACCATTGCCCCTGCCAGATTTCACTTTCAGGATTAAGGAGAGAAGGAAAAAATACAGGAAAATTTCCTCACTCTCTGTTAAATAGGGGCTCCTCTTCCTAATCCTCTGTCAAGAAGAAAAGGACTTCTCTTGGAGCTCTTTCTTTCTGTATTCAGTGAGCTGTTCCAGGATTCTAGTGCCTTTGAACTAACACAGAATATATAGGGGGAAAAGGCAGGAAAACCACCAATATATCAATCATACTTAAAGTTCAGGTTTTCTTTCCCAATCTTCCTAACACCATTTACTTTTCAGAGTCCTCAGATAGCTGCTCCATGTATTGTGTCCTGAGCTTTTAGTGGAAAAACAGGATGGAGTGTGTTTACTTCATCTTAATTGGAACTAGAAATGTTTTTGTATATTTCTAAATCTTATACAGATTATATCAGACTATGTCATTCACTTTGCTTAACATTTCATTTAATTTTATATTATCATGTAGATCTTATTATAAATATATATTAACTGCTATATCTATTAACCTACCACTTATCAATATTTAGTTTCTAAATTTTTGCTGTTACAAAAATGTTGTAATGAACATCCTTATACATGTTTCCTTGTGTCTGTGTGTGAGAATTCTTTAGAACATATGCATAGAAGTGTCACTGTTGAGAAAAAATTATGTCTTATGTATTATGAAATACTATCTAAAGTAGTTGTGTCAGTTAACACTCCTGCTGGCAATGGATGAGCATTCTCCATTCCTTCCCCACGTCCTTATAAGCAAATAGCGTTATCAGATTTTTTAAATATTTTCCACTCTGATGGATGTGAAATGGTGTCCTATGATTGTTTTATTTTTCATTTCTGTTTTATTTTTCATTTCTCTTTTAAATTATTTTCTGACTGCAAAAGCACATATGCACTATAAAAGTAACATGTTAATGTAGAAAAATTGGGGAGAAATAGAAAATTATAAAGAAGATTGCTTTAAAAATATAATACACCAAACTAATACAAGTGATTATTTCAGAGGAGGAGGACAGGTGGTCAAGACTGGGCACAGTGGTCAAAGGGCATTTAGCCTTGGTGTAATATTTTAATTTTTTTTACATAACATATGTATTCATGCATTTCTTATCATTAAGAATTAACTTAAAAATAAATTATGATTTTCTTGTTGGGATATTTCTTTCCATTTTATATGTTACTAAGTTTTATGTTATATGTTATTACATAGATATCAGTAGACTATATTTGAAATTTAAAATCTTGATTGTTTTTTACTAAATATGCCATAATAATTTCTTTATTTAAAAAAACCTCTGTAAACATGTTTAATAGTTGCACAGAGGCCCATTCATGTAAGTGTGTTATAATTTACTAAACCATTCACCCCTTATGGGCATTGGAGTTAGTTTCAGTATTTCCTCTGAGGGCAAAATAACTCATCAAGGGACATCTTTGTTAACCAGCAATATACCGAATCATTTTGTAAGTATAGGGAAATTCTGTGTTTTAACAATTTCTTTTTCTATATTTTTTCTAACTTCTTTTTTTTAAATGTTTCTCAGAGAGGAATTTCATAAAACAGTCTAAAATATAGTTTCTAATTTACTTTGTCTAAAATATAGTTTCACTATAGAGAGAATGTGTGTGTGTGTGTGTGTGTGTGTGTGTGTGTGTTTGAGAGAGAGAGAGACAGAGAGAGAGAGGAGGACCACCTTCTCTGCCCCAGCCATAAGTAGGCAAGACAACACAAGTCATTTATTGCACACCTGCACTTAGTCTGCTCACTCCATCCTGCAGGAGAGTGGAGGAAACTGGAGCTCCAGTTCTGCCCAGCAAAATTAACCCCTGCCTAAAATAACACAGAATACTCAGCTCATTTTACAATGAGACATTTCAGATCCCTTGAGAAATGCTGTTATTAAATGACTGAATTCAAAACATCATTTTATATTGTATACACACAAAAAATTAGCTTTTTGCTCCCAGGAAACACACTTTCTGAAACATTCAAATCATTTGAAAATCAAACACAAAAAATGTAGTCACATAAAACAATTCATAATTCTAAAATCTAGTGTTAAAAATTGAACATAGACCCACTTTGCAAAGATAAAAATAATTTGTGAGTTCACTAGTGAGAATCTCATTTATAATATTACTTCCAGTTTTTCTATATGCATATTTTAAAGTTATTGAGATGACAGCATATAGATAATTTTTATCTTGCTTCCTTACTTAACTTTTTAATGTGAGCATTTTACCTGCCATTCATCACTCCCCATAGCATTATTTTTAATAGCTGCATAATATACTATAATTTACTACTTGCCTTTAGTTATCTGGTTAGTTCCTATGAGGCAGGCACTATGGTCATCCCCATTTTACAAATAATATTGTTGCACAAAGTCTGGTATTGTATTTCAGAGATGAAAAAAAATCATGATCCAAATAGTGATGTTTGTTGTTAACTGGCATTTCCATAGAAAATGAGAGTCCAAATAATCACTGTTTTAAAACTGCAATTACCTTGTTTTAGCTGAGCTGCTGTCCATTTCCATGGAAATAGAAGTAATAGCAGCAGTGGAGTGAGAATTGGCTTTGGTGTCAGAAAAAATTGCTGCCTGAGATCAGAACTGTGGCTTCCTAAATTGCACCTGCCTAACCCAAGGCATGAGATATGCGGCTAGAGTTTGTAGATTATTGACTTTGGAAAGTAAAAACAAAGAGTTCTGTCAGATCTGACACCCAACTCCCCAGCTAAGCCACGCCAGTCTAAATAATTCAGGCAGAATTAGATTTTTATTTTTACCCAAAGTTTGCAGAAAAACTACCTTGTTTTCTCCAATATTTTCAAGATAATTGCTGAATATTCTACTTCATTTATTTGGAAAAGGCTGCCTTTTATCAAAATGTGATTACTGTTAAGTGACCACTTGCACTACGCACAGCAATAGAGAGTAAGAATGTTGTCACTAGGTCTCACTCCTTAAGGCACTATCACATATAATTTCAGGCACTAATATTTTAAATTTTTACTATGGAAAATGTAAAACATCTACTAAACTAGACAGAACAAAGCATGGGTCAGCAAATTTTGTTCCATGGGCCAGATTTGGCCTGACACCTGTTCTTGCCAAATTTTATTGGAACGCAGCCACATTCATTCATTTACATATTGTCTACAGCTGCCTTCACACTACAAGGGCAGAGTTGGGTGATTGCAACAGAGACCATAAGGCCTGAAAGCCTAAACTATTTACTCTCTGGCCCTTTAAAAAAATGTACCGTCCCCTGATCTAGTGAACCCCCATAAACCCATCACTCGGCTTCAGCAGTTACCAACTCATGAGGGGCACACACTAACACGTGAGTTTTATTGTTTTAAGTCTCCCTTTGTGCCTCTTATAAGGTATTCAATGATTTATACAACATAAATATCAACAGCTAAAAATAGTTGCAACCAGAGGCAACCTGGGATTGCTGTCATTTCTTCCTCCCTCTTTGTGTCACTCTGGACTTGGTACCAAGGGAAAGAGGGCAACAGAGGTCAAGCCTGAGAAGATGCACAGGGTGCTTTAGAAAGGCACATAAGCAGCGTAGAAGTGAAGGAAGAACAGGAATCCAACGAGGAAATACCCAGAATCCTCTCTCCCTCACCTCAAGCCCAGGAGCCTTCCCAGCACACACCACCAGCCCTGATTTCAAGATTTTCTTATATCAAAACTTGGTTTAGACTGCGGTGTGTGGAGAAAGAGCACAGAGCCCATAGCCAAGTGCTGGGGTCTGCACTTAGCTTACTGCGCAGTATTGGAAGGGTCATTCACCAGTTGTGGGCAGATGAGTCCATGGTAGACTCAGTTTGCTCAGAAATTAAAGGGTATCATCCCTGCCCCTCTCATCACCCCAGCTCTCAAAATTCTGAAGATCAGATTGGGGGGAATATGCATAAATGTGCTTTTCAGAGCACCGTAGTTCACCTACGTGGTGGATATGAGGGATAACTGGTAGAAACCATCCAAATGACACTCAAGAATTGAGTGAAACAAACAAACAACCAAAAAAGGCAAAGGGAAAAAGTCCTTCCTTTGTTTTCCCCATACCTTTTCACTGTTTTCATGCTCTTTCAGATTTATCCATTTATTTTCTCCTCAGAACCTACCTTTAAATTATGTAGGCAATTTATCTAAACTCACATTTTATAGATGAGAAATTCAAGGCATCGAGAAGTAAACACATTCCTCAAGCCCGTGTAAAGATGACAATGCTCACAGGACAGATGGTGGGAGCTAACCAGTAGGACTCAGATTTCCGATTCTAACACATGCCATCTCTGTCTCCTTGAACAAATTTCTTAACCCCTTTTTACCTCTTTCTTTCTCCTTTGTAAAACGTGGGTAATACCTAATGAGTACTTAACAAATATTTTTTTCCCATAATGCGTATCCTGGGAAGAAAAAAAGCTCAACATGATTTTTGTTTACTTATTTGGGGCTTTTTATAGGAGAGGTATGTAGGAGTGGGAGAAAGGCAGAGTCCTGTCCTCACTCTGGGGTGAGTAGTCAGCATAGACTATCATTGTGAATGGCAGAGAAGGGTAAATATTCAGCATTTGAGAGAATGCTCTGGTTCTGTTCTCAGACACAACTTTCAAACAGGCAGCCCTAAATGATAAGACTATTTTGGCTGAGCTATTAGCCTTGACTTTTGGAAACTTAATCTTCAACCAAAACTTGAGCCACATGACTTTGGGGTTGGCTAAATAAGGTGACATCTCCATCTAAAATTACTAAGACATTAGGAATTCAAGTATATTCATGCCCACAAGCTGCTGACCACTGCACCTCCCCAGCCATGCTACCCTCCTTTTGAGAAGCAGAGATCCTACAGGTTCTATCATGAAGACACATAATGCTAGCAGAGGCAGGTAGACACACAACTGCTGTAGCACAAAAGTAGCAGGGCTGCAGGCTGGCACATAAATGGCTAAGCACGCAAACCATCAATATCATTCCCATCAACCTTACTCAGAGTCACGCCTCTGCATTCCGTTTACCGTGGTGAGATATTCTCCTCTTCAGCCTATTATCCTAGCATTCATCTGTCCTGTCAACACATCATAAATTGTTTATAATGCATCGCTCCAGAACAGCATTGAAGTAATGAGAATAAATAGATCCTGATAGACATATTGCAACCCACCAAGACTGAACCATTAAACAGCTCATGAATATTTAGGAGGTGTTGACGTGCTACTCACTGCATAAGGTGTTTGGGAAGTTTTGCCACATATGGGGGTCTGATGTTTGGGGAGCCATGGTAAATGAATGAATAGACTGAGTTGGAAATGGACGTGTTCCAAACTCTGTCAGTAACTGAAATAACTGGCTGTGAGGTTTTTTAAGCAAGTCCCTTAAACTCTCTGGGTGTTAATCTGCTTATCTGAAGGTACCTGTAATATGTCTCCGAGATCTGACATTCTGATTCTGGGGGAAATAGGGGCTTCTTGTATGTCACTTCAGTGCTCTCAGCCTCACCTGACTTAAGGCCACTTGTTCCAGCCTGCGCCAGCACTGCAGTGACCAGCTCAGATCGACTCAGCGGCAACCTCACATGAGTACAACCGGACAGTGCCCTGCCTCCAGCCCATACCACCCACCTCCATCTTATTGTCCTGGGACTTCCCCATTTGACACTGAGGCATGAACATCCATGCTGCATAATCTCAAAGTACGAGGGCATTCAAGCCCTGTAGGTCAAGCGTCTGACAGATGGGAGATGGAATCTTGTGAGAAATTCTTCTCCCTTGTTGAACCAGATGGACTGTTCTAAGAAGCATGTTTTTATTTGGCATTGCAGAAGATGGTCCAATGAGATAGAGCAGAGTTACATTCACCAAGTGGTGGCCAGCTGATCAAGACATCCTTACATTGGCTTTCTCCCACTCTGCCTCACTTCCCTTGTCCCTCACTCTTGTGCCCTGGGATTTTATTCCCTAATAAAGAGATAGCACATGAGCTTTGCCCCAGGCTTTGCTTTCTGGGGATATGACACTGGGAATATTCAAATTAGGCAATGTGAAATTTATAGGCCAAAAGAAACACCCAAAGTCCTATACTTGATTTGTGACTGGTTTTAGAAAGTAGAGCATCACTGGGCAATTATTTTTATCTATCTACTTGTGTGCCTATCTACCTAGAGAAAGAAATAAAATTCCCTTCAGAAATAATCTTTAAGTGAGGCAAGAAAAAGGTAAGACATAAACCTCCCCATCACTGAGACTTCTGAGTGGGAGAAAATAAACAACATACTTTTTTTCCATGGCTGCCTTACTTAACTTGAACCCAGTAAGGCCACTCTTACAACTGGCTCCCTGAGGCTTTGCTTGTCCTCACTGTCACCATTCACTGACCCAATATCTAGGGTTTTGATATTGGATTTCTCCTGAAAATAAATAATTCTGCCTAAAATTCTTACGAATTTTATATGGCCTCACTAGGGTCCTGGTCATAAAAGAAAATACAGGTTCCGAGAACAGAAAACTGAATTCTAAGATTCTACACAAAATGATCTCACATCAATATATGTTGGGTTATTCTCTTGGGCCCTGAGGACAATCTCCAAGTTTGTACAAAGTCATATGTGGGTGCTTTGGTGCTATTGTTGTCATCTGACCAGCTTTCTGCTTTCTCCCGTCCCAGCTCCCACCTTCTGGTTACAAAACTTTGCTCCCTGCACAGGGTTGGGTATATGACCCAGGCTGGGCCAATCTTAGCACCATAACTTACCCCTCAAGCCAGAAATTTGTCCAGGGGAAGGTACTTGACCCAATCTAGGTCAATCAGATGCTTTAGCTGTTTTTTTTTTTTTTAACAGAACTAACATGGAAGATTCCCTTTCCCTTTGACAGAAGCTTCAGAGATGTGACCCCAGAGTTTCTAGTAGTCATGGTCACCGCTAAATGGAAAAAAATTTCTGACATAGAAAAGAATGAAGCCAAGACAGAGAGAAAAACAAAGATAAGAGATGGATAGAGGGAGACAGGGTCTTAGAATCAAGTCCCCAGTTCCAGTTTCTGAGCTTCAAATATTCCTGCACCTCATTGTTATTCTCTGAGATGCCCCAGTATCTTGTTACTAAATCTCCTTCTTTGCTTAAGCTGGCTGGAATTGGGTTTCTGTCACTTGCAATCAAAAGAATCCCGGTTAACATAGATGTGTGTAAAACCCAAGACCCTTTCTCTATTTTAATATGCCTTGTTATTCTCTTTTTCTTTGTGCAAAGGGATGAACTTGATGTGGACCTTCTAGCTACCTGTGCACTAGTTAGTTAGACTGGATTTACAGCTTATCTTTGGACCCTGATCCATTACCCCTATTTTTCCATGCCATAGAGAGGTTTTCTCTGGATGCCTGCACAAACCAGAATAGGAAGCCATAGATTTAGGTGACAGAGAAACGTTAACCAAGCCAGTTTGCTCTGCTGTGCTAATGTTAAATTTCATTCACGTACATGTACAGCAGATGGAGGAAAAACCCAAAATGTTTAAATTTTGCTTCATCTGATTCAGACACCTTGTCAGGTAGGTAAAAATCCCAGGCTTTCTTTGGATGGAGGATTTTCACCATGGACTTTCGTGATATTTATTCTCATATCTTTCAGAGGCACAGATAGCTGAGTAATTATGCAGCATGGAATACCTAATTGCATTCAATAATTACATAGGAAGCTGCAGTGTGGAAAATAAAGAGTTACCAAAATAACACGTTGTTTCTGACAAAATGAGAGGAAAGTATAGTTCTGGCTCGAGCAGAAACAGCTGCCTGCCATGAGGCTGGTGCCCTTCCTGCTCATCTGGACAGCTTTGCCACCCATGCCTGAGACACTCTGAGAGCTGACTCTTGTGGCTAGCACGTCTTTCTCTGAAACAAATTATTTGGACTCTTTTCATACTTGAAAAAGGCTGTGTTTCAAAAATCGATTCTCAGGCATCTGTCGTTCTAGCTTCTGAAATGTTTTCTTCAAAGATATAGACACTTCAGTATGCTGCCTCACAGCTACACAACCTGATGTCTTTTAGGTATGCAGCTGTGGCAGGCCTGCCAGCACGCACTCTGGATCCCTATGTTAGCCCATTTACTCCAATAAGTAACAGGAAATCGAAACCCTTTGCATTTGTATAGCACTGTCTTCTCAAAGACCTTCCATTTTAAACTTGACTTCTACCCTATTAGGTTTATAAGGCAGGGAAGATTATCACCATTTGATGGAGAAGAAATATGAGGACCATGAAAAGGTCCAGAATGAGTTAGGACTGATCCTAACTCATGTAGAGGGTGTAAGCTCCTGGATGCTGTACACACACACACACACACACACACACACACAAACACCAGTGAGAGGTGTCAATTAATAGTGATCATCTGTTACCTGATTATTTTCCCCCTAGAGATATGAGACCATTCCCAGTCTTTCCTTATCTTGACCTTGGTTAATCCACCACGGAATAAAAATCTTAACTGTATTGATCAAAATATGGATCTATCCGTGATCTCCGTCATTCCTGTAATCATTAACCAATTTAGAGTTGACTGTGTGTCAGTCCTCAAGTCTTCACAAAACAAAAAAATTCATGTTATACTACACCAGTTACTTTGAGCCTCAGAATTCCTAGCATTGGTATGTTAATTCCACAAAAATTAAAGTATCAACAAAGACCTTTAGAAAGTTCTTCAAAAGAGATACAGAGAAAAGCAAAGAGAATATAGACAAGGCACTAGGTAGTCACTGAAATAAGCAATTCTCCTCGATCATTATTAAAAGAACACCACCAGGGCTTCCCTGGTGGCGCAGTGGTTGAGAGTCTGCCTGCCGATGCAGGGGACACGAGTTCGTGCCCTGGTCTGGGAAGATCCCACGTGCCACGGAGCGGCTCGGCCCGTGAGCCATGGCCGCTGAGCCTGCGCGTCCGGAGCTTGAGCTCCGCAACGGGAGAGGCCACAACAGTGAGAGGCCCACATACCGCAAAAAAAAAAAAAAAAAAGAACACCACCAAATATCACCCAAAAATTTTGCAAAGCCCCCTAGCATAGTATGTTTAAAGTCATTAAGGTGAAATCCACCAGGGAGAAAACTAAGGCAGACATTGCCGTAGAAGGTCAGCATCCTGGGTAATGGAGAATATACCCCAGAGGGGTCTTGATTTATCTTTGTGATTTTGTACAATATGAAATGTCACCACACAGTAAGAGCACTGGAGACGTGGTGTTCAGAGACAATTTTACTTGCTCTGATGAAGCACGGTGTCCACTAAGGATCCAAGGTGGGTCTACCATATATGGTCAGTGGGCAGAGGAAGCTGTGACAAACTGAATTCATCAGGTCAGCAGAGAGGAACGATCCCTGCTGCTCATTTAGTTTCTAGATAACTGGTTATTGTTCTTCTGGACACTTAGAGAACATTCCTGAGAGGCACTTAGTAACTTCTAACCACAGAGAAAAGGAAAAGAGCTCTGAGTAATTTTGTGAAGAAAATGGGAAAACACATTTTTGCATATAGAAGACAAAAATAAGTGGGGGTGAGGAAGAAGAAGAAGGAAGAGCGGGCTTCCCTGGTGGTGCAGTGGTTGAGAGTCCGCCTGCCGATGCAGGGGACATGGGTTCGTGCCCCGGTCCGGGAAGATCCCACATGCCGCGGAGCGGCTGGGCCCGTGAGCCATAGCCGCTGAGCCTGCGCGTCCGGAGCTTGTGCTCCACAACGGGAGAGGCCACAACAGTGAGAGGCCCAAGTACAGCAAAAAAAAAAAAAAAAGAATCTGCCTGCCAATGCAGGGGACACGGGTATGAGCCCTGGTCCAGGAAGATCTACTGAGCCTGTGCTCTAGAGCCTGCGAGCCACAATTGCTGAGCCCACGTGCCACAACTACTGAAGCCCATGTGCATAGAGCCTGTGCTCTGCAACAAGAGAGAAGCCACCGCAATGAGAAGCCCATACACCACAACAAAGAGTAGCCCCCACTCGTCACAACTAGAGAAAGCCCACACGCAGCAACGAAGATCCAACACAGCCAAAAAAATAAGTAAGTAAAATAAATGTAAAAAAAAATAGAAGAAGAAGGAAGAAGAGGAAGAGAAGAAAGAGGAGGAGAAAGGGAAACAGCTTCTATTTTCTGCCTGTTTTGGGCATTATATTGTATATATTCAGATTGTCATAGTTGGTGTTTCAAGTCAACCCATTTTGAGACAGCAGTGCCAGGACCATGCATAGATGAAATAGGTGGATATCTTCATAGTGTGATTTAAGGGGTAAGCAGGCCCCAGACTCCAAAAGATTTCTTCTTCTGGCTTGACAGGGCACATTAAGTAGTGATTATTTCAGATTCCTCTATTTAAATGCAAATAACTCTGGAAAAGATAATACATTATGAGAGTCATTAAGCATCATTGTGATTAGTTTATCATATCACTTTCCCGCTAGACTCCTAAGAGATCCTGGTTCAAGATTTACCTTGACATAGGTACTAATTTGTCATCATGGATAATTGCCTTAACCTCAGAACGTCTCAGTTTCCTCTGTTATACAAACACCAGGGTTTGCCCCATCTGCCTCTCCAGACACTTTAAGAATTGAGTGAGATAATGTGTAAGTAAAAAAGTAACAAAGACACTAGTGAGTCATTACACTTAGAATTGGAAACACTGGAAGCCTGAGGGGGAAGGGCCTGAAAGCTAAGAACCACTTTATGACCTAAGGACCAGTCTCAGACACATACCTATTTCCATAAAAGCTGTCCTGTGTAGCTCAAAGAAAGAGCATTGAATTTAGTCAGAAGACCTAGTTTTCAAAACCATCAAACAGGAAAATAGACAAAGATTATGAGAAGGAATTTAAGTAAGCAAGATTCAAACGGCCAAAAATACTTGAAAAAATATCCAATCTCACTAGTAATATAAAAAAGACAAATTAGAACAGAAAGATGCCATTTCTACCCACAATATTTTTAAAATATGTTTTTAAGTAATAATACTCAGAGTATATTAGCATAGAGGAAAATGAGCTGCTGATGGTTGTACAAATAGGACTATTTAGCAACGTGGATCAAAAGACCTAGCAATTCCAATTCCAATTCCAGCCATTTTCTTGAAGAAATAGATAATAATATGCATAAATATTTATTTTCAAAAATTCTTTTACAGTTCTGCTTATAATCACAAAACAATAGAAATGATATAAATGCCCAACTAAAAATGGTCATAAAATATGGTATAAACCCGCAATTATATACTATTATATACTATTTTGAAAAGTTGTAAAAATATATTTATTGACGTAGAAAAAGTACCTAATAATTTTCTAAGTGAAAAATATGGTTGTAAAACAGCATACACAGTATTAGATCATATATCTTTTTTCCATCTATCTAATCTATATTAAGGAGTATTTATCAAAATGTTAATAGTAGTTCTCTATGGATGTGGGCCCATAAAGTATTTTTTTCTTCTTTGTTTACCTGTATTTCCAAAATTTCCACAATTAACCTTTTTTTTAACCTATGTGGAAAATATTTGTTTTAAGAGACATCTATCAATATGAGAGAAATTTCAATAGGAGTAGAGCTTTTTAGATTTGAGCCAAGTATTCCCAGTCTATAAAATGTGGAAGAGGGAAACACCTTCCCTACAAAGTCTACAAAACTTTCAGGAAAAAAAACATAAGATATGTGTGAAAAGAGTTTTGAAACCCATAAATCCCTCTGTAGCATCAAAATGGAAGACAGTGGAAACACTATTTCCGCCCTTGTCGCCTGCTGTAAGAAAATTGTTTCAGCACCACGGACAGCAAAGCTACCCAATTACTGGGAAAAACTTGACCCACCAACACAAATGAAAGGAAAGAAGTTTTAAACAACTTTTAAGTGCAGATGTGTGTCAATTAATGCAAGAACTTATTTCATTAAAGTGGCGGAGTTATTAGTCAATCCATTCAGTCACTGAAATGCCACTCCCCATAAGTATCTGCTCCTTCTACCTCTGGTGAGAATAGGTGATGGTTGGCAAGAAATCCTATTACATATGGCTTGCTGGCTTTCATGGCTTGCTCTACACAATAGGGAGGACAGAATTCTCACAAGGAACAGCAACAACTACCCTTCCTGCTTTCTCAAACTTTCTTTAGCTCCTCGACAAAATTTAGTTCATTCCTTCACATCAACACAACATAATGAGTTCCAGAGTACAATGCAGCCACTGATATTGTACAATACTACCCACTGAAGGGCCCCCAAGCACCTTGCAGGGAACAACCACACATGTATCAGCTCTCAGACTCCAATCACAGCTCCAGGTCAGCAAGAGGTCTGGGACCAGAGCCAAGAGTGGGCCTGCACATCTAGAGACAGGGGAGAGGTGATGGGCTACTTTCAGAGATGTTATCTAACCTCCAAATTCCCCCCACCTCTCCTGCTTCTATAAAGATCTGAATGTTACCTTCAAAGACATTAACTCATTTTACAGGTATTTAATAAGCACCTACAGTGTGCCATGTAGTGTTCTGGTCACGTGGGATTCCAACCATGAAGAAGGAAGATAGGTCCCTGCAAACAGGTAGTTTGCATCCTAGTGGAAGTGACAGACAAAGAAATAAATAAGATAATGATAAGTACTATAAACAAATGGAAATATCATGAGATAGGGAGTGGACTAGGAATGGCGGGGGGTGGGGGGGCAATTTTGGATTAGGGGATAAAGGAAGGCTTCTCTCAGGAGACCTGCCAAATGAGAAGGAAGAAGTGGAAAATATGTGAGGGAAAAGCATTAGGTAAGGGAACAGTGAGTGCAGTGGTTCTGAGCTTGGTATGTTCCTGGAACCAAGGAGTTTAGTAACCAGGGAGAGAGTAGAGTGAGATGGAGCCAGGGAGGTAGGCAAAGGCCAGATCATGTAGAGCCATATAGGCCTGGTGTAAAACTTGAATTATATTCTAAGTGCAATGGGAGGACAATTGGGGGATTTTAAGACAGGGAGTGACATTCAGACTGTTGATTGAACATATTTCAGTGACTTAAATGTCGGTTTTTCCAGATTCCTCACATAAAGTGCAAATACCCTTGAAGGAGGCAGCATTTTAATTGAAGTCTATTGACCACACTTCCCTTCTCCATTCTTTGCAGTACAGGTAGGATGAAAGCACAGGGTGTCTGATTAGGAGGCCCCAAATGCAGGGAGAATTGCTTTAAAAGCAAGAATACACAAGCACCTGAGACCAAAAAAAAAAAAAAATTGCCAAGGGCAGAGATTAAAAAAAGATCCTCCAGCATGGTGAGAAGGAGAGATTAACTTTGGAATCAAACAGTGTTAAATTGAAAATCTGTTTTCTCTGTTCTCCTACCTACTAACCTTGGACAATTTCCATTCTTAGAAAGTCAGTTACAATTATATGCTGTTATGGACTGAATGTGTGTTCTCCCAAAATTTATATATTGAAATCCCACCCCTCAAAGTGATGGTATTACAGGTGGAGCCTCTGAGAGATAACTAGGATTAGATGAGGTAATGAGGGTGGAGCCCTCATGAATAGGATTAGTGCCCTTGTATGAGTCACAAGTGTGCTTGCTTCCCTTCTCTGATCTCTATCATATGAGGAGACAATAAAAAGTGGGCAGCCTGCAACCTGGAAAAGAGCCCTCATGAGAATTTAACTATACTGGCACCATGATATCAGACTTCCAATCACCGTAATTGTAAGAAGTCAATTTCTGTTGTTTATAAGCTACCCAGTCTCTGGTATTTTTGTTATGGCAGCCCAAACTGACTAAGACACTTAGAAATGTACTGAAATTTATCTCAGTCATCTCTGTGAATTCCTGAGTTAACTACTCTACTATAGGAGCACATTAGGATTTCATTCAATATCATACAGTATACCCAGAGCTATGCTAGGTGCTGGGATTTCAAAGATGAATCAGAAAACAATAATATTCACATGCTTCCATGCACACCTTTTCCCAGAAAGTAATGAAATTTTGGAAACAGTCTTTGGCAAAGAAATTTTCTTAAGCTAAAAGAATAATTGCAATGTCTGCCTGCCAAATAAATTCACAAATATTAAAAAACAATTGTATGAAACAATGAACTAAGGAACCTGGAGAAAATTTGATACAACATGAACAGGAATGTGGATGAAGAGGCATAAGCTATAGAGGCTGCTGGAGAGAAGGGGCCCTATTGGAGCTGAGGGTCAAAAGTGAGGAGAAAGTTCCAGGAAGAATTGGAGAAAAAGGAACTGAGGTTAATTCTAAAGAGAAAAGGGGGACTTGCCTGGTGGCACAGTGGTTAAGAATCCACCTGCCAATGCAGGGGACACTGATTCGATCCCTGGTCCGGGAAGATCCCACATGCCACGGAGCAACTAAGCCCGTGCTCCACAACTACTGAGCCTGAACTCTAGAGCCCATGAGCCACAACTACTGAGCCCACACATGGCAACTACTGAAGCCCACACACTCTAGGGTCCGTGTGCCGCAACTACTGAGCCCGTATGCTGCAACTACTGATGCCCACACACCTAGAGACTGTGCTCCACAACAAGAGAAGCCACCGCAATGAGAAGCCTGTGCACCACAACGAAGAGTAGCTCCTGCTCACCACAACTAGAGAAAGCCCACATGCATTTTTTAATGCAGCCAATAATTTAAAAAAGAGAGAGAGAGAGAGAAAAGGATGTTCTAACAATAACTTTCCAAGAGCTCTCCCATAGATTCCATCTGCCTTTCAGTGCATCACTACAGCTATCCACGTCCTTAAAGCAGGAGAAGAATGTTGTTGGGAGGGAACGTTCAGGGGCAAATGCCACACTGGTTGAATGTCTGAACAACACTGCCTTTGCTATCTCAAATAAACAATTGACACCTCAAGCCATGAATTAAGGATCCCAAACATAATTTGACCACCTCTCCTAAATCACAGCCTCGTCTTTGGTCCTAATCTGAGGTAAACAGACTCTCATCCCTCTAGCTCAAGTAACTAGGAAAAAAAACAGGTCAGGTCAAAGCCATCTTTCCTTCAAAAGTTGTTTTCCTTAAAAGTTTAAATTTCCTTAAAAAGTCAGCTAATGGAGAGGGGGGTCAAATTTTCAAATGTTTTTGCTCCCTCCTAGTTCACTGCTAAATCTATTTTAATTTCGAACCTCTATGTGACAAAGTATAATATGACTCAAATCAGTGACACCTTATCAATTGTTACCAAAAAATTACTCAAGTCACGGGTCAGAAGGTGGGATTCTTTGGCCTTGGGGCCACTAACAAAATTCCACAATGACAAAAGGATCTTCAAAAACCTGTGGAGTTGATCTTGGTAGCTGTTTCTAAGGAAGTATTTTCCAATCTAGTGAAAACATTGGGATGGAAATGGAAGCCCTTGAAGTATCATTTGTCTTAGGTTAGTTCTCTGGCAAACAGACTCTGAGATGGAGATTTGCAAGCTGGATATGTATTAGAGAGTGACTTAGGAATCAACACCTTCTTTCAGAGTGAAAGAAGTGGGAACCGGTAAGGGGAGAATCTGAAATTTGCTGCAAACACAAAAAAGACCTCCACCCATATGGAGCTCTGGTGCTGGGATGGTTCTTTAGAGTGGTCCAGTCTGGAGGCTGGACCTTTACACTCCCTCATTGACTAGTCATTTGTTGAGGGATGCCTGCAGGAGGGAGCATGACCTTGAATGAGGGATTTCTTTGGCTGAGGGCAATTCCCAGAGAGTGACTCAACTGAGAGCCATTGGCTGCCACACTCCCAGCACCTAGGGGAATGGAGGCCTCAATGCTCTCAATCAATTGCAGACCTGGGCTGCAAGCCACAGCGTCCATACCATCCGTAGTATGGATGGCCAGCAGCGTGCCTGCATAGGCCAGGCTGGGAGTCCGCCCTCACAGATTTCCTTCAAACACTTGAAATTTCTCTCCTGCTTTCTTTCCTTGGATTAGATTCTCTCTTCTAACAGTAGTCTCTGATTACTAACTGTATGTGTTATCCAAACTGATGACAGTTCTTCTGTCCCCACTTTCTTAAGTTTCCCTTGAAGAGGAAAATGCTTCTTGATCCAGTGCATGTTGATTCTCTCATCCTCATTCCTCCATTCAAACTCCATTCAAACAAGAGCACTCACAGGACTCTTGTTATTGTTGGCACTGCGCTCAGCCTGAGAATTGCAAAGAGGACCCCAGCCCTGTCCTTGAGGAGCTCACAGTCTATTAGAAGAAACAAAAGGAAATGAAATTGTGTTATTTGTAGTGAGGTGGATGGACCTAGAGTCTGTTATACAGAGTGAAGTAAGTCAGAAAGAGAAAGACAAATACCGTATGCTAACACATATATATGGAATCTAAGGGAAAAAAATATCATGAAGAACCTAGGGGTAAGACAGGAATAAAGACACAGACCTACTAGAGAATGGACTTGATGATATGGGGAGGGGGAAGGGTAATCTGTGACAAAGTGAGAGAGTGGCATGGACATATATACACTACCAAACATAAAATAGATAGCTAGTGGGAAGCAGCCGCATAGCACCAGAGAGATCAGCTTGGTGCTTTTTGACCACCTAGAGGGGTGGGATAGGGAGGGTGGGAGGGAGGGAGACGCGAGGGGGAAGGGATATGGGAACATATGTGTGTGTGTGACTGATTCACTTTGTTATGAAGCAGAAACTAGCATACCATTGTAAAGCAATTATACTCCAATAAAGATGTAAAAAAAAAAATTTCAAAACTGTGGTAAGAGCAATGATAAATGTCATGAAAAAAAATTTTTGAGAACCTAAAAGAAGGAATGACCAAACTCTGCTTGAGGAAATCAGAAAAAGCTTTCCTGTAGAACTGATGTTTGAGCTTGGCTTTGAAAAGTGAGTTGAGCTCTGCCAGATGGGGAGACAGAAGATGGGCATGTGAGGCAGAGCATATGCAGAGGTGTGAGTAGGGTCTAGAGTCATTTAGGTGAAGTTAGGTTAGTTAGAATCTTTTAGGTTTAGCATGGCTTGATCAGAGGGTGTAGATGGTCTTGTGTTGAGCTAATAAGTTTGGATTTTATTCTGTAAGAAAAGGGATACTAATCTAATGGAAGTCTTCAAGTTGAGAATGACAGAATCAGATATATTTATAATTAAAATATCAAATATTAAATAATATTACTTAATATTTTAAAAATAAATATAATAGGGGCTTCCCTGGTGGCGCAGTGGTTGAGAGTCCTCCTGCCGATGCAGGGGACACAGGTTCGTGCCCTGATCCGGGAAGATCCCACATGCCATGGAGCGGCTGGGGCCGTGAGCCATGGCTGCCGAGCCTGCGTGTCCGGAGCCTGTGCTCTGCAACGGGAGAGGCCACAACAGTGAGAGGCCTGCATACCACAAAAAAAATATATATATATACATATATATATATGTATATATATAATATTAAATAATAATATTAATTTATTAAAATTTGTAGTGAAATTGTGGAAGAAGGATGGGATGAAGGGGGACTTCCAGAAAAGAGGTTAGGCAGAAAACTTGAAAGTTTTTTATTATTAAATATTCCAACTATAGAGAATATAATGAATATCTGGTTCATACCACACAGATTCAATAAGCCTTAAACTTTTGAGGATATTTGCTTTAGATCTTTTAAAAAATAAGAAATAAAAACTCACAGACACTGTTGAAGCCTCTCTTGTATCTCTCTCCTGTACACATCCCCCTCCCTCTCACTTGGCACCCCTAGGTGACCGGCCTGTGATAAGAGACTCTGGAAACAATTCGGTGGTGAGAATATAAAGGGTAATTTAAGACAGTGGTAATTACAAAGACGAGAGAAAGGACTGAGAGACCTTCTAAGGTGTAACTGACACAATTTGAGGCAAATAGATTAAATGAAGGAGAGGAGGATTATCTTAGTCTGTTCAGGCTGATGTAACAAAATACCACAAATTGGCCCCTTATAAACAACAGAAATTTATTTCTCACAGTCTGGAGGCTGGAAGTCCAGGATCATGGCAGATTCGATGTTTGGTAAGAGCCCACTTTCTGGCTCATAGATGGCACCTTCTCACTGTGTCCTCACATGGTGGAAAGGTCTAGGGATCTCTCTGATGCCTCTTTTATAAGGGCACTAATTCCATTCATAAAGGCTCCACCCTCCCAACTTAAACACCTCCCAAAAGCCCCACCTCCTAATACCATCATCTGTGGGAAATATGATTTCAACATATGAATTTGGGGAGGGGAGACACAAACAGTAAGATGATGGTAAGGAAGAAATGAGAAAAAGGCAACTCCCATGGTTTTAGCTTGGGTTACAATTTAGCCAGTGATACCATCAGTGAAAATGGAAATGGGTGTGGTAAAGCAGATTTGGAGAAAACAATGATGAGTTTGGCTTCAGGTAGTTCTGGACCTCTAACCAGAAGTTGAGGCTGGGAATATCTTCCTGGTGTCCACACATGAATGATGTTCTGAACTTTGGTCACCTGCACCCTGTACCTTCTTGTTTCCAATTTTTTCTTTGTTGTAAACAACATATAGATGTAGCTTCTGAGTAAGTTGATGACTAGAACTGAAATTACAGAGTTACAGGGAAAGGAGCATTTGGTTTTCAGGATTTGAACATACCAAAGATACGCAGGAATTCCTCTTATAGCTCACTCTTGCCAGAATCAGCTATCATCATTTTGACAAACATTTGCTAATCTGGTAGGCAAAGAATGGTTCACTTACTGTTGTTTAAATTTGCATGTCTTTGATTATACTGGAAGTTGCACATTTTTCAACATGTTTGTTTACTGCTTTACATTTCTTATTTTGTGAATCATCTGTTCATGTCCTTTGCCCATTTATCTAGTTTGGTTTTAAATGTTTTCATAATCATTCACAAAACTATTAACCCAATGTCATGTGGTTTGCAAACATTTTTTCTTGCCTTTTCATTTCAGTTGTGGTTTTCATTTTTGTTTTATTTACATATATTTCTATACTTATTCTTCTGCTTAAAATCTTTCTGCACTCAACTTCTGAGCATGGTATGCAAGGCCTTGGGGGTCTGGCTCCTTGTATCTCTCCCCTGGCAATTCTTCCTACAAAAATACATGTTCTAGATACCCTCAACTACCTCTTCCTGCAAATACAAAGAAGCTCTCTCATACTTCTAAGACTTAATACATCTGCCCAGAATGCCTTTCCTGCCCCCATCAACCAAGATAATGTCTAGTCCTTTAGAATCCAGCTCAAGCATCACCTCCAGGGTAATGTGATGGAGAGGGTCAGTGCCTGGACTCTAGAGTGAGAGGTCCTGGGCTGGAGTCCCAGCTCTGCAATTTCCTCACCTGTTAAGTGAGAATAAAAGTAGTGGTCCCACAAAACGTTAAACGTAGAGTGACCACATGATCCAGAAATTCTACTCCTACACATATGCTGAAGAGAATTAAAAACATACTTTCTAACAAAAACTTGTATATCAATGTCCATAGCAGCATTATTCATAATATCCTAAAACTAGAAACAACCTAAATGTCTATCAACTGATGACCTGATAAACAAAATCCGATATAGCAATAAAATGGAATATTACTAGGCATAAAAAGGACTGAAGTACAGATACACACAACAACATGGATGGCCCTTAAAAACATTATGTTAAGTGAAAAAAGCCAGACACAAAAAGACACATATTGTATGATTCCACTTATGCGAAATGTCTAGAACAGGCAAATTCATAGAGAAAGAAAGCAGAGATTAGTGGTTACCAGGAGCTGGGGATGGGGGGAATGGAAGGGGAGGTGACAGTTTCTTTTTGAGGTGATAAAAATGTTTGGAATTAGATAGTGGTGATGGTTAAACAACATTGTGAACATACTAAAAGCTGAATTGTATACCTTAAAGGGCTTAAAATAGCAAATTTTATATGATGTAAAATTTACCTCAATTTAAAAAAAAAAGCAGTGCCTATGTCACAGTGAAATCATGTGACTAAAGGAGAAGATGTGTGTCTGGGGTACAGAGTTCAGTTGGTCTGCTGTGTCAAGCTGACTGGGCACTGGGCATAGGAGATGGATGGCACAGAGTGAATGCTACCCTGTCTCTCCAGAACAGAGCTGTGCCCCTCAAACTCCTTTCCATCCTCTAACCAGTACTTATATGCATCGCAGCCTTTGCTTTACCTGCCTGCGGGATCCTTATGAAAAGGGCTGGATATGTCCCTGGTGCCCAGCATAGGGTCTAGAATATACCTTTGTTATTGGATCAGTTGAGAGTTTCCCAAGTCTTCAGAGTCAGCTGGAAATGAAGTTGGTCTAAATCCCAGAAATATATGTGTCTGGTAAGTATGAATCAGGAGGATCAACTGGAATCCCAGAATTGAGACAGCTCATAAATATCATTTTGTAATTCCACCTTTTATTTCAGGAGGAAAGCAAGACCTAAAAAGTTGTATAATGTACTTAGGCAACATGAAGGGGAGGGAGAGAGGAATGGATTCAAGACACTTGCTGAGGACACTGCCACTCAGCACCTATAAGACCATGTTATGGACTGAATTGTGTGCCCCCAAACTCAAACATCAAAGCCCTAACCCAAATACAGTGTGACTGTATTTGGAGGCTGAGCCTTTAAAGAGGAGTTAAGGTTAAATGAGGTCACAAGGGTGAGGCCCTGATCCAATAGTACTGGTGTCTTATAAAGAAAAGAAAGTGACCCCAGGAATGTGCGTACACAGGGAAAAGACCAGGTGAGGACACAGGGAGAAGGTGGTATCTGCAAGCCAAGGAGAGGCCTCGGGAGAGACCAGTCCTGCCAACACCTTGATCTTGGACTTCCAGCCTCCAAAACAGAATCAATTTCTGTTGTTTAAACATCCAGCCTGTGGTATTAGTAATGGTAGCCTTGGCAAACTAATACAGTCACCGACAGGCTGTTGGACACCTGCTCAGAGTTGTCCTGCCCAAAAGAAGGAAGAAGTCCCAAATGATGGATCAAGGTGAAGGTGAGGGCAAAGGCAGTAGAGTCTCCAGGCCTTCCTCCCCTATTCCTGTCTTCTCACCCTCTGTCTTTGCCCACATCTGTGGCCTCTCTGGCTACAGGAATGTTTCTCCAGCATTATTTAGCAAAAAGAGAGCTGGTTCTGGGAAGAGCCAGGGAGGAGTAAGATGGAACATTTCTGAAGGCCCAAACCAATGTCCTGCCTCATCATTCAGAGCAGCATCCTCCTTCTCCCACCCCAGGTGACCTTTTCCTGTAAATAAACCCATGAATGGTTTAAGGTACAGGCACTAAATTAAAAAGATCATTTTCTGCTGCAAATTCTCCTTACTGTCTTAGTTATTTTGCATGACCGAAATTCTTTTATTTTTAGTTAACACATATTTTTAGAAAACAGAATTAAATGAAAATCCTTGCAGAGCTTGTCCAACTCCTGTAATGCTTAACTACATAAAAATTTCAATGTATTATTTATATCCAGATATGCTGCAGCTGAATTTCACATGTAACTGTTCAGAATCCCAAGTTCCTTAACTGAAAAGAAAAAAAAACCTCTTCACTGCTACTTGCTTTTTTTCTTTCATCTTTTATTAAAGAGCCTTTTAACACTTTGAACTGTGACCCTCTTACACACAGAAATCCCAAATCAAGTCAATATCTTGCTTTAATTCACAAAAGAATGAAAATCCAATGCATCTGAAAAGTGTTCAACCTGTTTTTTTTTAACATCTTTATTGAAGTATAATTTTTTTACAATGGTATGTTAGTTTCTGCTGTATAACAAAGTGAATCCACTATATGTATATATATATATATCTCCACATATCCCCTCCCTCTTGCGTCTCCCTCCCACCCTCCCTATCCCACCCCTCTAGGTGGTCACAAAGCACTGAACTGGTCTCCCTGTGCTATGCAGCTCCTTCCTACTAGCTATCTATTTTACATTTGGTAATGTGTATATGTCAATGCTACTCTCTCACTTCGCCCCAGGTTACCCTTCCCCTCCCCATGTCCTCAAGTCCATTCTCTACATCTGAGTCTTTATTCCTGTCCTGCCCCTAGGTTATAAACACTCTAAGTGGAGGAAAATGCAGAAACGGTCCTGGATTCTGAATAAGTACTCTCCTTGTATTCAGAGGAACAAGAAATGCTTGGCTTCTTCTAACAACATCTATAGTCTGTGAACTTGTACCCTTAAAACCAATTATTTAACTCCTGAGAGTGTGGGGAGACTCAGGGAGAAATCAAATGGATGGATCTGAGCCTCAGAATCTTTAGGCCAGTTATAATCATGGAAGTAGTGATGCTGATGTGAGGCTAACCAACTCAAAAAGAAGCACCAGGATGCAGGGAAGGGAACACACCATGCTGCAAGCAGAGGCAGAGCCAGATTCCAGCAACCAGTGAGCAAGACTGGGGTTATGAGGGAGGAATCAAGAAATCCAGACCCCCTCCCCCAACCTTCTCTAGGGTTCTCTCCACAGGTCTGTTAATGTTCCAATTGCATCTTGGACAGAATGGCCCTTGCTTTCACAGAGCAAGAGACAGACAGAGGGGGGTGGGGGGAGTGAGAGAATAAAAGCCAGTCTACTTTTGGAGAACGGACTTTGGGGAGAGGATGGCTCCGCTAGCAATGCTTCTGACCAGAAGGAAGAAGACACAAGTCTAGTTCCTCTTTCTGCTCCAGCCATGTGACCTTGTGATGTCACATAATCTCAACAACAATATGAGTCTGTTTTCAGTGAAGGTAGGTGATTGTTTGAAGTTCCTTGAATTCTGAGTTCTAGGATTCTAAGAATTTGCATTAAGACCGTAGAACACTATACTGGGAAGGAACCTGGAAAACTCTTCCCTGTCTCCTCACCAGTCCTGGTGTCCCTCCAGGCCTCAGAAGTTCCAGCCTTCAGAGACAGTTCCCTCCTTAGCCCATGAAGACAAACAGAAAGAGTTGGGCTTGTGAGTAGGCTGAATCTCTGGGGAGAATCATCACTGTGCTGTCAACTACTCAGAGAACATTTCCTGGAGGAGGAACATTTCCTAGAGAACATTTCCTGGAGGAGCAGACAGTTGGAGCACTTTCAGTAAAGGTGAATGAAAAAAAGCTGAGAAACTGCAGAAAAGCCTGAAGCTCTCAGGGGCTAAAGGGAGAGAACTTTGTCCACAGAAAGTATAGAGGCAAAGAGGATAGACACCAGCTCTAAGCACATGGGTTTATCTAGGAACTGTCCTCGTGTGGTTGGGCTGGGTGCACAGAGAGGATGCTCAGTGCCAGGGCGGGACACTATTCCCACAGGAAGGGTGAAGACTTAGGTGTCACCCCCACGGTTCAGAGGAGGAAGGGAAAAGAGGGCTGGAAAGAGACCTTCCTGAATCATCAAAGATCATGGGTAGAGGGCAATGAGAAGACCCTATAGCCATAAATGCTCTTTTAATAATAAAACACTCATATAATAGCTCATATTTGCTAAGCAATTATATGTTAAGCAACATAATAAGCACTTTACGTTTGTTACCTCATTTTTTCTTCACAAAACTCCCAAGACATAGATATCATTACTGCAAATTTAAATGAGAACCTAGAGGCATGGACGACTCAGTAACTTGAGCAAAGCAGCAGTTAGGAAACTGCCAGGCAGGGGTTTGATCCCACAAGATTGAAAAGAACTTGGGTTTTAATCCTTTTAAAGATTCCCTAAACTTAGTATTGTTGTTACCTCCTGAAAATAAAAGTGTGTGGGTATCTGTCAGAAGAAACTGGAAGGTGGGAGCTGAAGAGGTGCTGCCTTCAGGCAGCCTCCAGGTAAATGTGAAGCAGTGAGGGAAGCCCTCGGGATAGAATCCAGACGTTGGGACAGGAGGCGTGGTTGCACTGCCTGAAAGCTCTGTCCACAGCACCCTTTTCAACAGAATAAAATGGCAGAGAAACATTGTTTATCACTGGGCTGCTGTAACATACTAAGCCTGCGAATTTGGGGGTTGGTTCAATCCTGGTTTGTTATGGACTGAATGTTTGTGTCCCCCAAAATCCATATATTGAAGCCTTAACCCCAAAATGCAATGGTATTAGAAAGGAGTCTTTGTAGGTAACTAGGTTTAGATTAAGTCATGATGGTAGAGCCCTCATGATGGAATTAGATGCTTAGAAGAAGAGGAAGAGAAAAGGAAGCCATCTCTGCCTCCACATGAGCACAAAGAGGAGGCTGGGGAGCGAGAGGAGAGGCCCTGCAATCCAGGATGAGGGCCCTCACCAAGAACGGAATCTGCACCTTGATCTTGGACTAGAATTCTAGCCTCCAGAACTGTGAGAAATCAGTGTCTGTTGTTTAAGCCACCCAGTCTCTGGTGTTTTGTCATGGCAGCCTGAGCTGACTAGGAGAGGGCTCTTGGCTGCAAGCAACAAAAACAAAGGGAAACCGTTGAGGATATCAAGGCACTGGTGGAATCCATGGAGCAGTGGTTATGGGAAAAGGCAAGAAACAAGAGGGCACCAAAACGTCAGGAGATGGGCATTGGGAAGCCCGGTGACTTTTCACACCTGAACAGCCCGAGTGGGACACGAACCATCCCCTCTGTTCCTGTGTCCTCTGCTTTAACTCCCAAGAAGTTCTGTTCCATTGGCCAGTCCCCAGCAAACCTAGGGATGGGGAGCAAGAGGAAGGCTCTGTCCTCAGTTCCTGCAGGGGGAAGCAGGACCTGGAGCACACCTGTCCCTAAGGCAGCACAGGCTGGGAGAGAGGAAACTCCCAGAAGGAATCAGGGTGCTGCTGGGCATGAAGACGAATTCTGGGCAGGCAATAGTGAGAACGTACACTCAGGTGCAGATGGGAATGAGCCTGAGGTGGGAGAGTCAGTGGAAAAGGAGGGCCCTGTCCTCCTTTGTCCCCTCCTTCCAGGTGCCCTGAGCCTCTGGGACCACAGGAAATCCCACCACCCAAGGGGCACTGTTGTCCATCCAGGGTACAGAAAGCTGGAGGAAATGGAAGTGAGGCAGGGAGCCTCTAGTCTGCAGGAAGCAGCAGGCAGGTCAAAAGGAACTCCAAGGCACCAAGATGGAGTGAATAAACCTACTCCAGGGAAACAGGGGTGTGAAAAGAAATCATCCAATTACAAATTAGAGAGAGACCTCTTCGCTGCACCTGGTAGGGTGCCAGGAGCCCAGAGGCATCGATAGAAAGGAGCAGGCTGCCCTCTTCCCTTTTAAAGAGCTTCAGGAAGAGAGTTCCATCTTCCTCCATTTGCATAACTTTCTGTCCCAGCCTGAGAAAGCCACTGAGGCTTTTTTAAAGCTCATTACATTTCTGTTTTCACTTCCATTTGAACTCCCTTTGCATTATTTTTTTTCTTTTCTCTCCAAGGTTGTTGGATGTAGAAGGCAGTGTGGGGGATTGCAGGCAGAGACTGAGGGCAGCTGGGGGAACAGAGGACAAGAGGGCGTGGACAGAGGGTGTGAAAGATGAGCTGCAGGAGTGTGGAGACCTGGCTTCTCTTCCCAGTGATGCCATTGACCCACCTCCCCACCCTGGGCACTGGGCTACCCCTAACCCAAAAGACACCTTTGTGCAAAACAAAAAGGTGTCCTTTCCTCCAGTAGATGCAGCCCATGGATAGCTTGGCTATCTTGCACAAGCTGTATTTCAGCTTTACTCACTTCTCTTCTGAGTTCCCTACATAGTGAAAAACCTGCACAACTGTACATAACAGCTCTGTTTAGTCAAATCACATAACTCATGCACCTCTGTTTCCTCATGTGCAAAAAACAATACCAGATGCCCGGCTTGAGTTGTATATGTGAATTCTTTTACCTTTTTGTTATGAAAGATAATGTAAAACAGAAAAGCAGATGAAATAAATGTACAACGTCCCAGGGTTATTTCAGAGTAAAATGAAATGATGCCAGAGAAGGGACCTTGGGGAGTTTAAGGTGCTAAGTTAACTGGTTATTGAGTCAGACCCAAGGGTTTTCACACCTTTAAGGGGACAGTCTGCTTCTCGTTCTGAATTGAGTCCCTTCTGGGCTCTCTTAGGCGACTCCTGTGGCTCCTCCCACAGGGGTAGTTGCTGTTCTTTGGTGCTGGATTCAGGGAGGGGATGCTGCAGAAGTTGGCTGGTATCTTGCCCTCCCCTCTTCCTCCCTTCACCACCAAGTATGACTCACCCTGAGGTGGGGATCCTGAGCCACTCAATGACTCACACACCAAGCAACTCTCAGCATTGCAGATAAGGTTGTGTTTGACAGAGTCAGGTTGGCCTGACCCACTGCCTCCAAGCTGTGTGACCTGGGGCAAGTCACCTTACTTTTCTGAGCCTCAGTGTCCCTATCCGTAAAACAGGAATAATAGGATCTACGCATAGGCTTGGGGCAGTTTTGCATGCAATAAGCAGTCCAGCTGACACTGTGATCTCACAGGACTAGAACTCAGATCTCTTGGTGACCAAGCTCACTGCTCTCCCTGACTCCAGGGTCCTCATCCTCCACCCTCCCTGGGAAGGCGGCTCTGATGAAATCCAGCTCCCCACCCTGCCCCTGGGAGGGAACCACTAAGAGAACTTCTTCTCTGGTCACAAAAGTGATTTTAAATGGAGATTGTCAACAGCTTGAGAGGGTAAGTAGCCACGTGCTGAGCAAAGCCACCTCCAGGCCTCTTGGAAGAACTCTCTTTCCCTTCCAACACTGAATGTCTTTTGTCTCAGGAAATGTCTTTTTTTTATGAGGATAGGAAATAGCCCAATAGTAATACCTGTGTTTACGGTTCATCCAGGATTTGGCCAAAGTCAATCCCTTATCAGTTTCCTGGGGAAAAGTGTCAAGAACCTTGGGGATGCTGCCCCAGATAGTCAACCAAACTATCCTTATGCATGTTCTACATGGGCTGTGACAGCCCTTTGTTTTGAGGATATGGGCACCCACCCTTTTGCATGACAACCACATGTGCACAATTATATGTGGATAGCTGTGACAGAGTGCTCTCCACCCCAGAGAAGCAGAAGACTGCAAAGAATCCCCCAACTCCATTGTGCCAAGCATCTTCAACATCATTTAGATGAAGGGGTCCATGCATCTCAGGGAGGAGGCTCATCCCTGGATGGATCCAGAGCAATTCTAGGTACCCTGAAATCATATACAAGATTTTCTTCTATGTGTGATATGTGAGTCATTTTGGGGAGAGAAGAGAGTTTCCATTGATCTTCAAGAGGGCACACAGCCCCCAAAGTATTAAAAATAAATGAACAAGGAGTTAGGAGCACATACCCATAGGGTCCACAAAGACAGTGTAAATGCATGAAGCAGGCCAGGTAGAGTAAGGAAGGGCTGGGGAGGGATGCAGCGAGCTGGAAAGCACACTCACGTCAAAGAACATGATGCCAAAAACTCGGCCTCTGTGCACCAGTGCTGAATTGAATCTCGAAGACAGAGTTTTGCGTGAATTAGAAAAGAATAGCTTTATTGCTTTGCCAGGCAAAGGGGGACACAGCAGGCTCCTGTAACAGAAAAAACTGTATGTCCCAACCTGGGAGGATTTGATGAGGAGTTTAATAGCAATGATTCAAGGGCGGGGTTGCAGAGTGTGTGCAGGGCTGACACTCCTTTAATCTGGCCTCAGGTGGTCTGATGAGTTTCTGTGGTTCCTTTAAACTGGCCTCAGGTGGTCTCTCGAAGAGTTTCTCTGGTTTCTTTAATATGGAATGAAGAATGTTAACATCTTCCATTTATTGTGGGCTTTAGTTCTGTGAGGAGCTCAAAGATATTTTTATGTGTATCACTTGAGGCAGAACCAGGACCCTGCCCCAAGGCTGCACCATTGTTTCTTGGCTGCTCCTCCCTTTTCTCTGCATCCCCTCCCTTTCCTGATTAGCAACTGTCTGAATCTTCCCTTTGGAACTGAAGGAAGGTCATGGAGCCTAGAGTCGATTCTCTACAAACAAGAAACAGGGGACAGAAAGGTTTCTGTGCCCAGGAGCCTCACAGGATCCTGCTCAGTTTCAAACATGGATAGTAAAAACACTTTTTAGGACAACAGAACATGCCAGTGCTGGTCCATTGATGAGCAATGTTCAACCCCCCCACACACACACACAACAAGAGAAAGGATCTCCCTAAAGTCCCTGAGCCAGCTGGGGCCATGCCATGACTGGACCCTCCAACACCCAGGTCTTTCCACAACAGCACACAGCTGGTCTTTTGTACATAGAAGACCAACAAAAAAACTGAGCTTGGGTGTACACTGTCACCAGAAAAGTAGTAGGAATCAGGGTGGCCCAAGAAAGTCTGTCATCAGAGATGAGGCTTCAGCTAGATTTTGAAGGCTGGAGAAAAACTCTGTTTGGATCAGAAAATACAACTGAAACAGAGACCTGCTCTAGTGTTAGTTCCTATGGTCTTAGTCAGGAAAATAAAGGTAGATTTTATCCATCTCACCAACTCCTTACATTGGAGGGAGAATAGCAGGCCCACTAAATTCTTCTACAGGGAAATATGGCCTCCTCATGCCCCTCCAAGGGAATGGACTGGCTTGGAACAGAGAGAGGAGTGGCCTGAGGAGCAGGTGGCTGACAGCTGAGGGAGCCGGCTAAGAAGATAATATCCCACTTAGCCCAGCCCTCAGGCAAGGGCAGGGATAGTGTACCTTATTTATGACTACAAGGAGTTGGTCACAGATCACTGATGGTACAGGTCACTCCTTCCCTGGGAGGTGGTGGGGTGGGAAGGGGTAATGTGAAGATATTGATGCAGCTGCTCCATGAGCCACCCCAACCAAGCAGGAGGCAGTGATCGGGGACTCCACCCCATCTATGACTACTTTCCACACAGCCCCCACAAGCAGTGTTCTCATCTCCTCTTCCCAATCTCTCCAGGCTGGATGTCCTCCTTTTGCCCCTTCAGGTCTCCTCCCAGCCCTGTGCTTTCTGTGGGGAGACTGGCATATAAGCACCCCATCAACAAGCTCCCTTGTCCTCTCTGCCATTGGGGACCACTGCCAGGAGATTAGCGAGGGGAGGAGGAAGTGAGGTGAGGGTATTCATGCTCCCTCTCTGCAGGTCACTATGCCAGCTGCCAAGGTCTGGTAGCATAACTTTCATATAAAAAACTATGTACAGTTTTTATGTAAAAAAACACACATTCACAAATGCATAGGAAATGACTTGGAAGGATTAAAAAACTGGTGACAGTTAACTATGAGGAGGTTGGGAATATTTGTGAAGGGTAGAAGGTGAAGATAAAACATTTTTCCTTAAATATTCATGCTTGACTTTTTTTTGATTAGCACGTGTTTGTGAATCGTTTTTGTAACTTAAACATTGTTAAGTAACTGCACTGGATATTTGTTGTGCTTTTGTAGAAGGATCAGTCCCGCTTTCCAACAGCCCTCTAGCTGTCTTTGGCTTGCTCAAGCCACACCAATCACATTCTGGCATTCCTTCCTTTGCTGCAGAGCTTGGAGAGGTCAAATCTATTCCTTGAAGTTTAGGGCTCTAGATGTGGCTTGGTTTCTACAGATTAGGTGCATTTGTATGAGACCAATTCAATTGTGTGAAGACTGAGTTTAAAGGAGTGAAGTGTTCATTTAATTGGCTTGGATTAGAGCAGAAGAGGCTACAGTTTTGGTGATGGCTTCCTGATTGTGGCAGGGGTAGCAGCTCCTTTGTTGCAATGCAAAAGTCGGCCTCTGTGCACCAGTGCCAAATCAAATCTCAGAGACAGAGTTTTGAGTGAAGTAAAAAGAATAGCTTTATTGCTTTGCCAGGCAAAGGGAACACAGTGGGCTCATGCCCTCAAAAACTGTGTGTCCCAACCCGAGGAGATTTGGTGAGGAGTTTTATAACAGTGGTTCAAGGGCTGGGTTGCTGATAAGGATCAAGTTGTGTGCAGCGCCTGCATTCATTTAATCTGGCCTCAAGTGGTATCCTGATGAGCTTCTGTGGTTCTCAAAGTTATCAAGCTGTGACCTTCTCTCTGGAATGAAGAATGCTTCATCAAGTAGTTAACATCTTCCATTTGTTGGGGACTTTAGTTCTGCAGAAGAGCTCAAAGATATTGCTATGTGTATCCCTTGAGGCAGAACCAGGACCCTGCCCCAAGGCTGCACTATTGTTTCTTGACTGCTCCTCCCTTGTCTCTGCAACCCCTCCCTTTGTTGATTAGCAACTATTTAAGCCTGCACTTTGGAACTCAGGGAAGGTCATGGAGGCTGAAGCCTATGTCCTACAAACAAGAAACGGGACACACAGAAAGCCTTTCATGCCCAGGAATCCCCTAGGGTCCTGCTCAGTCTAACTCCCCCGTTTTCTTTGATACTTCTCAATTTTGAGGAAAACAGGGGTTGGACAAGAAAGGGAATAATTGTTTTGGATAGAGATGCTAATCATAAACTCAGCAGAGGAAATTGGTTTTAGGGGGACTTGATTTTAACCCCCACTTCTGTTTTATCTTTCCCCAAGTGTTTCAAGGAATGGAGCTATGACTGTTCTGGCTACTTCCTGCTGACATAGGGTGTAGTCCTGCCTCAGTTTGGGGGGAATGGATACTGAATTAGAAATATTTGAGTTCCAAGTTATGGATCTTGGTCTTGTATGATTAAGATCTTAATCCCTTAGTCTGCCATTTTGGTGCAACAGATCCAGTTAGAAGTAGGAAGAGTGACAACTGGAACGTTAATAGACAAAATAGATCTCATTCCCTGAGGAATTCAGAAGAATAAGCCTGAAACTCAGTCTGGACCTGACACTTCAGGGAGACTTGTAGCCAGCTGTCTAATTTTACCTAAGTAGGTTTTAACTTCTGATGTAGCATTAACATATACATAACAGGAGCTATTGGCGACTACACATATGTCTTCTCTTTCTGTTAATATTTGGTCTAAAGCGATTTCATTGTCTAAAAATGTTAAAAGTTTCAAGAGGAGACTTTGAAAACATAAGGTTGCAGCTATTAGCTGCCAACAGACACTGTTTGGGAATTGCTAATGGCATCCCAAGTCTGACATAGCTCAGAAAATTCAAGTTTTCAGCAATACAAGAATAGGTCTGAAATAACATCCACAATGATCACTTAGTTTTACCTTAGATGTCTGAACCATAGTTACTCCATTTTGACTTTCAAGTGCATTCCCCTCCTCAGTGGCCAAAGTAGATGTACAATGCATGTCCAAAAGGCCACAAAGCAGGCTGCTTTGGTTAGTAAAATCTAAGTTAAACCATATATAAGCACAGTGACTTCCCCATACTTCAATATGCTCAGATTTTTTTCTTTTTTTCTCATCATTTCCCCTTTTGATTGCAAGTGTTTCAATAGAAAACATTGATGGTCAAAATATCTGTCCCTCAATGCCCGGGTGATTCAGCTGTTTGCCCCAGGTGTAGATCATGTCCCCTGATGCTAGGCCTCCTTTATATTTGCCTAGTTAATCCACATTGGGGAAAAACTGATCAGGTATCATGAACAAGCTCAGAGGTATGTTAATGAGGAAATGCTTTATAGGCCATACATCTTATCATTTATATCCAATTGTCACACAAGCATTCTACATGTGCTTTTAGCAGTAGACCTCAAGCAAACAGTGATACGTCATGAGTAATTACACTCTGATAACTTCACTAGGTAATTTTCCTTTCCTCCTGAACATCAGGGCAAAAGTATGGCTAACACAATTACTTTCATAAATACAGACTTCTACTAGCAGAACTAGAATTTCATATCTGATGAAACATAATCTTTTTCTCTAAAATTACCCTCATCTCCATCAAACACAGCCAAACCAAGGTTAATTTTTTTCCAAAATAAGTCTGGTCCATTGACTACATAGGCTCCTCCTTATTGACTCTGGTGTAATTCCTCAGAAGAAATCTCAAACTAAATTCCTGAAAGGCCTCTCAAGGACAGGAAAACCATGCCAAAGGCCTGCCATCAGATTCTGCTTTGGTAGATTTCTCTTTTCCAAAGTCTCAAAAATATCAAGATTCCTGCACATGTCAGGAGACAGTATTTCCCATTCACCTGATAAGGTTGCTCCGAACCCAAGGGTCTCCAATTTCTGGAGCAACCAGGCAGAGAGAAAATAAAAATATTTCAATTTTACCTACAGAGGTATAATTTATCCAATTTCTCTAAGTCATAAGTAGTTTGAGGGGAAGGGCTTCCCTATGTCTGGAAAACACAGATCCAAACAAGTAATATTCCATACAAAATACCCATAAATATTATAACCATATTCACCAGTTCACTGAGTAACTAATCTTTTTGTTATCTGCTTTATGAAGCCATCAGTTTTCCCATTAGGTTTTTTTCTTTAATGTTTGTTTGTGTATTTATTTATTTTTGGCTTCATTGTGTCTTAGTTGTAGCACGTGGGAGTTTTTGTTGCAGCACACAACTCTTCATGTTGGCATGCGGGCTTCTCTCTAGTTGTGGCACGTGGGCTTAGTTGCCCCAAGGCATGTGGGATCTTAGTTCCCTGACCAGGGATTGAGCCCATGTCCCCTGCATTGGAAGGCATATTCTTAACCACTGGACCACAAGGGAAGTCCCCTCCCATTAGATTTTTATGATTTTTTTTTTTTTACCAGCTCAGCAGTATTGTCTGAAATTTATCAGAGACTTTTACTTCTCAAAAGGTTCTTCCCAGGAACATTTTTTTTTTAGACAGTAAACATCGTCTATTTTTGCTTCTTTCCAATAGAATACATTTGATCACATTTTTTTTATACAGCACGTTCTTATTAGTCATCAATTTTATACACATCAGTGTATACATGTCAATCCCAATCGCCCAATTCATCACACCACCACCACCACCACACACAGCTTTCCCCCCTTGGTGTCCATATGTTTGTTCTCTACATCTGTGTCTCAATTTCTACCCTGCAAACCAGTTCATCTGTACCATTTTTCTAGGTTCCACATATATGTGTTAAAATACAATATTTGTTTTTCTCTTTCTGACTTACTTCACTCTGTATGACAGTCTCTAGATCCATCCACGTCTCAACAAATGATTCAATTTCGTTCTTTTCTCTGGCTGAGTAATATTCCATTGTATATATGTACCATAATTTCTTTATGCATTCTTCTGTTGATGGGCATTTAGGTTGCTTCCATAAACAGGCAATTGTAAATACTGCTGCAATGAACACTGGGGTGCATGTGTCTTTTTGAATTATGGTTTTCTCTGGGTATATGCCTAGTAGTGGGATTGCTGGATTATATGGTAATTCTATTTTTAGTTTTTTAAGGAACCTCCATGCTGTTCTCCATAGTGGCTGTATCAGTTTACATTCCCACCAACAGTGCAAAAGGGTTCCCTTTTCTCCACACCCTCTCCAGCATTTGTTGTCTGTAGATTTTCTGATGATGTCCATTCTAACTGGTGTGAGGTGATACCTCATTGTAGTTTTGATTTGCATTTTTCTAAGAATTACTGATGTTGAGCAGCTTTTCATGTGCTTCCTGACCATCAGTATGTCTTCTTTGGAGAAATGTCTATTTAGGTCTTCAGCCCATTTTTGGATTGGGTTGTTTGTTTTTTAATACCAAGCTGCATGAGCTGTTTATATATTTTGGAGATTAATCCTTTGTCCATTGACTTCTTTGCAAATATTTTCTCCCATTCTGAGGGTTGTCTTTTGGTCTTGTTTATGGTTTCCTTTGCTGTGCAAAAGCTTTGAAGTTTCATTAGGTTCCATTTTTTTATTTTTGTTTTTATTTCCATTACTCTAGGAGGTGGATCAAAAAAGATCTTGCTGTGATTTATGTCAAAGAGTGTTCTTCCTATGTTTTCCTCTAAGACTTCTATACTGTCCTGTCTTACATTTAGGTCTCGAATCCATTTTGAGTTTAGTTTTGTGTATGGTGTTAGGGAATGTTCTAATTTCATTCTTTTACATGTAGCTGTCCAGTTTTCCCAGCACCACTTATTGAAGAGGCTGTCTTTTCTCCATTGTATATCCTTGCCTCCTTTGTCATAGATTAGTTGATCATAGGTGAGTGGGTTTACCTCTGGGCTTTCTATCTTGTTCCATTGATCTATGTTTCTGTTTTTGTGCCTGTACCATATTGTCTTGATTACTGTAGCTTTGCAGTATAGTCTGAAGTTAGGGAGTCTGATTCCTCCAGCTATGTTTTTCCCCTCAAGACTGCTTTGACTATTTGGGGTCTTTTGTGTCTCCATACAAATTTTAAGATTTTTTTGTTCTAGTTCTGTAAAAAATGCCATTGGTAATTTGATAGGGATTGCATTGATTCTGTAGATTGCTTTACGTAGTATAGTCATTTTCACAATATTGTTTCTTCCTATCCAAGAACATGGTATATCTCTCCATCTGTTGGTATCATCTTTAATTGCTTTCATCAGTGTCTTATAGTTTTCTGCATACAGGTCTTTTGTCTCCATAGGTAGGTTTATTCCTAGGTATTCTATTCTTTTTGTTGCAATGGTAAATGTCAGTGTTTTCTTAATTTCACTTACAGATTTTTCATCATTAGTGTATAGGAATTCAAGAGATATCTGTGCATTAATTTTATATCCTACAACTTTACCAAATTTATTGATGAGCTCTAGTAGTTTTCTGGTGGCATCTTTAGGATTCTCTATGTATAGTTTCATGTCATCTGCAAACAGTGACAGTTTTACTTCTTCTTTTCCAATTTGTATTCCTTTTATTTCTTTTTCTTCTTTGATTGCTGAGTCTAGGACTTACAAAACTATGTGGAATAATAATGGTGAGAGTGGGCAACCTTGTCTTTTTCCTGATCTTAGAGGAAATGCTTTCAGTTTTTCACCATTGAGAATGATGTTTGCTGTGAGTTTGTCATATATGGCCTTTATTATGTTGAGGTAGTTTCCCTCTATGCCCACTTTCTGGAGAGTTTTTATAATAAATGGATGTTGAATTTTGTCCAAAGCTTTTTCTGCATCTCTTGAGATGATCATATGGTTTTTATTCTTCAATTTGTTAATATGGTGTATCACATTGATTGATTTGCATATATTGAAGAATCCTTGCATCCCTCAGATAAATCCCACTTGATCATGGTGTATGATCCTTTTAATGTGTTGTTGGATTCTGTTTGCTAGTAATTTGTTGAGGATTTTTGCATCTATATTCATCAGTGATATTGGTCTGTAATTTTCCTTTTTTGTAGTATCTTTGGTTTTGATATCAGGTTGATGGTGGCCTCAAAGAAAGAGTTTGGGAGTGTTCCTTCCTCCACAATTTTTTGGAAGAGTTTGAGAAGGATGGGTGTTAGCTCTTCTCTAAATGTTTGATAGAAGTCACCTGTGAAGCCATCTCCTCCTGGAGTTTTGTTTGTTGGAAGATTTTTAATCACAGTTTCAATTTCATTACTTGTGATTGGTCTGTTCATATTTTCTATTTCTTCCTGGTTCAGTCTTGGAAGGTTATACCTTTCTAAGAATTTGTCCATTTCTTCCAGATTGTCCATTTGATTGGCATAGAGTTGCTTGTAGTAGTCTCTTAGGATGTTTTTTATTTTTGTGGTGTCTGTTGTAACTTCTCCTTTTCATTTCTAATTTTATTGATTTGAGTCCTCTCCCTCTTTTTCTTGTTGAGTCTGGCTAACGGTTTATCTATTTTGTTTATCTTCTCAAAGAACCAGCTTTTAGTTTTATTGATCTTTGCAACTGTTTTCTTTGTTTCTATTTCAGTTATTTCTGCTCTGGTCTTTATGATTTCTTTCCTTCTGCTAACTTTGGGTTTTGTTTGTTCTTCTTTCTCTAGTTCCTTTAGGTGTAAGATTAGATTGTTTATTTGAGATTTTTCTTGTTTTTTGGGGTAGGCTTGTATAGCTATAAACTTCCCTCTTAGAACTGCTTTTGCTGTATCCCATAGGTTTTGGATCATCGTGTTTTCATTGTCATTTGTCTCTAGGTTTTTTTAATTTCTTCTTTGATTTCTCCAGTGATCTCTTTGTTATTTAGTAACGTAGTGTTTAGCCTCCATGTCTTTGTGTTTTTTACGTTTTTTCCCCTGTAATTCATTTCTAATTTCATAGCATTGTGGTCAGAAAAGATGCTTGATATGATTTTAATTTTCTTAAATTTACTGAGGCTTGATTTGTGACCCAGGATGTGATCTATCCTGGAGAATGTTCCATGCGCACTTGAGAAGAAAGTGTAATCTGCTGTTTTTGGAAGGAATGTCCTATAAATATCAATTAAATCTATCTGGTCTATTGTGTCATTTAAAGCTTCTGTTTCCTTATTTATTTTCATTTTAGATGATCTGTCCATTGTTGTAAGTGAGGTGTTAAAACTCCCCCACTATTATTTTGTTACTTTTGATTTCCTCCTATCATATATATTTATAATTGTTATATGTTCTTCTTGGATTGATCCCTTGATCATTATGTAGTGCCCTTCCTTTTCTCTTGTAACATTCTTTATTTTGAAGTCTATTTTATCTGATATGACTATTGTTACTCCAGCTTTCTTTTCATTTCCATTTGCATGTAATATCTTTTTCCATCCCCTCACTTTCAGTCTGTATGTGTCCCTAGGTCTGAAGTGGGTCCCTTGTAGACAGCATATATATGGGTCTTGTTTTTGTATCCATTCAGCAAGCCTGTGTCTTTTGGTTGGAGCATTTATTTATTTATTTATTTTTGGCTGTGTTGGTTCTTCATTTCTGTGCGAGTGCTTTGCCTAGTTGCAACGAACGGGGGCCACTCTTCATCGCGGTGCATGGGCCTCTCACTGTTGCAGCCTCTCTTGTTGCAGAGCACAAGCTCCAGACGTGCAGGCTCAGTAGTGTGGCCCACAGGCCTAGTTACTCCGTGGCATGTGGGACCTTCCCAGACCAGAGCTCGAACCTATGTCCTCTGCATTGGCAGGCAGATTCTCAACCACTGTGCCACCAGGGAAGCCCTGTTGGAGCATTTAATCCATTCACATTTAAGGTAATTATCAAGATGTATATTCCTATGACAATTTTCTTAATTGTTTTGGGTTTGTTTTTGTAGGTCTTTTTCTTCTTTTGTGTTTCCCACTTAGAGAAGTTCCTTTATCATTTGTTGTAGAGCTGGTTTGGTGGTGCTGAATTCTCTTAGCTTTTGCTTGTCTGTAAAGCTTTTGATTTCTTCATCAAATCTGAGTGAGATCCTTGCCGGGTAGAGTAATATTGGTTGTAGGTTCTTCCCTTTCATCACTTTAAATATGTCATGCCACTCCCTTCCGGCTTGTAGAGTTTCTGCTGAGAAATCAGCTGTTAACCTTATGGGAGTTCCCTTGTATGTTATTTGTCATTTTTCCCTTCCTGCTTTCAATAATTTTTCTTTGTCTTTAATTTTTGCCAATTTGATTACTATGTGTCTTGGCATGTTTCTCCTTGGGTTTATCCTGTTATGGGACTCACTGCACTTCCTGGACTTGGGTGGCTATTTCCTTTCCCTTTTTAGGGAAGTTTTTGACTATAATCACTTCAAATATTTTCTCAGGTCCTTTCTCTCTCTCTTCTCCTTCTGGGACCCCTATAATGCAAATGTTTTTGCATTTAATGTTATCCCAGAGGTCTCTTAGGCTGTCTTCATTTCTTTTCATTCTTTTTTCTTTATTCTGTTCTGCAGCAGTGAATTCCACCATTCTGTCTTCCAGGTCCCTTATCCCTGCCTCAGTTATTCTGCTATTGATTCCTTCTAGTGTATTTTTCCTTTCAGTTATTGTATTGTTCATCTCTGGTTTTTTGTTCTTTAATTCTTCTAGGTCTTTGTTAAACTTTGTTAAAAATTCTTCTAGGTCTTCTAGGTCTTCTAGGTCTTTCTTGCATCTTCTCGATCTTTGCCTCCATTGTTTTTCCGAGGTCCTGGATCATCTTCACTATCATTATTCTGAATTCCTTTTCTGGAAGGTTGCCTATCTCCACTTCATTTAGTTGTTTTTCTTGGGTTTTATCTTGTTCCTTCATCTGGTACATAGCCCTCTGCTTTTTCATCTTGTCTATCTTTCTGTGAATGTGGTTTTTGTTCCACAGCCTGCAGGATTGTAGTTCTTTTTGCTTCTACTATCTGCCCTCTGGTGGATGAGGCTATCCCCATGAACATTGTTGAAGATGAAGTACTTTTGCAAAAGCACATGAGTACCACAATAATTGTCTATAAATGACAGAAAGATTTAAAAGGGCAAAGTTAAATATCTGAGTACAATGTAACCAGTAAAGAAACTTGGTTACAGTAACCCGAATTATGACTTGGTAACATTTTCAAAACATACCAGATTTGTAGGAATTACTCAGTTGACAATGCTTCCTATATAATTTAACATACCAAGTAATCCTGGTTAAATTAGTATCTCTCTGAGATGCCTCAAGTTTCCTCTGAAGAACCTCAAAGTTGGCTGGAGGTCAGAAGAACTTTTAGAATCAGCCAAACAATACTTATTTACCAAGGCAAATACAGATCACTTAAAGGCAAAGGAACTCACAAGCTGTTATCAAAAGCAGTATTCCAAGAAGGCTTTGGAGAGAGAAACAAAATTCAGTCTTGTCCCAGCCCATTCCCAACAAAATCCATTTACCCAACTAAATTTCCTTTTCCTTTTCCACAGATCTTCTACAGCTTTCTATATCCATATTATTTTGCCCTTTTCTTTTCCATTCAGAAACAACCAGAGTCACTCAGAGGGCTGAATGAACAGAGTTGTGATGGTTAACCTTATGCATCAACTTGACTGGGCCATGTTTTGTCAAAATTATTCTGGTTCTTTCTGTAAGGGTGCTTCTGGGTGAGATTAACATTTAACTTGGCAGACCGAGTAAAGCAGATTGACCTCATTAATGTGGGTGGCCTCCTCAAGTCAGCTGAGGGCCTGAATAGAAAAAAAAGCCTGATTCTTCCTCCAGTAAGAGAAAATTCCTTCTACCTGGTTGCCTTCAAACAGGTACATTGTTTTGTTCCTGCCTTTGGACTTGAACTAAAACACTGACTCTTCCTGGGTCTTGAGTCTGCTGGCCTTTGGACTAGAACTATACAATCTGCTCTCCTGGTCTCAAGCCTCTGAATTTAGACTGAACTAAACTATCATCATCTCTCCTGGGTTTCCAGTTTTACAACTCACCCTGAAGATCTTAGGACTTGCCAGCTTCCATAATCATGTAACTAATTCTTTGGAATCCCTCTCTCTCTATGTCTCTCTGTCTCTGTCTGTCTCCCTTTCTTTCTCTCTACCTCTCTTTATCTTTCCCTGTCTCTCTCTGTCTCTCTCTCTGTCTCTCTGTCTCTCTCCCCCATCCCACTTCTAATTCATCAGCAAATATGTTGGCTTTGCTTTCAAGATCCATCCATACTACAAACACATCTCATCACAACTACTGCTGTCTCCCCTGAGTTACTGCACTAGGCTCCTGATTGGTTTGCCTGCTTTTTTGGTTTTTGGTCCCCTTCATGCAGTCCTCCATACAACAGCCAAGAACGATCCTCTGCTATGTCTTTTTTCCAATAATAACTAGTTCTCCAATTCTCTGACACCAACTGGATGTCCTACAATTTTATTCAATTCAGACACTAACTACCCAGAGTTAACACAGACCCAACAAGATAAGGCTTCAGTCCCACAAGACTATTCCCACTTCAGAAACCAGCTACAAATGGGGTCCCCAGGCTAGTTGCATGTCTGCCCGACCAAATACAAATGCAAAAGTTCCCATGACCCACTCACCCCCTCATGTTTGATAACTGGCTAGAATGACTCACAGAACTCAGAAAAGCACTAGACTTACTGAAACTGAGCAGAACCCTGTGGGGCTCCTGGGCATGGAAGCCTTTTCATGTCCCTCATTTCTTGTTTGTAGGGAACAGACTCCAGCCCCATAGCCTTCCCTGAGTTCCATAGGGCAGATTTGAAGAGTTGCTAATCAGGGAAGGGAAGGGATGCAGAGACAAGGGAGGAACAGCCAAGAAACAATAGTGCAGCCTTGGGTCAGGGTCCTGGTTCCACCTCAAGGGATACACTTAACAATATCTTTGAGCTCTTTACAGAACTAAAACCCACAACAAGTGGAAGATGTTAGCATTCTTCATTCCAGAGAAGCCCACCAGAGGCCAGATTAACGGAACTAGAGAAGCTCATCAAGATATTACCTGAGACCAGATTAAAGGAGTATAGGTCCTGCACACACCCTAATCTTATCAGCAACCCCACCCTTGAACCATTGTTGTAAAACTCCTCACCAAATCCTCCCAGGTTGAGACACAGAGTTTTTGAGGGGCACGAGCCCACTCTGTCCCCCTTTGCCTGGCAAAGCAATAAAGATATTCTTTTCTACTTCACCCAAAACTCTGTCTCTGAGATTTGATTTGGCACTGGTGCACAAAGGCCAAGTTTTCAGCATCATTACTAACGCAGTTTTATTACAAAGGATACAAATGGAAGAGATGGATAGGGCAAGGTATGGGGGGGTGGGAGGTGGAGTGGCACAGATGTTCCATGCTCTGCCCAGGCACTCCACCTTCTCAGCACATCAATGTGATCACCAACCTGGAAGCTCCCCTAGGCAAAATGTTTCAGAGTTTTAGTAAAGTTTTCATTATGTGGGCATGATGGATTAAGTTACTGACCATTGGTGAATAAACTCAACCTCCAACCCCAGTCCCCTCCCCAGAGATGGAGGGAGTAGGAAGGTGAGGCTAGAATTTCTAACCATCTAGTCATGTGGGTGTGACCAGCCCCCATCCTGAAGCTATCTAGCCACCCCTTCCTCACCCCCACCCCCACCTCTACCATGAGTGAGTGAGTCATCTCATTAGCATACAAAAGACATTCCTATCACTCAGGAAATTCCAAGGGTTTTAAGAGAAAAAGACAAAATATATTTTTTATTAGAGCCACATCATGTTACTACTCTATTCAAAATCCTCATTTCTTTCAGAATAAAAGCCAAAGTTCCCACAATGGCCCACATAACAATATATTCTGGCCCTAGTGTCCTTCCCTTAACGAATTCCCTTTTATCCACAAAGGCCTCAGATATGCTAGTCAGGTTCCTACTACAAGCTTCTGCACAGTTGCTGTTTCCTTTGACCAGAAGGTTCTTTTCTCAAACGTCACTTGAGTAGTAAAGTCTCATCTGTCTTCCTTATTTAAATTGTGACTCTCCTCCAACACTCCAAATTCCCCTTTGATGTTCTATTTTCTTCCAAAACACATATTACTAGTTGCATACAATATGTCCTAATTTACTTATTATCTGACTCTCCCCACTAGAATGCATTTATTTCTCCTTGTAGTTCTATCAGTTTTGCTCATGTATTTTGATGCTTTGTTGTTAGGCTCATACACATTAAGGATTGTTATATCTTTGTGGAGAATTTTCCCCTCTATCATTATATAATATATCTCTTTCTCCCCAATAGTTTTCCTTGTTCTGAAGTCTGCTTCCTTTGAAATTAGTATAGCTGCTCCAGCTTTCTTTTGAATAGTGTTAGGTATGTCTTCTCCATTCCTTTACTTTTTTCCCTTCTTTTTGATGTGGTAAAAATCACAACATAAAATTTACCATCTTACCCATTTTTAAGTGTACAGTTCAGTAGTGTTAAATATATTCACATTGTTGTGCAACAGATCTCCAGAACTTTTTCATTTTGCAAAACTGAAACTAAACTGAGCAGGATCCTGTGGGGCTTCTGGGCATGGAAGCCTTTCTGTGTCCCCCATTTTTTGTAGGGAACAGACTTCAGGCTCCATGACATTCCCTGAGTTCCAAAGGGCAGAATTTGAACAGTTGTTGATCGGGGACGGGAGGGAATGCCAGAGACAAGAGAGGAGCAGCCAAGAAACAATAGTGCAGCCTTGGGGTGGGGTCCTGGTTCTGCCTCAAGGGATACACATAACAATGCCTTTAAGTTCTTTATAGAATTAAAACCCAAAAAATGGAAGAAGTCAGCAATTTTCATACTAGAGAAGATCAACTGAGGGAATTCCCTGGCGGTCCAGAGGTTAAGACTCCATGCTTTCACTGCTGAAGGCCCGGGTTCAATCCCTGGTCGGGGAACTAAGATCCTGCAAGTTGCACGGAGTAGCCAAAAAAAATTTTTTGAGACCACCTGAGGCCAGGCTAAAGGGGATACAGTGAAGCTCCTGTCCCTCAAACCTATGTGTCTAAACCTGAGAAGATTTGCTGAGGAGTTTTATAACAACAGTTCAAGGCCCACCCTTGAACTGTTGTTATAAAACTCCTCAGCAAATCTTCTCAGGTTTAGACACATAGGTTTGAGGGACAGGAGTTCACTGTATCCCCCTTTGCCTGGCAAAACAATAAAGCTAATCTTTTTTACTTCACCCGAAACTCTGTCTCTGAGATTCGATTCAGCACCAGTGCACAGAGGCCAAGCTTTAAGCATCAAAACTCCATACCCATTAAACAAAAATTCCTCATCCGCCATCCCCAGTCCTGGTGAAACAGGAAGGAAGGGAGCAGGGCACAACCTTTAAAAGAATGGCATAGCTGTTCAGGATACAACATAAATAGTTAGAATCAATTAGGCCCAAGATGGCAGAAGAATTGACATCCTGTAGACCTTGAGCCTCATTATACTCTCTTTGTAATATATTATATGCTAAGTGACACACCCACAGGTGTCATGACAGTTCCGAGGTCAACCATAAAAGACCAAAAATTGGG
>NC_139162.1:38921938-39181938 GCF_964270905.1 Leucopleurus acutus
TGTCTTTCACAGAGCAAAAGATTAATTTTGATGAAGTCCAATTCATCATTTTTTCCTTTATGGAGCATGATTTTGGTATCTATCTAAGAACCCTTTGCTTAGCCCAAACTCACAAAGATTTTCTCTGTTTTCTCCTAAAAGTTTTATAGTTTGACATTTTACATTTAGGTCAACAATCCATTATGAGTTAATATTTGTATAAAATGTAGGTCAAGGTTCATTTTTTGCATATAGATGTCTAGTTATTCCAGCATCATTTGTTGAAAACATTGTCCTTTCTCCTCCTCCTCTTTCAGGAGTCTAAGCAGGGAGGTTTCATGGGGCATTTATGAAGATGCTGCTGTAGTTTTTCTTAAGAAACAGGAATAGAATGCATCTTAAAAGAGATGATTTTTCTGTCTAAAGAAAACTTCCTGATAGCCAAAGCGATCTTGAGAAAGAAAAACAAAGCTGAAGGCATCATACTTCCTGATTTCAAACTATATTACAAAGCTATAGTAATCAGAACACTATGGGAATTCCCTGGCTGTCCATTGGTTGGGACTCCAAGTTTTCACTGCCGAGGGCCCAGCTTCAATCCCTGGTCCAGGAGCTAAGATCCTGCAAGCAGCGTGACCAAATAATAAACAAACAAAAAAATCCACTATGACATGCATTTGCATAAAAACAGACACATAAATCAATGGATCAGAATTGAGAGTGCAGAAATAAACCCATGAATATATAGTCAATTAATTTATGACAAAGGAGTCAAGAATATACAATGGGGAAAGGACAGTCTCTCCAATAAATGATGTTGGGGCTTCCCTGGTGGCGCAGTGGTTGAGAGTCTGCCTGCCGATGCAGGAGACACGGGTTCGTGCCCCGGTCCGGGAAGACCCCACATGCCGCAGAGCAGCTGTGCCCCTGAGCCATGGCCGCTGAGCCTGCGCGTCTGGAGCCTGTGCTCCACGACAGGAGAGGCCACAACAGTGAGAGGTCCACATACCGCAAAATAAATAAATAAATAAATGATGTTGGGAAAAGTGGACAGCCACATACAAAAGAATCAAACTAGACTACTTTCTCATACCATACACAAAAATTAACTCAAAATGGATTAAAGACTTGAATGTAAGACCTGAAACCATAAAACTCCTAGAAGAAAACATAGGTAGTAATCTCCTTGACATAGATCTTGGTGATGACTTTTTATATTTGACATCAAAAGCAAAGGCAACAAAAGCAACAATAAACAAGTGGGACTACATCAAACTAAAAAGCTTCTGCACAGCAAAGGAAACCATCAACAAAATGAAAAGGCCGAACAGGAAAAAATATTTGCAAATCATATATCTGCCAAGGAGTTAATATCCAAAAATATAAAGGACTCATGCAACTCAATAGCAAACAAACACAATTTGATTAAAAAATGGGCAGAGGATCTGAATAGATGTTTTTCCAGAGAAGACATACAGATGGCCAATGGATAGAAAAGATGTTCAACACCACTAATCATCAGGGAAATGCAAACCAAAGCCACAATGATTTATCACCTCACATTCATTAAAATGGCTATCATCAAAAACACAAGAAATAAGAAGTGTTGGTAATGATGTGGAGAAAGGAAATCCTTTTGCACTGTTGGTAAGAATGTAAATCAGAGCAAACAGTATGGAAAACAGTATGGAGGTTCCTCAAGTAATTAAAAATAGAATTACCGTGTGGTCAAGCAATTCTACTTCTAGGTATTTATCCAAAGGAAATGGAAACACTAACTCAAAAAGATATATGCACCCCATGTTCATTGCAATATTATTTATAATAGACAAGATGTGGAAGCAACCTAAGTGTCTATCAATGGATGAGTGAGTAAAGATGTGGTATGTACATATACAATTGAATATTATTCACCCACAAAAAAAGGAAAAAATCTTGCTATTTGTGATGATATGGATGGACCTAGAGGGCATTAAACTAAGTGAAATAAGTCAGAGAAAGACAAATACTGTTATGATCTCACTTACATGTGGAATCAAAACAAACAAATTCATAGATACAGAGTACAGCAAATTGGTGGTTGTCAGAGGCATGAGTGAAGGGGGTCAAAAGGTACAAACTCATTTATAAAGTCCTGGGGATGTAATGCACAGCATGGTGACCATAGTTAACAATACTGTATTGTATATTTGAAGGTTGCTAGAGAGTGGATCTTAAAAGTTCTCATCACAAGAAAAACAATTTTGTAATAATGTGTGGTAATGGATGTTAACTAGACTTATTTTGGTGATCATATCACAATTCGATGCAAGTATTGTATCATTGTGTTGTGCACCTGACACTGATGTTATACATCAATTATATCTCAATTAAAATTAAATTAAATATTTTTTAATTAAAAAAAGAGGGACTTCCCCGGCGGCCCAGTGGTTAAGACTTCACCTTCCAATGCAGGGGGTGAGGGTTCAATCCCTGGTCGGGAAGCTAGGATCCCACATGCTTCAGGGCCAAAAAACCAAAACATAAAACAGAAGCAATATTGTAACAAATTCAATAAAGCCTTTAAAAACAGTTCACATCAAAAAAATATATATCTAAAAATAAATTTAAATAAATAAATAGAAAAAGAAAACTTCCCTAAGATGTAAAGAGAGTATGAATTAAAGCTCTACCATCACCTCAGCTGGAGCAGAAGAGAGAGATGAGGGTTTGGGAGACAGGAAATAGAGGGAGGGAAGAGGCAGGATGTCTAGACAGTTTAAAAGTGTCTGGAGATTTGGTCTTGAGTAGTGGGAAAAGAGACCACTGGTAATCTGTGTCTTGGTTAGGGTCTTCCAAGAAGCAGACACCAAGACAGGAACAGACATGCAGGAGATGTACTAGAAGGAAGACCTGTGAAGGAAGAAGAAGAGGTAGCCAGAAAAGGTGGGGAGAGCCTGCAGACTACCATGCCAGTCTACCACCTGGTTAGAAGGCAGAATTGCAGAGTCTCAAACTTCAGTGCAGTTCCAAGAAAATGTACCCCGCCAACAGGGAATCCTTGATCCAGGGCGGCCTGTCATGGACTGAGCATGTGCCCTATAAAATTCATGCATTGAGGGCTTCCCTGGTGGCGCAGTGGTTGAGAGTCCGCCTGCCGATGCAGGGGACACGGGTTCGCGCCCCGGTCCGGGAAGATCCCACATGCCACGGAGCGGCTGCACCCGTGAGCCATGGCCGCTGAGCCTGCGCGTCCGGGGCCTGTGCTCTGCAATGCGAGAGATCGCAACAGTGAGAGGCCCGCGTACTGCAAAAAACAAAACAAAACAAAACAAAACAAAAAATTCATGCATTGAAACCTAATTCTTTATGGGCCCCCTTTAGGAGGCACATAGGTCATGAATGAGATTACACGAAGAGGCAGGAGAGCTAGCTAGCTCTCTCCTTTCTCCATATGAAGATACAAGGAAAAGACAGCAGCATCAGCAACTCAGAAGAGGGTTCTCACCAGAACCCAATCCTGCTGGCACCCTGATCTCAGACTTTCAGCCTCTAGAACTGTCAGGACTAAATTTTTATTGTTTAAGCTCAGTCTATGATAATTTGTTATAGCAGCCCAAACTGACTAAGACATTGCCCAAGATCCCACATCTCACAGGAATGGACCAATATTTCAGCCCTGCATGCTCAGACAGTGGCTGGGAACAGTCTCTAGAGGAAGTAGGGCCTTGGCATGAAAGGAGTGAAACCAGAAAAGCAGCTTCTGGGGCTATCAGTTAACCAGGCAGCTGGAGGCTGAGCAGTGCTTTAATACTCTGCATCCAATCCAGACACTGTCTACCTGGAGATAGCCTCAGGCCCCACAGGTTAAAGGCTCAGTCGCACAGGACTGCCAACCACCCACCCGCCCCAGTTCAGACGCCGGTCCAGGTTGTCACCTGTCCTTCCAACTGACTGGTTGTAGATGAGAGCTTCCCAACACCTCTTCCTTGGGTTCAATTAATTTACTAGAGCAGCTCACAGAACTCAGAGAAATGTTTTACTTACTAGATTACTGGTTTATTATAAAAGATATATCTCAGGAGCAGACAGATGGAAGAGATGCACAGGGCAAGGTATAGGGAAAGGGCAGGGACCTTCCATGCCCTCTCCAGGGGCACCACTCTCCCCAAATCTGTACGTGTTCAACAACCTGGAAGCGCTCCCATTTCAGTCCTTTTGAGTTTTTGTGGAGGCTTCATTACACAAGCATGCTTGATTAAATCATTGGCTGCTGGAGACATTTAATCGTCAGTCCCTCTCCTCTCCTGATATGGGATGGTGGGGGGGTGGCAGGGCACTGAAAGTTCCAACCCTCTATTCCCAGCGGTTTGTTCTCTTGGCAACCTGCCTGCACACTTAGGTGCGTCCCAAAGGTCACCTCATTAACATAACAAGAGACACCTTTATAGCTCCCAACACTTAGGAAATGCTAAGTGTTTTAGGAGCCCTGTGCCAGAAACAGGGGTCCGACCAAATATATATTTATTATAAATCACAATATCACGTGCATTTTCTTTTTTTTACATCTTTATTGGAGTATAATTGCTTTACAATGGTGTGTTAGTTTCTGCTTTATAACAAAGTGAATCAGTTATACATATACATATGTTCCCATATCTCTTCCCTCTTGCGTCTCCCTCCCTCCCACCCTCCCTATCCCACCCCTCTAGGTGGTCATGCAGCCTCCACTGTAAGGGGACTGGGCACAGTGTAGGGAAGAAAATCCCAGTAAGATTGCTCTCCTCTGTCCCTAGCTGCCCGCCCCACCCAGACTCCAGTGCTACTCCTCTGGGAGAGGCACCAGTAGAGGGCACGTCTTGCAGGAACTGCCCTCAGTCTTCAGAGTCCAGATGCTGGGAAGGAGAGAGCCTGTGGGGAACCAGGATGTGCATGCCCTCTAATAGCACTCAGCGCAGATTTCTTTAAAGTTACTTCTATTTTATTTTATTGAGGTGTAACATACATACAATACAGAGCATAAATCTTAAGATTTATGTTCACACTTAAGTGAACTGTTTATATACATATACACATTTGGAATCATCACTAAGATCAAGATAAATAAAATTCTATAAAACAGCCCTACAGGGCTCCTTCCTACCCTTTCCCAATCAATACCAGCCCTTTCCTAGATCGCCACTACCCTGATTTCTACCACTGTAGATTAGTTTTGCCTTTTTTGAAATTCAAATAATACAGTATGTAGCCTTCTCTGTCTGGCTTCCCTCACTCAATGTTGGGTCTGGGAGATTCATTGCTATGAGACACATCTTCATTTGTGTAGCGGTATTCTTCTTCTTGCTGAGGAGTACCCAATTATATGAATACAACATTGTCTATTACCCATTGACTGTTGGTGGACATTTGGGTTGTATTCATTATGGAGCTACTATGAATAACGTTCTTATAACATTCCTGAACATTTATTTTGGTGAACATGTGCCCTCAATCCTCCTGGATATGTACTTAGAGGTAGAATTTCTGGGCTGTAGGATAGCATATGTTGAGCTTTAGTAGACACTATCAAATGGTTTTCCAAAGTAGTTGTACCAATTTATATTCCCCCCAGCAACATGAGAGTACAGTTGCTCTATATCATCACCTATTCATATTATCAATATTTATAATTTTAGCAATTCTGGTGGGTGTCAAGTTCAGATTTTAAAATCCAAAGTGCTAGCCAAGCAAAAAGGGTCTGTGGGCCTGCAGGCAGCTAGTATGAAACCTCTGCACCTAAGGGCTTTCCACTGCCTGCACAAGTGCCCCCACCCCTTACACACACACCTGGAAGCCAGGTTCTCTGAGCACTCCAGTAGAGTCCCTTCTTAGTCCAGGGTTCACTGTCCATGCAGTGGTTCCCATCTCTCCACCCCGTATCTACCCAATGGTAATATCCCTGAATTATTGCACACAAAGTCCACAGTGTATATTAGGTTATTACTATAATTATGATTATTATCATCATCACCACCATTATTTGGACATGCACAAATGCAAAAGGTACAAAGTTAAAAAGACCCATTAGTTATCTGGTACTACCTAACAAATTATCTCAAAATTCATTGGCTTGAAACAATAAGCATTTATTAAACCACATGATTTCTGTGGGTCAGGAACTGGGGCGTGGCTTAGCTGGATGGTCTTGCCTCAAGGTCTCCCAGGAGGTTGCAGTTAAGATGAGGGCCTGGGCTGCAGCCACCTCAGGGCTTCTCTGCGGCTGGACGATCTCCTTCCAGGCTGGCTCCTTCACACCCTGGCAAGCTGTCAGCAGGAGGCCTCAGTTTCTCACCACATGAGCCTCTCCACAGGGCTGCTCAACCATCCTCACGACTAAGCAGCTGCCTTCCCCCAGAGCCAGTGATCCAAGAGAGCATGGCAGAAGCCACAGTGTCTTTTATGACATACTTTGGAAAGTCACACACTGTCATTCCCACGATATCCTATTGGTTACACAGGTTCATTCTATCCAATGTGGGAGGGAACTAGATAAGGGTGTGAATACCACAAGGGTATAAAATGTGAGTCTCCCTCTCATGTGTTCAGGCCACTCATTTTCTCTTCAACAGGCAACCACTGTCACCAGTTTCTTGTGAATTCTGCCAGCAATGTTTTTCATACACTTACACAGGAAATCACACTTACTTTTTTTTTTTTTTTTTTGCACAGGTCTCTCACTGTTGTGGCCTCTCCTGTTGTGGAGCACGGGCTCTGGGCGTGCAGGCTCAGCGGCCATGGCTCACGGGCCCAGCCGCTCCGTGGCATGTGGGATCCTCCCAGACCGGGGCACGAACCCACGTCCCCTGCATCGGCAGGCGGACTCTCAACGACTGTGCCACCAGGGAAGCCCCACACTTACTTTTGTGCCTTACTTTTTTCACTCAATATATCTTGGAAATCCTTCCACATCAGGACATAAAGACCTGCCTTCTTCCCTTTAAGTGTGATGAAACATTTCACTGCATGCATAATTTATTTAACCAGTCCCCTATTGATAGTTGTCTGGGTTGTCCTCACTGTTTCCCTACTGAAAGCAAAGCTGCAATGGATAAATGTGAGCATATACCCTTTTGCACTAGAATAAATGTCTAGAAGTGGACTAGCTGAACAGAGGGTCTGGGCATCTTTCACTGTGGCAGATGTTGCTGCATTGCCCATCATGGAGGCTGGATAGAGCAATTGACTTTCCCACCAGCGAGGGTGTGGATTTTATGAAGCATTGAGGGGTAATGGCCAAAAATGTGGGGCATCTTGGGCAGCTCAGCAAGTAATTAAAAATGGAATATCACCCATCTTTGCCTTTTGAAACTTTTCCCAGTCACACTCCTCAGCCAGAGAGTTTCCCCTGGCCCTCTCCCACACCATGAGCTAGGCATTTTTCTCTCTCCAGCTTGCTTGCTCCTGGCCCCTAAAATTCTTGTTCTTGACTTACATGCAGCAGGTGAAGAGTTCTTTGCCAGCCAGGCCCCAAACGCTGACTTTTTAATGCCAAAATGGTGCTCCAACAAGATGGTTCTCACCAGAGATGACCTCTGCTCTCTGCTCTCTGCTCTGGGTAAGCAGTTCTCGCTCCTCAGGAGTAAGCCTGTGTTTGCAGGTCTGCCTCCTGCTTGACTGTGAGCTCCTCAGGGGCAGAAACAGTGCCTCATTCATCACGGCATCCGCTGCTCGAGGTGGCAAAACGAGCATCTAGGAACTGTTTGTTGAATGAATGAATGACGCAGATGGAACCTTGTCAAACCAGTGTTGTCAGAGGCCTCTTAGCTTTGCTTTATTTGAGAAGGTAGGTGTGTCTAAATCACTGTGAAGATTATATTGAGATGAAAGCATTTATTTCCTCCACCTGAAGCATTTCTCAAAGGGCAGCGTTTCTTTTCGTCTTTCTTGTTTTCCCCCTTTGGCCTAGTCAGAGCCTCATGGAGACACCATGATGAGAAACAGGCACAATAATGTCCACAAACACGAAAAGGATGTGCAGACTTGGAATGACAAACACAGGGCAAACTTAGACAAAGAACAGCATAAATATTGACACTGCAGAGGGGGCGACGGGAAGCCACTGCAGTTCCAGTTCCATGATTTAGCAGAGGGTAGATGTGGTCGTGGTTTCAAATCCAATACTTCAGCAATCCCAAATCCAAAAATTTTGAGAGATATTCTTTTGAAATCATAGTTTCTGAACATTCCAGGTGTCCTCCTTTAAAACAAATCTTTGTAACCGTTTGAACAGAAATCTTTCCCCAATGTCCCACGTTTCCATGGCTTTGAGACTCAGCCTCAGGTGTGTAATTGATAAAGAAGGCAGCATGGAGAATCCTGGAAACTTGACTAGTTCAAAGTCTGCCTGTTATAAGCAGGGTGGCCTCTGTTTCCTTTTTTTCTTTATTTGTTTTCCCTACTTTCTGTTTTGAATATCTTCAAACAGACAGAAGAGTTGCAGGAAAAGTATGATGAACAGCTGTAAGTCAGGGCTCAGCAAACTCCAGCCTGCAGCTTGTTTTGGTACAACCCGTGAACTAAGAAGGGATTTTATATTTTTAAGTGGTTGTAAAAATTCAGAAGAAGCTGTCACAACACATGAAAATGACAGGACAGTCAGACGCGTGTCCCTCAGTGACGTTTGCCGCGTGCTTGCACGCTATCTATGCCCTGTTCGCACAACAATGGCTGAGTTGAGTAGTTGCCACAGGGATCCTGGCTCCCAAAGCCCAGAATATGTACCATGTGATCCTTCTCTGACCCCTGACCTAAGGTCATCAATTGATACTATTTTGCCCACTCTGTTTTCTCTCACTCTTGCTGAGACAAGAGTGAGAGAAAGTATTGCATTAGTCTCAATACTTCACCCTTAGATGCTTTGGCATCTGTCTCACTTTCTCTAGCCCAAAGCTGGGAATCACAGGTCTAGCCTGGGGAAAGATAAGATGATGTGAAGTGTGTAGCACACACTGCTTGGCACTTAGACGAACTTAAGAACTGATCCAGGACTTCCCTGGTGGCACGGTGGTTAAGAATCCACCTGCCAATGTGACATAGTTTGACAGGTGACATAGTTTGAACCCTGGTCCGGGAAGATCCCACATGGTGCAGAGCAACTAAGCCTGTGTGCCACAACTACTGAGCCTGCGCTCTAGAGCCTGCGTGCCACAGCTACTGAGCCCACGTGCCACAACTACTGAAGTCCACACGCCTAGAGCCTGTGCTCCACAACAAAAGAAGCCACCGCAATGAGAAGCCTGCGCACCGCAACAAAGAGTAGCCCCCGCTCGCAGCAACTAGAGAAAGCATGCACACAGCAACGAAGACCCAATGCAGACAAAAATAAATTAAAAAAAAAGAACTGATCCAATAAAAATTCCTAGCATTTTCCACAGAGATGATTGCCGGGACCCCTAACCTGAAAACCCTGAGACTGGCGCTTTCCTGAAAGCCTAGAAGCCAGCTTTCCCTCAGAAAGGGCTCCTTACCCGAGGAGCTGAAAAAGCCTCAGGGACACTTCATTTTTTCCACAGCTTGTGGCTTGGCTGACTCAACCTCTGCCTTTCCCTGAGTCACGAGTTTTTCCTCTTATTTGGAGGAGCTCAGCCCTCCACCCACGGCTGGTCTCTGGTGGGAAGGGGTGGACAGCTAGAGGATCAGAGCTTGTGCTGCCTCCAGGGGGTTTCCTGGAGCTCCACCCACTTCCATAGAATATCAGCACTGGAAGGAAGGACAGATGAGGTGACTGAGGCCCCAGTGGACCCTGGACCAGCAGTGAGAAAAGGCTAGTTGGGGGTCTCCTGACTCCAGGACCAACAGTTGTGTATCTTCTCTATGGTTTTCCAGAATCATGAAAAGGCCTCCTTTTCCTGGACACCTACTCTGTGCCAAGCACAGAGTCAGATGCCAGAGAGCTGTTTACAGGGCTTTCCAGCTCCCTTCCTACAGCCACCTCACCCCAGGCAGGGCCTGCCTTCCTGGAGAAGGTCCCTTTTGCTAGGGAGGTAGGGGATCTGGCACTGAGGCAGTCACAAAACATGGCCTACAAGGCTAAGCTCAAAGTCCCTCTCCATCTCCCCCACCGCGGGCAACAAGCATGTGTACACTTGGGATGGCATTTCCCAGTGTCTCAGTGTCCCAACTGACCTCCTTGGTTATAACTCAGCCTCTGGGATCTTGGGGTCTTGTCTCCCCCACCCTCTGTCTGGTGTATACCATCAGAACTCATAAGCTCAAATGCTTATTCAACTGCAGGTACATAAATGCGTAAACGGGGGGTGAGAGGGAAACCACGGAGAATGGTGGGGACTGTGGTTAGTGGGAGAACACGTGCTCCATCTAAAGGGGACAGTTCTGTGCGGAGATGGGGGACCAGATCTTTCAAATCCTCTGATTTAAGAGAAGCTGAAAATCCTGAAATTTTTTTGTAATCTCTCAAGATGAAATATTGGCAATGCATTTTATAAACATTTAAATACATTTGTGAGGCTGTGGCTTATGTTGGGTGAGGGTAAAAACCATGAAGGTGGTGGAGGTGGGGATGCCATGGTGGGGGGATGTGGACTCTCCAAGGTCACAGCTGGTGGCCCTCTCACTTGCCTAGCCACCCCTCCTCTTTCTCTTAGCCTCTCCCTGCTCTCTCCTCCCTTGCCCCAGCCCCTTGCCCTGTGGCAATGCGCCCATGTCCCAGCCCCGCTCCACTCGGGCTGAGATAGGCAGATCCCCACTACTGGGCCCCACCTCACAGCCTCTGCCCACACCACCCAGGAAAGCGGGTCACCCCTGTTCAGCTCATGCCTCCCAGCACCAGCCCTTCAGGCCCCAGCCCTGGGCAGAGTCAGAGGTCTGGACCCAGGCACCTGGAGCTGGGTCAGCTCTTTCTCCCGCTGTTGTCTCTTGCCTTGGTCCTGGCCCAGCAGGCACTGCCCTGGACTGAGCCAGCCCCTCTTCACAGTGCCCAGGTCTCCCCTATTTGGCAAGACAAACTCATCCTTGCTACAGACATTTACTAAATGCTGAACTCAGTTCTCAGCACTGGAGAGAGAGAGGAATGAACAAGCTGCATACTGTCCAGCCCACGGGCCTCACAGCCTACCTAGGTGGGGAAGATAGTCCATGAACATGTAAACAAGCGACCTAATCAGATGACTTCAGGTTGAGAGAAGTGCTTTGCAAAATAATAAAACGGAGTGAGGTAGACGAGGGTGATAGGGTGCAGGAAGCCTCTGAGGAGGGGACAGTTTGAGTTGGATCTAAATGCCAAAAATGCAGCCATGGGAAGATCTGGAGGCAAAAAGGAAGTGCAAAGGTCCAGAGGTGAGAACAACCTTGGGGTTTTGAGGAACAGGAAGAAGCTAGTATGAAAGGAGGCCAGAGGGAGGTTGAGACAGCCCTCGAGGAGTGGTGATGGCGAGGCTTGGACTTTCATTTCATTTCAGTGTTGCTGGCCAGGGAGCAGCAGTGGGGGGTGGTATGTTGGGCGCGGGGAGAAGGGGGACAAAACCTGCTGGTAATGTTGGAGCTGGGTAATGGGTACATGGAGTCCATTAAATTAGTCTCTTTCTTTCAATGTATGTTTGAAAGTTTTCACTAAAAAAAGTTTAAAACATAAAACAGATAAAACACTGATTTTTCATATTATGATTATCAATCTCTCTATTTCTGAGAGAGGACTATGCCAGCCAGCAGCAGGGAATCCCGCCAGAGGCAGCAGAAGGCACAATAACGCCAAAGCCTCCCTCCCCCTTTCCTGGCTCACAGGCCCCAGTCCGGCGAGTTCAAAGTCTGCTGCCTGGCGAGAACAGCCAGCGGGCAGAGCGCGGCGTCGGAAAGGGAAACCGGGGGGCTTGAGACGGGGTACCCAACCCCGGGAGAGAGCTACAAACGAGCCCCGCCCAGCCCTGGCTTGCAGCAGGGGCGCACCACAACGCACTCCAACTCTGGCCGCTCCGCTTGCGCACTTTTCCCGGGAACTTGTGGTTCTGGAGTTGGAGTCCAGGCTCCGCCCCCGCCGCGCGCCAGGGCTCCAATTGGCGGAGCTGCCGCGAGGGGCGTGTCGGGGAGAGTTGGAACGCGTTGGCTTGGGCGGTTGGGGTTATCCCCAGAGGGCGAGAGGAGCGGCGCGGCCGAGTGCGGTCTGACACGAAGGCTGCTGGGCGGGGCGCGCGGGGCCCAGGCCGAGGAGGTAAGGATCCCCGGCCGGGCTGCGACGAGCAGAGCAGGCGGGCTTCCGGCCGGCCGGCCGCCTCCAAATTCCCCGGGACGCCTCGACTATATGGCCCCGGAGCTGGGGCGGGGCGGGCGCACAGCCAGGACCGTCTCGGACTCTGGCCTCGAGCAGAGGCGCGGAGCAGGGCGCTTATTACTGGCTAGTCGGGCTGGAGGCGGGGCGGGGTCTGCAGGGGCTCCAGGGATAGCGGGGTGACAACAGGTAAGGGGTCTCCGGGGTGAAAACAGGTTAGGGGTCTCCGGGGTCGAGGCAGAGCCCCCGGGGTGTGCGCGACGTGAGAGCGGAAAAGGTCAGGAGGCGCCCGTGGGCGTTGAGCCCTGGGGCAGAGGGATCTCAGCGCTCCCGCTGTTCGGAGATGGTTCAGGGTTTCCTGACTCACGCCGTCGTCGGTCCCAGTCTGCGGGGTGTGGAGAAGTGGGCTGAGATAGTTGCCCCAGCAAAGGAGGGAAGAGAGGGAGGGTGGAAGCGCCTTCCCCGTGACCTAGGTGCTCGCTGGCCTCTCTCATTTAGGAACCGCCTGGCCTCTGAAGCGTGTGAGTTTGTGACTTTTGGTGGGAGCTGTCAAAGGAAACAGGGCCGGGCTTAATCTCCCATTTCACAGAGGAAGTAACTGAGGCAGGCCCAGAGAGAGGTGGCAGTTCCTTCCCAGCCTGCAGTCACCTGGAATCTCCTTCCCTTTCTCTCTCCCTGAACACCTGAAGAGCTGTGCAGGGGGAGAGTTGTCATCAGCCCCTTTTGCAGGTGGGAAAATGGACGCTTTGAGTCACACTGAAACTGTTTTGTTTGTTTTTTATAAATTTTATTTATTTATTTATTTTTGTCTGCATTGGGTCTTCATTGCTGCACGCGGGCTTTCTGTAGTTGTGGCAAGCTGGCTTCTCATTGTGGTGGCTTCTGTTGTTGCAGAGCACGGGCTCTAGGCGCGCAGGCTTCAGTAGTTGTGGCTCGCTGGCTCTAGAGTGCAGGCTTCAGTAGTTGTGGCGCACGGGCTTAGTTGCTCCGCAGCATGTGGAATCTTCCCAGACCAGGGCTCGAACCCGTATCCCTTGCATCGGCAGGCGGATTCTTTTTTTTTTTTTTTTTTTTTGTGGTACGCGGGCTTCTCACTGTTGTGGCCTCGCCCGTTGCGGAGCACAGGCTCCGGACGCGCAGGCTCAGCGGCCGTGGCTCACGGGACCAGCCGCTCCGCGGCATGGTGGGATCTTCCCGGACCGGGGCACGAACCCGTGTCCCCTGCATCGGCAGGCAGACTCTCAGCCACTGCACCACCAGGGAAGCCAGCAGGCGGATTCTTAACCATTGCGCCACCAGGGAAGTCCCTGAATTATGCATTTGACAGCATGTGGTGGTATAGATCAGGGGTCTGCAAACTTTTTATGTGAAGCGCCAAATAGTAAATATTTTAGGCTTTGCAAGCCAGTCCCCATCGCATGCGGCTGTTTTCCAATAAATTGTATTTAGAAAAACTGGCAGTTGTTCAGACTTGATATAGATTTGCTACTCCTGGTGTAGATCATGTGTGACACCTCAACTGTCAAGCACAGAACCCTGGCCACCCAGTGACACTTAGGGCATGGCTCACTCACTGAGAGCACCTTCGGCCCAGCTCAGGTGGTGGGATCCCTTGTGTTCAGGAAGGCCAGCCCAGGAGCCTGCCCTCCTTCCAAAACCTGCAAGAAAGAGCAGGTCTGTTTACTTCCCTGTTCCCAGACACTGGCCCTTCGAGAGTGTCCACCTTCTGTCAGCATCTGGGGTACCACATGGGGCTCAGCACAGGCTGTCCTGGGGCAGGCAGCCCCAAAAGGAGTGGGCACAGGCTCAGCTCTCTCCTCCCCTGTTCTAAGGGAGGATGGTTCACTTCCCTAGTGAGAACAATAAGAACAGGATTCCCCATCTGCTGGGAGGGGTGGGGGATGGGGAGGTGGGGATGCTGCCTCATCTACCAAGAAAATCTCCAAGGGACTTCCCTGGCGGTCCAGTGGTTAAAACTGCACGCTTCCACTGCACGGGGTGTGGGTTCGATCCCTGGTGAGGGAAAGAAGTGAGGGGGGCGGTCAAAAAAAAAGAAAAAGAAAATCTCCAGGCCATGTTATAGCAGGTGTGAAGTTCTGGTCGTGGCAGATCTGGTAGGCAGATGTGGGGGAGCCCCCCAGGAGGATGCTGTCTGCCCGGCCCCTCACCCCAGCTGGTACTCGCTGCAGGCCCACAGAGGAGGGGGCACAAGAGGCTTCCCACTACCCCAGTCAGTGTGTGGAGTCAGCTCGGAGCCCAGACCCCTTTCATTGTCACCAGGTACTCCCCACCCTTCCTGCGCCATGTTTTGCCGCCAACAGGGCCTGGAGGGGGTCTGTAAACCACTGACTAGGGACAGAGCAGTGTGGGGCATCCTGGGGCCTCCTACAAGGGACGGGGAGACAGTGTTGTAGGCCCTCCCTTGCCCAAAGCTCTCCCCTCCCTGGGCACTGTTCCTCACTTCCTCCATGGTGCCCACCTGGGTAGCATCTAGTCAGAGGTGGACCTGGGCAAGTCTGCCTCCAGAGCTCACCCACTGTGGGGGGCATCTGCTCTTCTCTCCACATAAAGTCTGTCTGCTCAGTGCTGAATGTGTTAGGCCTCGGCGTGTGGCTGCAAGATTGGGTTTTCACCCAGTTCTGCCAGGTGGCTGCCAGGTGTATTGGAGGGAGCAAGTGGCATTCCGTCCTCAGATGTTCATCCTGGCATGTCCTGCAGCCTGGGCCCTGCTGCTGTGAGGTCAGGGGAGGCCCAGCCTGGTGACCCGCTGCGAGGCCAGCAGAGCCCAGAGCTCTTGACCCAGACATTGTAAGGTAATTCTTTTCTTTTTGAGGACCTTAAATTTAGAAAGAGAAAGAAAAAGCTCATGTTCCCACTTCCCAGAGCTGACTGGTATTGGGATTTTATCACATTTGCTGCTGCCTTCTTTCAAATGAAAGAAATAAAATTTTCTTCTGATTTTGGTTTGTATCTATCTTTTTTGAAAACCATCTTAACTGTTTTTAAGCTTACAGTTCAGTAGTGTTAAGTATATTCCTATTGTTTTGAAATATCTCCAGAATTCTCTTCATCTTACAAAACCAAAACTCTGTACCCATTAAATAACAGCTCTCCTCCACCACCACAGCCCCTGCCCAGACCCCGTTCTTCCTCCTCCTCCACCCCCAGCCCTGGTAACCACCTTGCTACTTTCTGTTTCTATGAATTTGACTACTATAGATACATCATATTAGTGGAATCATGCAGTATTTGTCTTTTTGGGACTTGCTTATTTCAGTTGGCATAATGTCTTCAGTGTCCATCCGTGTTGTAGCAAGTGACAGGATTTCTTTTTAAGGCTGAATAATATTCCATTGTATGTCTACACCACCTTTTGTTTATCCACTCATCCATCAATGGACACTTGGGATGCTTCCATTTCTTGGCTGTTGTGAATAATGCTGCTATGAACATGGGTGTGCAAATACCACTTGGAGATCCTGCTTTCAATTCTCCTGAATAAATAAGCAGAAGTGGATTGCTGAATCATATGGCAGTTCTATTTTTAATGTTTAGAGGGACCTCCATACTGTTTTCCATAGTGGCTGCACCAGTTTACATTCCCACTAACAGTGCAGGAGGGTTCCAACTTTTCCATTTCCCTACCAACACTTATTTCCTGTTTTTTTGATAGCAGCTATCCTCATGGGTGCGAGGTTCCATCCTACCCATTTTTATTCGCAGATATAGTTCTTGAACACTTTTTAAATGTTGCATAATTTCTGCATACATGGTGTCATACAGACCATTCTGCAGGTTGCTTTTTCCACTCAGCATTTGGTGTCTGTTGTCGCTCCACGATGACCCACGTGAATCGGGTGGAGTCACTGTAAATGCCAACAGTAGCCCATTGTGTGAGTGCACCCAGCTCACCCTTTGTTCTGCCCTTTCCACTCTGCCAGGCATCTCCATTGTCGCTGCTGTAGGTCCCAAAGTCACTGCTCTTGGTGCCTCTCCCTCCTTTGCTACACTCTGAGCTCCTCCAGTGGAGCCCTCATTCAGCCCATCCCGGGGCCCAGCACCCAGCCCAGGGGTCCTGGGGGTGGCCTCTGGAATGTTACCAGACTGTCCACAGCGGGGATGCAGTGACTGGTCCTAGCAGGATAGCCCAGGGCTGTCACCCATAATCAGCTAGGTTTGCAACATGCAGCCGAGATCAGCAGCCTAAAAATAGTGGTTCTTACATAAGGTGGTGTGGACAGCACTTCTCAGGATGGCTTGTGGTCTGAAAGGGGCAATGGGTGCGTGAGTCGGGGCCGAGCACCCCTGTTGTGTAATGCATCCAGCCCCTGCGCTGGCCACACTTCAGCTTCCCACAGGTAGCCTGACTTACGGAACTGCAGTGTGGTGACCCAGAAACTCTGCGTGTGTGATCAGTTTGGTCAGGGGTGTGCTGTGTGTGCCTGTACACTTGTGCGCACATGGTGGTGGCGGCAGCAGCGGCTGTGGGGTCAGCTCTCATCTGCTTCCTCTTCAGAGATAGGAGGTGCTGGCTCCTTCCTCCTGTGGTGGGCCCTAGGGAGCTTTGGTTCATTCACTAGCCACTCACGAAGCACCTACTATGTGCTTGGCACTGTTCCAGGCATTGGGGATACAGCAGTGAACAAGAAAAGGCTCCTGCTGTGATGGAGCTTAGAAGTGGGTGAGGGAAATAGAAAACACGCAAGCAAATGATGGATAGACGAGAAAATATCAGGTCCTGGTAAGTCCTGTGAAGAAAAAGCAAAACAGGATAACATCCTACAGAAAACGTTAGCAAACTTTTTCTGTAAAGAGTAAATTTTAGGTTCTGTAACCATGTGGTCTCTGTCACAGCTCTCAGCTCTGTTATTGCAGCAGGAGAGCAGCACAGACAATTGTAAATGAATGATGTGGCTGTGTTCCAATAAAACCTTATACATGAAACCAGATTTGACCCTCAGGCCATGGTTTGCTGACCCTGTCCTGGGTAGGGGGAGAAGCTGCCTGAGCTGGGGTTGTCAGAGAGATGCTTTCTGAAAGGGAGGTAGCCTTGCTGTCAGTTCACTGGTGGAGTTGTGTGGTGAGAAGTGAGCAGACTGGGGCCAAGCGTGAGACAGAAAAATGATAGAGCTTGCTCATGGGTTGGATGGGGGTACAGGAAAGAGGAGATTCAAGGCGGAGTCCTAGATGTGGGGCTTCAACAACTAGGTGAATGGTGGTTTGTTTCTGGAAAAGAAGAGGAGCTGGTGGGAGGTCACGGGGGCAGCTCAGGGGAGAGCTGGGACTGCAGGCTTGCCCTGGGGTCGGCGGTGTTTGGGTGTCCTCAAAGCTGTGAGTCTGGTGGGTCAAAGGGAATGGGTATGGACAGAGCAGAGGGGGCCCAGGTGAGATCTGGGGCTACCACGTGGAGCGCTTGGCAGAGGAGGATAGAGGCCTCCTGCCCCATGGGGGAAGGCTCTGAGCAGCACCGTCTCCAGGGGTGCAAGCTCCAGGCTGCCTAGTTACTAACAGAGCCTCAGTTTCCTCCTGTCAAGGGGGGACCTACCTGCTACGGTTGGTGTGAGGACTAAATGAGATAGTCATGCTTGACATGGAAGAAGCACTCAGCAGTGGTACCTGTGATGATGATGGTGGTGACCACTGGGCTCATGGGCTGAGTGAGTGGGTTGCAGGGTCTACGATGCTTTGTCTTGGTAGATGGGGGGTGGGGTGGGGGGGGTCACTGACAGGTTGGGGTTGCAGACACCCCGTTGCCTGGCACTCCCCATCCTCGTGCATGCACCTGCACCCTTCCACCTGGGGCAGGCCCAAAGTGCCGGGTAGTCAGTGCTCCTGGAAGCCTCTGAAGGGAGTTGGGGCTCAGTATCCTTGCCCCTTGGGTGGATGGTGTTGAGGCCTGTTCTACCCTGTTTTCCAAGGCTCCCCAGGGGCTCGAGCCCCCACTTCTCAGTCACACATCTTTACTGCTGCCTTCCTATCCCGGGCTGGCTTCCACACGCCCCTCACTGGGGCGGGGGGTTCCCCCTTCACCTCCCAGTAACTCCTTGTCTAAGGGTCGTTTTCTGGGGCAGCGAGTTTCCTTGGTTGAGTGGCCGTCTGGGCCTGCAGTGGGGTAATTAGTGCGTTGTCTGACGGATGGGTTGGTGAGCTGGGGGTTAGGGGGTGGTCTTGACCACCCCCGCCCCCCTCCATGTCTGAGCAAGCTGACGCGTCCTCTGCTGCTCCTCCCACAGCCGAGTGGCCGAAGATGGTGGACTACCTGGCGAACACGGAGATCAACAGCCAGCGCATCGCGGCTGTTGAGAGCTGCTTCGGGGCATCGGGGCAGCCACTGGCCCTGCCGGGCCGAGTGCTGCTGGGTGAGGGCGTCCTGACCAAGGAGTGCCGCAAGAAGGCCAAACCGCGTATCTTCTTCCTCTTCAACGACATTCTGGTGTACGGCAGCATCGTGCTCAACAAGCGCAAGTACCGCAGCCAGCATATCATTCCGCTGGAGGAGGTGACGCTGGAGCTGCTGCCCGAGACCCTGCAGGCCAAGAACCGCTGGATGATCAAGACGGCCAAGAAGTCCTTCGTGGTGTCAGCCGCCTCCGCCACCGAGCGCCAGGAGTGGATCAGCCATATCGAGGAGTGTGTGCGGCGGCAGCTGCTGGCCACGGGTCTCCAGCCCAGCACGGAGCACGCGGCGCCCTGGATCCCCGACAAAGCCACGGACATCTGCATGCGCTGCACGCAGACACGCTTCTCGGCGCTCACCAGACGCCACCACTGCCGCAAATGCGGCTTTGTGGTCTGTGCCGAGTGCTCCCGCGAGCGCTTCCTCCTGCCGCGCCTCTCGCCCAAGCCCCTGCGCGTCTGCAGCCTCTGCTTCCGCGAGCTGGCCGCCCAGAAGCGGCAGGAGGAGGCGGAGGAGCTGGGCACCGGGGCCGCCGGGCAGCCGGCCTACCTGGCCGGGGCCGTCTGCGGAGCGTCCAGTGGAGACGACGATGACTCAGACGAGGACAGGGAAGGCAGTGGGGATGGTGACTGGCCCAGCCGCGTGGAGTTCTACGCCTCGGGAGTCTCCTGGTCGTCCTTCCACAGCTGACCCCGGGTCTGCAGACATGCGGGAGGGCTTCCCTAGTCACTTCGGCATCCAAGCGGATGCCATTGACCGGGCCCCTGAGAGGGCAGAGTTCCCCAAGCTGCCCGGCACCCTGCAGGGCCCTTCGCCATGGGACCCTACCCCACGGGGTGGTGGGCACAGTGGAAATGGCTCTTTTTCTCTGAACCCCCAGTGCCTCTTTTTGGATACTGGCGTCCTTCTAGTTCCACTTCAGGTAATTACCTTTTCATTTAGCAAACCCAAAATACTTAGGCCTCTTGGGAACAAATGTCGTTTCTCGGCCCTTTGAGCTGTTGATCCAGATGATCCCTTGAATTAGACGAACTCAGGAAGCTTTAGGGGCCAGAGAGAAGGTTGCACTGGAGTGAGGTCCCCTCCTCTCTGAGGCCTTGAATCCCCAGACCTGGCCCCGCCCCCCTGCAGGAAAGACTGTGGGTCCTGAGAGGCCTCCAGGAAACCAGTGCCTGCCCACCTGCCTTGCTGATGCCCACCTGCCTGGCTGGCTGGGCCTTGTCAAGGCAGGCATGTGGGCTCACCCAGAGCCAGGCAAGAGACTGCCATGCTGTGGGTGCCCGCCAGGCCCAGGAACTGCAGCCTGAGCTCCCCGTGGTCCAGAGTGGCCTGCCAAGCCCTCTGGCCCAGTCTCACCTCCCTCCAGGTGTCTGATGCCTCGCAGTCCTGTCCTCATCCCTCCCTGTGCTCGAGAAAGCAGTGTTTTGTGCTAGGACTCTTAACTGCAAGTGACAGAAACCCTACCCAGACTGACTTAATAATAAAAAGAAAGTTTATTGACTCATGTGTTTGCAAAGTCCAGGAGTGTTCTTGCTTCAGACACACCTCTGTAATTGAGGACTGAAACCATGCTAGGTGGCAAATGTCAACAACTGTCCACCACTCTGGGCATTCCTGAGAATGCTGGCAGTTCCAGTGGGGTCAGATGTTTGCACCACACCGTGGTTGATTCCCAGGGACAGAGCCCCGTCCATCCAGGCGCTGTAACTGTAACCCAGCACCTGCAGCCCTGTTCACTTGGTGTGAGTTATCTAAACAGCCAGACAGCAAGTAAAGGAAACAAGGAGCTGCTTGTCCAGCTCTCCATGAGCCTTCCAGGTTTAAAGCTCTCCCATGTGGCCTCCTGCTCTGCACCCCCCCCCACCCCCCCGAGGATGGTGCAGTTGAGTGGGGAGGTACCAAGTGCAGCAACCTGCCATGCTCAGCTAGTGTGCGTTGGGGCTGGAGCTTGAATGGCAGCCACCTGATGCTTGGCCCACACCCGGCCACAGAGTTGTGGTCCTTCAGGACAGTCTCCTGTACCAGTCTTACCCCCCCGTCGCCTGGCTGGCCTTGGCCAGAGCCCACTGGGCAGAGAGGGGATCACCGTCAGAAGTGGTGACTTTGGGGCCAGGAAAGCTGCCTCCAGCCCACACTGCACAGTGCCTGAAAGCCCACCATCAGCTCCAGTCCCTGGGTGAACAGTTGTCCTCCCGGCCCAGTTCTCAAACGTTCACTTGCAGACAGAACCCTGAGAATCTCCTTTGAATGCTAACTCTGATTCAGCAGGCCAGGTGGGCTCCAAGGGGTGGCAACACTCCAGCCTACTCTTGACAGGAGCCACCTGTGTGAGGCACCCAGGGCCTGCCTGTGGCCTAACCCTCAGGGCAGAGGGACTGGGTGGCGAGGGTCAGAGGTGCTTCCAAGAACTGACGAGTCCTTGGCCTCCCTGAACCACACAAACTGGTTCAGGCAGTTCTGCCTGGGCAGAGGGTTCAGGGCAGGCAGGTAACAGGGTGCAGGGCAACTTACTGAGGCCAGATCAGCGTGAAAGCCCGGGCCAGCCAGTCCTATCCCTTCACCCAGGGTTGGTGCCCAGGCACGGAGTGCCCAGCTCCAGCCACTGGCCTCTTGGTCACTGCCCCACTCCCCTAGAACCTCCCTTGCCTGGTAAACGGGGAGTAGAAGCACCAGGACAGTGTTCCTTTGGACAGAAGACAGCATTTCCGTACCTGATTCCAGGCACCGGCAGCCTCCACAGCTACCTGCCAAAGGGGCACACGGCACAGAACCCCAGGCAGGTGAGGCCATGCCCTCCACACTCGGGCTGGACAGGTGCCGGCTCGGCCCTCAGCCTTCGACCCTCAGACCTGCTTCCTTCACAACCCTAGCCACCAGGGCTGGGACAGGGCGGCAGCTTCCCTGAGCCCTGAGGCGTTAAGGGCCTGTAAGGACCCAAGGGCTCACGTGGCCAACAACCCTTGGAGGGCTTTCATTCACGCAGACTCACTCATTGCTGTATGCTGCATCATGGACTGGGGACACAGCCTGAGTGAGATGCCCAAGTTCTCGGCTCTCAACGAATGAATATACAGCCTGGCACAAGAGGCACAGAAGTGGGTGGCATCGGGCCTGGCGTGGGCTGTGATGGGGGCATGGACTCGGGCATGGCGGGGTGTGGGAGGAGGGCAGCATTCCTTAAATAGTGAGAATGAGTGAGTGAGGCCAGTTGGGGAGATGGCGTTCCAGACTCCAGATGGGGGAACAGCAAGTGCAAAGGCCCCAAGGAGGGGAGGAGCCCATGTGTTCTGGAGCAGCTTGGCTGGACTGAGGCCAGAGAGGTGGTGGGGGCAGGTGGGATGCACCGGGAGCCACTGGAGCCTTTAGCAGGGCGGCAGGTCTGCTGGTGGCTTTCAGGAGCTTGCCCCGGCAGCTGTGTGCAGCTGGCTGAGGCGGGAGGATGGCGGTGAAGCCTCCTGCTCCCCCTGGGATCCCCAAGGGGTGGCCTAGGCTTTACTAAGGCCACATCTGCCTGCCACGGTAGATGGCAGAAGGCGAGCCTTGGCTGCCCTCAGCTTATCCCAAAGGGCTGGCCCCTGCCCTGTTTTGCAAGACGCTCTGATGACAGCAGATGGTGCCCTCAGAAGCGCCCCGGGCGGAATGTTGCCCTGGGCCAGCGTGTGAGGTGGAGCAGTGATCAGGCCCCTGACCACTGAAGCTCAGAGGGGAATGTGTCGGAGGAGTCACGACCTCCTGAAAGGGAAGATGTGGGCCCAGGAAGGGAAGGCGCTGCCTCGGGAGACCCCATCTCTGACTCCTTACGGGTCTGTTTCCCTTCAGAGACAACCTAGTCAGCCTGGCTTGGGCCGAGAGTCAGGCCAGGTCCTGACTCCACCCCCCTCACGCACAACCCCCCAACTTACTTGCCCACTCCCCCCACCGGCTGTTCCTAGCAGTAGCCTGCTGCCCAGCCAGGCCACACGGGTCTGCGCTTTCCTCCCCCACCTACCCAGTGGCACATGTTGTCCAAGACTCTGGAGTTGCCCTCAGGGCCACGTGGCTGGCCCTTGCCCTTGGCCACCATGCTGTCCCCACACGTGGAGGAGGTCAGGAGTTCTCAGGCTGAATCAATGCCTGGCTGTTTGTGGATGTTCCCTTTCCCCCAGGACGATGCTTAAGGTCTGGCAGAAGGGCTGAGTCTGCTGGACCTGCGTCTAGGTCCTCTCAGTCCCTCCTGGGGCATCACTTGCAAGGCCTGGTAAGGGCACGAGAATCAACTGTCCTGCCAGCCAAGTACTCCTGTTCATCACCCAGGAATCTTTCCCCTCAGTTGGGCATGGACTCTGCGTCCCTGCCAGAGGCTAAGCCTGCTAACAGGCTTTGGACGCTGGGAGGGGCCTGCCTTGCCCCTCCTTCTCAGAGCGGCAGATGGACGAGGGTCTGAGGATCAGGCCCAGGCATTTGAGGGGCACTGTGGAGCCCCTGCCACCTTTGCACTGCCTGAGGCACCCTTGCTGGAATCAGCCCAGACGGAAGTCTGAAGTTGCTCGAGGTGGAAAGCCAACTCACAACGGCGACCTCAGGGCATTTGGGGACTGACTGACAGGCAAGCCTCCCTTTAGAGTTTAGCCAACTCCTAGGCAGGGGTGCTATGTTCCTACAGGACTCAGCTATTAGGGAAGGCCTCCTCAGGCCTCTCCCACCAGTTTTGTCTGTTGGGATTTTTAGATGCTGAGTTTTCTTAAATAGGGCCCACTGCATGTGTGCTGATAACATTTGGGTGCTTTCTGCCACAGGCAGGCAAAGGATTCACAGGACCCAGGGAATCTTATCCCTCCTGGATGATGATGATGGCGGGTAGTGGTGCTGATAGGGTCTGTGGCTGCCACTTACTGAGACCCATCTGTGCACTGGTCCCACAGAGGCAGAGCCAGGTGACACAGGCCATCCTAAGGCCCTCAGGACAGCTGTTTGATCAGGGAGGGCTTCCTGGAGGAGGTGGTGTTTGGTTGAGCCTCAGAGGAGGGCAGGACTTTATCATAGAGGGTGGTAGTCTCCATGAGGCCTGGGAGTCTGGGTCTTTTTGTTAACCATCCCCTCCTGTCCCTGGCATTAATTTGTTGACTGAATAAATGAATCAAGTAAGAAATAGGCTGGGGGCACTGGGGCAGAGGGGATGACAAGGAAATGGAAATTGGGCTTCATTCCTGGGGCCCCCAGTCAAGGCACTGGATGAGAACCCTGGCCTCTTTCTGGAGGGTTGGAGACCAGCCCCTCCCCCAAGACACTGATTGTTGCCTTCTCAGGCAGGGCAGGAAGTGCCCATCCACCCCCACCCACCCAGGCAGAGCTTTCTGGAAAGGTGTCATCACACCTGTTTGCAGGGATACAGTGGCTCCCTTGGGGATGGCATCCAGGTTGGCATCAGAGGATTTCTGGTGGCCTGGCCTCTCTCCTGCCCCAGCCTGTTCTCTGGGACACGGCCACAAAGAGGCTGCAGGGCGGGTCAGGGCCACTCTCGGGCTCAGCCACTGGGCAGGGTGGGAGTGGGTGCAAGGCTGACCCAGTTCTTAGCCAGGACCCAGGGTCTCTCAGGCCACGCTTGCAAAGCAAAGCAGCCGCTTCCTCTGCCCTGGGCCTGCAGGAAGTGGCCTTCCTGAGGGCTGTGGGCAGGGGAGGGGCCGCCTCTGTGTCTGGGGCTTTTCGCACCTGGCTGGCAGGCTCTGGGCTGCCTGAAGCCTCCCTCCTCAGTGCTCACCACCTGGCCTTTGCCTCTTTCTGTGCCCAGGACCGCAACTGTGACAGGGATCCTGCCCTCCACCTAGGCGCCCTGCTTCAGCCCTGAGCAGACTCAGTGGGACCTGTGCTCAGAGGGCAGAATGTGGGGTGGGGGTCAGAGGTGGGGGAGAGGGGTCTGCCTCACTAAGACCAACCGACCCAGGCTCTGGGCTTCTCTGGGCTACTTGCTATCTCTGTGCTCGCCATTCCACCTCTGCCCATGAACTTAGCCCTCCTGTGAACCCCAGTGCAGCTGCCACCTCCACTCTGCTGCCTTCCTAGGATGCCCCAGGTCAGCATGGCTGTCCCATTTATGCTCACAGAGCACCTGCAGCCCTGCTCCAGCTTCCCCACCCTGTCCTCGCAGAGGTGCCTGAGTGGGCCTGTGCCCATCAAAGCTGGCCCTCAAGTCTGAGCCGCTCAAGGGCAGGGGGCAGCTCAGTCGTCATTCATCTGCGGGCCCCACAGCTCCCAGCACAGGCCCAGTGCCCCTGGCCATTCCACAGATGCTTCTCTTCTAGGGGGAGGTAGCCTTGTGACTTCCCCTAGCTCCCGGGGGCCATTGGCAAGATGCTGGGTTCACAAGGACAACCCCTGCGGCCACAACTGCCCCCATCGGCTTGGCCTAACCTGCTTGTCTGGCCTGCATTGGCGCGTGCACTCAGGCCTTCTAGCCAGACACTGGGGCGTCTTCTGGCCCTTCCCTTGCCCGCCCCCCACCCTTTTGCCCTTCCAGGCCACCCAGGTCCAAACTGAGGGAGTCTGTGGTGCACTGAAGCACCGAAGGAGCTTCCTTAGGGCCTTGGAGGGAGCAGTTCACATAAGCCCATGGAGCTGGACGTGGACCAGGCAGGGCGCCCCCGTCCCCAACACAGACACCTCCAGCCCCTCTCGGCCTGCCTCCTCCTTTTCCCCTCCTGGACTCCCCATCTCAACGCCTCAGACTGGCTTTGGATGAGTCTAGAAGGGAGGAACAGACAGTGAGGACGCAGGAAGGAGAGGAGAGTGAAGCCCACGGGAGGCTCTTGGGGCTCTTCCCCGCCCCCTTCACAGGCCCCCAGGGCAGGCATGTCCCCGACACGCGAGTCAGGGTCAGTGCCGCACGAGAAGCAGTGGCCAGATCCCATCTCCTGCTGGCTGCTCTCCACACCACAGAGCCCAGCTCTGACTGGAATGTTCCAACACTAAAGACAGAAAGGCAGGCAGGCAGGCGGGGGTGGGGGGAACAGAGGGAGGGCAGGCTGAGCCAGACGTTTCTGGGCAAAAACAAGAGGAAATTTCAGTCCTTGGAACGTCAGCTTAGGGATCCTGCCAGAAATTCTGACCCCAAAGAACAGGCTTTCCAGAGACCGGTTCCTGCCCACCGTGGCTCCCAAGCAGGGAGGGGTGGGAGTGGGGGCCTGGGGCCAGCCATCCTTGCCACCCATTCTTTCTCAGTACAGAGGGTCCTCTGGCTGCCCACAGCAATGCCCAGGGCTGAGGAAATCAGGGTCCCAGGATTCTGGCACACACACACACACACAAACTTTAAGTAGTTTGTAAATTACCAACATTCTAAAATGCCAAAATGCCTTCCTTTGTATCTCAACCAAGGCTCCTGGGGTCCCCCCCCCCCCCCTCAGGAAGTGGAAGAACCCATAAGGCTTGGTCTAAGACCAGCCACTAACTGACAATTTCTTTCCCCAACACCTGAGCTGGAGTAGAAGTCAGTTGAAGCAAAGGCAGTCAGTGAGAGGGAGGGGGCCTGCGGGGCCACAGCGGAGGCAGGGCTCACGGGCGCCCAGCACTGAGTGGGGCTGGTGTGCAGATCATCACCCCGGGACAGGGCCAGGATCCCCGTGCTCTTTCTGTTCTGCACTCATGCTGTGTCCTCACCTGGAAACAGCAGTTTGCTTACTGCTCCCTACCCCCTGCTGCTGGAGCGAGTTCACGGGGTGGTGGGCACCCGTGGCTCACCTGAGTGCGTGTTCCTCCCTCGGGGGGTCACACTCTGGTATTCCCTGGTGTGAAATAATACAAAAAATATATATTCGTCTCTGCCCCCAGTTCCTGGCACAGAGCTCCTAAAACCTTTGTAATTTCCCAAGTGATAAGAGCACAGGGGCATTTCTGACACAGAGCTCCTAAATCCCCTGGAACTTCCTGGGTGACAGCGGTGTCTCTTTTTCTAATGAAGCAACACTTAGTGGGCAGTAGAAAGACTGAGCCACGATTAGAAGCTTGGAACTTGTAGTTCCCCCCACCTCCACCATCCACGCAGACGGGGAGAGATTGAGTTAATGATCAATCATGATGGAAGCTCCGTAAAAATCCCACAAGCGTAGCGTTGGGAGAGCTTCTAGGCTGCTCAGCTCGTGGAGGCGCTGGGAGGGTGGTGCACCCGGAGTGGGCACCCAAGCTCCACATCCCTTCCCACTCATCTCTTCATCTGGCTGTTCATCTGTATTCCTTATCATATCCTTTATAACAAACAAGTAAACAAGTATTTCTCTGAGTTCTGTGAGCTGTTCTAGCAAATCATCAAACCCAGGGAGGGGGGGGTCACAGGAACCCTGATTTATAGCCAGTTTGTCAGAAGTACAGGTGACAACCTAGGACTTGGGATTGGCATCTGAACCGGGGGCAGTCTTATGGGACTAAGCCCTCAACACCAGTTAGCGCCAGAATGGAATTGAATTATAGGACATCCAGTCGGTGTCACACAGAATTGCTTGGTGCAGGGAGGGGCGGGTGGGGTGAACCCCCGCACATCTGGTGTCAGAAGTGCTGCGAGTGTGGTACTAACATGAGAGAAAATGAGATCACGGAGTGTTTTTCCCACGCCCCTGGGGAAGCCCTCTTCCTTACCTTTAGCCACATGTTTTGCTGCAGCTGACTCACCTACACCCTGGCTCTAGAAATGGGCACAGGACATGAGTCTGGACAATCAGTGCAACCATGGGACTAAGTGAGGAGACCTACTGAGAGCTGCGAGGGTCCTCCACCTGCGCAGAGAGAGGAGTGGTCCCGAGTCATGTGATGGGGGTCTCAGACCAGCTCTCAGGGCAAAGGACCAAGGAGTCTAGGGAAAGGGACCAGGTGAGGGTCTTGGGGCCCAGATTCACACCCAGAATGAGGCTGTTGCCAAGACACTGTGCAGATTTCAATTCAGTTAGGGAGAAATCCACCCAATGATGAACAGCTCCAAGATATGTAAACAGAACATTCACAGTGATTGTTTCCTTTATTCAAGTCAAAAACAATGCGACATCTCACTCAGGCAGTCTGTCTCACAAACTGATTATCACATGAGTGGAGGAACAAACATAATTCAGATGAAAATCTGATTGGGGGAAACAAAGCCTGCCCAGCCCTCCTCAAGTTAGGAGAGCAATGATGCGGAGAGATCAAGTTCTTCAAGGATATACTTTGTGAAAGAACCCGTGTCCTCCAGGATTAGGTCCTACGTAATTCGGCACATCGACCTCCTCTCCAAAGGTCAAGTAGTGAGCAGGTAGGAAAATCAACAGGTCTTCAGAGCATTACAAGGATGAAATTAGCACAGGGTCGGATATAAGACAGAGCAGTCATCTGTCTGGGTTACCACTCTGGGACTTTTGTTTTCTTTCTTCCTTCTTTCCTTTCTTTCTCTTCCTTCCTTCCTTCCTTCCTCCCTTCCTCCCTTCCTCGTTCCCTTCCTTCCTTCCTTCCTTTTTCTTTCTTTCTTTCTCTCCTTCTTTCTCTTTCTTCCTTCCTTCCTTCCTTCCTCCCTTCCTTCCTCTCTCTTTCTTTCTTTCCTTCCTTCTTTTTCTTCCTTCCTTCCTTCCTTTCTTTTCCTTTCCTTTCCTTCTCTCCTTCTTTCTTTCTCTATTTCTTTCTTTTTTTCCTTCTTTCTTTCTTTCTTTCTTTCTTTCTTCCTTCCTTCCTTCCTTCCTTCCTTCCTTTCTTTCTATCAAGGTCTAACCTTCATTCAGAAAAGTGCACAAACTTCAAGCGTGCAGCTCAGTGAGACTTTGCACACTCTCACACACACCTATAAGCACCACCCAGATCAAGATATAGAGCATCTCCAGCACCCAGAAGGCTCCCTCAGTCCCTCCCAAGCAGTACCTGCCTCCAAAGGTAACTGATGTTCTGCTTTCTGTCACCACAGATTTTTTCCTATTTTTTTTAACTTCATATTGATGAAATAAAATTCATACTTTATGGCAAGACAAGAAAAATTTTAATGTAAAATTTTTCTCTGCCCATTTGGACCTCCTCCCTTTAGTGTGTGCTGTGCATCTGCATTAACCAGACCTCCTTAGGAGATAACATTCCTCCTTAATCTCATCAAGGGTCACAACTCTTTAGGCGATAACCTTCTTTCTTAATCTTGCAAGGGGCCATGATGACCCATGACCCACTACTCACTTTGTACTCAGAGATCTGGACTGTGTAAACTGTCAACAATATGTCATTTAATACACAGCCCTTTGTCTCCAAAACTTATGTAACTGTGCTTTGATCTCTAACAAGTGGAACAGTTCTTGGAGCTTTCTGAGAGGCTTTTCCTGGGTTATAATCCTCAGTCTGGTTCAAATGAAATTTTCTATTTCTTTCTTAGATCGACTGATTAACTTTTCTTCGACAACATGAATAGAATCACACTGTGTGTATCTTTTTGTTCAGGTTTCTTTGCTCAATGTTGTGTCTGTGAGATTCCTCTCTGTCATTGTGGGTGATGTGGTTGTTGTTTTTCATCATAGTAGAGTATTCTACTCTGGGAACCCTCCACAATTGTTTATTCATTCTGTTGCCAGGCATTTGGGTTGTTTGCAGTTGGGGTTATCAACGAATGAGGGTTCACGACCAATCTTATAGATGTCTGTTGGTGGACGTAAGCCCTCATTTCTCTTAGGCACATAACTAGGAGTGAAGTTGCTGGGCCATAGGAGAGATGTATACATGGCTTTAGCAGATGCTACCCAGCAGTTCTCGGCAGGAGGCAAACCAATTGGCACCCCACCGGCAGTAGATGAGGGTTCCAGTCGTTCCACATTCTCACCAGCAGTTGGTGTTGTCTGTCTTTCCACTGCTGTCATTCTGGAAGGTTACTTGGCACGTAGGCCTCAGACACTGCGCTGACGTTGGAGCCAGCCTCACCAGGCACATGGGAGGCTGCCTTTTCTCTCGCACTTGGGTGGAGTGGATGTGTGAGATGGAGATGGTGTGGGAATTAGGCCTGGCCTGCGAGAAGCAGTCAGCCTGCGTATGGGATGCAAAATGAAATGGGAGAAAACCTGCCTGCTAGCTTTTAAATTTTTGTTTATTCATTCAACAAGTATTGATTGAGTACCTACAAGCACTGGGAATATAGCTGTGACCAAATCAGACAAAAATCCCTCCCCTCCTGGAGCTCACACTATAGTGAAGAGAGACAGGCAAATACAATTTTTTAAGGTATGTTATACTCTATCTCTGGTGTCTTCTCCAGCACTAGGGTGATTTCCAACCAAGAGGGGCCACCCTATTTGGAGATGCTCATGCCTGTCCCCTGTCAGTTCAGCTCTGCTGATGTGCTTTTATTTTTGTTTTCTGAAAAGATTATCTCAACACTCTTCTTGATATAGATGGTCTCTATATCATCTGGGAAAAAAAGTCTGTAATGGAGTAAATTTGTAGGCATTGAGTGCTGTAGATGATAACAATGCAGGGTAGGGGACAGTGAGGGCTGGGCAGCCACAGTTTCAGATCCAGTGGCCAGGCAGGGCTTCACTGAAAAGGTGGATTTAAGTTAAGACCTGAAGGAAACGAGGCAGATATTCGGGAGAGGGAAGAAACAAGTGCAAATGCCTTGGGGTGGGAAGGTCGCTGCCCTGGTCCAGGAGCATGGAGGAGGCCAGTGTGGCTGGGGCAGAGCCAGTGGCCGGAGATGAAGAGATGAAGGAGATGAGGGGTAATGGGGAGGGAGGTGAAGTAGGGGCCTGGAGGCACTGTGAGGGCTCTGGTTTTTCTCTGGAGTCAGACAATGGGAGTCATGGGAAGGCTTTCAGCTGAGAGGTGGCACAAGCTGACTCATCTTTCTGCAGGATCACGGGCTGCCATGAGCTTGACTAAGAGGGCCAGGAGGGCAGCTGGGAGATCACCGAGGAGAGAGAGATGATGGTGGCATGGACCAGGGCCCAAGGGGATGTGCTGAGAAGAGATTAAATTACGGATATACTTGAAGGAAGAACCAACAGAATTTGCTAATGGGATGGATATAGAATGTAGAGAAAGAAAGACGTCAAAGCAACTGGAGGCGTAAAGCCCCTTGTTTCTGAGATCCAGAAATCTGAAGGAGGAGCTGCTTTGCTGTTGTTGCTTGTTTGTTGTGGGTTTTTTGAGGAGTGGGGAGTATGGTATCAGGAACTCAGTTTTGGAATGTAAAGTTGGGAAGATTGAGCGAGCAGTTGTATTTAAGGGACTGGAGTTCAGGAAGAAAGTCTGAGCTGACAAACACGCTTGGGAATCTTCAGTGAGTGAGCAGGCTGTGCACAGGATGAGAGCCCCAGGGGGGTGCTGTAGATAGAAGAGAGAAGGGGGGCTTCCCTGGTGGCGCAGGGGCTTCCCTGGTGGCGCAGTGGTTGAGAATCCGCCTGCCGATGCAGGGGACACGGATTCGTGCCCCAGTCCGGGAAGATCCCACATGCCACTGAGCGGCTAGGCCCGTGAGCCATGGCCGCTGAGCCTGCGCGTCCGGAGCCTGTGCTCTGCAACAGGAGAGGCCACAACAGTGAGAGGCCCACGTACTGAAAAAAAAAAAAAAAAAAAAAAAGAGAAGGGGTGAGCCCAGACGTGGCAGCAATGTAAGTGTCCATCGATGGACGAATGGATAAAGCTGTGGTGTACATATACAATGAAATACTACTCAGCCACAAGAAACAGTGAAATCTTGCCATTTGCAACAACATAGATGGACCATGAGGATAATATAAGTGAAAAAAGTTGGAAGGTGAAAGAAAAAAATCATATGGTATGATCTCACTCGTATATGGAATCTAAAAACAAAACCCAAGAAACCCCACAAGACCCCCAAAACAAATGAACAAACAAAAAAACAAAACAAACTCATAGACACAGAGAACAGACTGGTGATTACCAGAGGGGAAGGGAGTTGGGAGGATGGGCAAAATGGGTGAAGGGGGTCAAATGTAAGGTGATGGATGGTAACTAGACTTTGTAATGAACACAGATGTTGAATTATAATGTTGTATACCTGAAACTTATACAATGTTATGTACCAATTTTACCTCAATAAAAAGAGAGAGGGAGGGAGAGAGAGAGGAGGGGTCAAGCAACGAACCTTGGACATTTCAGTGTTTACAAGTCAGGACTGGAGGTGGAAGCAGCAAAGATCAAGAAAGAGCAGCCGGGGAGGCCAGAGGAAACCAGGAGAGCACAGGGTCGGGGAGGCCAAGTGGAGAGGCGTGGTCAACTGGGCCAAATGCTGCCCACGGGTCGGGTAACATGAGGACTGAGAATGACCACTGGGTTTAGTAACGTGGAGGACAGTGACCTTGACAGGAGATCATTTAGTGGGGTAGTAGGAGCAGATGCCTGCCAGAAGGGGAAGAGACAAACTGGTGACAGTGAGTGTGGAAAACTCCTGTGAGGAATTCCACTGCAAAGAGAAAGAGAGAAATGGGGTGGTGGCTAGAGGGGGCAGCAGTGCCAAAGAGAGGTTTTTTAAACAGCTTTATTGAGATATAATTCACATTGCATAAAATCCACCCTCCCTCTTTAAAGTATACAGTTCAGTGGTTTTTAGTATATTCACCAGATTGTGCAACCGTCTCTGTTATCTAGTGTCAGAACATTTTTGTCACCCCGAAGAGAAGCCCCATGTCCATGAGCAGCCATTCCTCCTCTCCCCAAGCCCCTGCAGTCACTGATCTGCTTTCTGTCTCTACGGATTTGCCTATTCTGGACATTTCATATAAATGGAATCATAGAATGTGTGGTATTTTGTGACTGGCTCTTTCCCTTAGCATATTTTCAAAGTTCATCCATGTGGTAGCATATATCAGTATACACATAATATAATTCTTCTTTATTCCAGAATAATATTCCATTGTATGTTATATACAATGTATATGCCACGTTTTGTTCATCCATTCACCAAGTGATGAACATTTGGGTTGTTAACACTTTATGGCTCTTGTAAAAAATGCTGCTAATAAACATTCGTATACAAGTTTTTGTGTGGCCATATGTTTTCAATTCTCTTGGGTATATACCTAGGAGTGGAATTGCTGGATCATATGATAATTCTGTTTACTATTTTGAGGAACTGTCGAACTGTTTTCCAAAGTGACTGCACCATTTCACATTCCCAACAGCAACATATAAATGTTCCAATTTCTTCCCAATCTCATCAACATTTGTTACTGTCTTTTTTATTTTTGCCATCTGAATAGGGGAGAAGTGGTATCTCATTGGGGTTTTGATGACTAATGATGTTGAGCATCTTCTCACATGCTTATTGGCCATGAATATATTTTTTGGAGAAATATCTGTTCAAATCCTTTACCCATTTTTAAATTGGGTTATTTGTCTTTTTATTGTTGAGTTGTGAGAGTTCTTTATATATTCTAGATAGTAGTCCCTTATCAGATACATGATTTGCAATTATTTTCTCCCATTCTGTGGCTTGTTTTTTCACTTTCTTGATGGTGTCCTTTGAAGCACGAAAGTTTTTAATCTTAATGAAGTCCTATTTATCTATTTTTTCTTTTGTCACTTATGATTTTGTGTCTTATCTAAGAATCCATTGCCTGATCCAAGGTCATAAAGAGTTATTCCTATGTTTTCATCTTAGAGTTTCATAGTTTTAGCTCCTACATTTAGGTGTATGATCCATTTTGAGTTAAAACGTTTTATATGTTATAAGGTAGGGGGTCATCCAACTTCATTTTTTTTACGTGTTGTTCCAGAACCATTTGTTGAAAGGACAATTCTTCCCCACTGAATTTTCCTGGTACCCTTGCTGAAATTTTTGTTTTTTTAATATGGGAGAAATCATGCACATGTGCACGCTGATGGGACAGGTCTGTGCAGCGGAGGACGTGGCGATGAGGGGGAAGGAGGAAAATGACTGGAGCAGTGTCCTCAGGAGGGAGGGGGTGGGATCTGGTGTCCAGTGGAGGGGCTGGCCTGAGTCAAGAGCAAGGGCGGTTCATAATACCAGGAGGAAAGATGGGCACAGATATAGGGAGTGAACATTCTCTTCCAGTTAATTCCTTTTCTCAGGGAACGAAGGTCATGACCTGAGGGAAGACAGAGGAGGAAGGGTTGGGAGCTGAGGAGAGGAGAGGCAGTGGGAGAGGAAGTGAACTAGGAAAACACAGCGGTGCTGAGTGAGACCAGTCATTGTGGACAGGTGTTTTCTTTAGCCACACTCAGCTTGGCAGGTGCAGGCAGAAAGGGGGTAGAGATTAAGGGGTGCCATCCTCCAAGGCCTCTGAGGGCCACCTGTGCCTGGACAGAAGGACAAGGCTGGTTCTTAGTGCTGAGGATGTTCATCCAGGAGGGTCTTCACCCACGCACCAGGTCAAGTTGTCATCTTAAGGCAGGGAGAAAATGCTGTTGCCCCTAAATCAGGTTAGAGAACAGGGATCTGGGAGGTCCCCGGTAAGCCTCCCCCTCCCAGCTTCCCACCCGCCGCAGTCTGCTCAGGCTGCCATAACAAAGCACTGCAGACTGGCAGCCTAACCATGGACATGTATCGCTCGCAGTTGTGGAGGCTGGAAGTCCAAGATCAGGGTGCTGGCATGGCTGGGTTCTGGTGAGGGCTCTTGGCTTGCAAACGGCCTTCTCCTCCCTGTCTTCACATGGCAGAGAGAGAGACAGAGACAGAGAGAGAGAGAGAGAGAGAGAGAGAGAGAGAGCTCTCTGGTGTTTCTTCTCGCAAGGGCACTAATCCCATTGTGGGGATGGGGGTCCCCACACCATGGCCTCACCTAACTCTAATTACCTTCCAAAGGCTCCATCTCCAAATGCTGTCACATTGGGGGTTAGGGCTTCTGCATATGAATTTGGGGGAGAAACAATTCAGTCCATGGCACCATCCAACCTGATCTTGACCTCTAACAAGGACCACAAACAAGCCCAGATGCTGAACTTCAGAACAGAGAAGTAACAGAAAGAGGTTCCTGGTCCTTAGAGGGACATGTCTATATCACTGGCAACCTAAGGGGAAAAGAAAAATCTTTCATCTTTATGTTTTCTGTTATGTATCTTACAGAGTGGTGATGCCTGACGTGGTAGCCACTGGCCACACATGGCTTAACACGTGGCTAGTCAGATTTGAGATGTGCTGTAATTGTGACATATACACTGAGTTTCGAAGAGATAATATAAAAATTTGGAAAATATCTCAATACTCTTTTCTATTGATTACATGTTGAAATGATAATATATGTTGGCTATATTGGGTTAAAGTATACTATTAAATTTATTTTTTACTTTTAAAAAATGAGGTTACTAGAAAATCTAAAATTGTGTTTGTGGCTTGTATTATATTTCTATTGGACAGACCTTAGAGAGAAGACCCTGTATCCAAACAGCTCCCAGCATGGCTGGCCCTCCTGCCTTGGTCAGGCGGCACATGTAACGCCCCTAAGAGTTGTGCTTTGGAACCCTGCGCTGCAGTGGGACCTCGCCTCTGTAGGGGCAAGCTTGTGAGGACGCTGCTCGTGACGTGGCCTTGAACAGTTCCTGGGAGGAGCAGCCCCAGGGAGCTGGGGACCAGGCTGGTTCTTGCCTGGTTTGCGGATAGGTAAGTAATTCACATTTTAAAACACTAGAATCCCCTCAGGCACAAGATGCCCACACTCTGAGATTCTCATCCACCTGTGCCGCTTCCCCTGAGCCACACCCTTGGGGCATTGGAAGCCCTTGGGGTCACCAGCACTAGTTACAGCTTGTCTTTTTCTTTATTCCCCCCAAGCACATAAGTATGAAGTTGCTGTAAGGCAAATCATGCGCATGGAGCAATTCCAGTGACTTTCATCCACCCACCCCCATTTACTACTTATTAAAATTGGCTGTTAGTATTCCATTACATTGCCCACATACACAGTTTAACTATTTCCCTGTTGTTCAACATCAGAATTGTTTCCCTTTTTTTCCTGCCGTCATAAACAGCAGTGCTATGAATATCTTTATCTTTTTTCTGTTTGAATTATTTTATTGTAATATTTTCCCTGAAGTGACATTGGTTGGCTGGAAAGTATATACAATTTTATGGTTCCTGTGACTTTTTTCCTTTAAATCACTCTCCCAAAAGACTGTATCACTATGTATTTTCTCCAGTGGAGTGTCTGTATGTGTATACGTTGGTTTCCCACAGCCCTGCCAGCTTTGCGTTTGATCATGTGTATTCATTAATACTAATTAATTGGTGTATAACAGATAACTCCTAGATATTATCCTTTCATTTGTTCAACTGCAAATGAGAACGAGTAAAATCCTCCCCTTAAAACCCACAAAAATTAAATAGCCTCCAGCTCAATAATTTAGAAAAACATTTTTTAACTTCCTCCATTTGCCAGCATTTGGGGTACCTTAGCAGCCCCGAGGCTGCGATGCAGCCGGCCAGGCCCAAGCTTTGCCTCCTGACCCGCTGTCATCATAATGGTCCAAGATGCCACCTCCAGCGAATAAAGCCATTTATCTCCTCCCAACAAACTGAAAATATATCAGACAGTCCTTCTTCCCTGTGTGGTTTAGATGAATCCTGGCATTGCTTAACTGCCATATGTTGATTGTTCAGGACTGAGAGACATTCTGGTTTATATACAAAAAGGTTGCAGCAGACATGGCTGATGTTCTGTTCATAGCTTATTAAAACCTCAGGAAAGGGCTTCCCTGGTGGCGCAGTGGTTGGGAGTCCGCCTGCCAATGCAGGGGACACGGGTTCATGCCCTGGTCCGGGAAGATCCCACATGCCGCAGAGCGGCTGGGCCCGTGAGCCATGGCCGCTGAGCCTGTGCGTCCAGAGCCTGTGCTCCGCGACGGGAGAGGCCACAACGGTGAGAGGCCCGCGTACTGCAAAAAAAAAAAAAAGAAAAAATCTCAGGAAGGCCCCAGCCCCCTCCCAAGGGGAACTCACAAAACATCATCCTTGTGGAGCCACATCCTGGCCTGGCTGGAGACAGAGAAGGCTCGACAGGCCCAGCCCAGAGGGAAGAAGAGAAAGGATGCACCTGCTTCCCCACTAGATGGCACCTCTCAATAAGTAACGGGGAGAGGACCCTTCCTCCACACCCTGAGCCCCAGTCCTCCCGCATTGCAACACACCCCGGTGCCTGCTTCCAAAAACCAGAAAAATAGAAAAGTTCGTTCTAGCTAAAAATACACCATCTGCCTGGAAAAATCTCACTCGGCACTGTCGCGTCAACACCGAAGCAGGTTAATAACTGGTCCAGAGCAGAAGGTTTCTTTGTATAATTACTGGGTCCCCCACCAAGGCTTCCTCCTCAGCTGCCTCCTTAGGCTCCCGCTGCTGGCACTCCCCTGCTGCTTCCTGGCCACAAGCCGCCACCGCCCCGCCAGCCCTCTGCTCAGGCCAGGGCCCCCTCACTCTCTGCTAGGCCTGGGCCATGGGGACCCAGGGGCTCTCAGCACCGCCTGGGTAGGTGGCCGCCAGGTGGTCACCCTGGCCTTGTCAACCCCACTCATAATCCAAAGATAAATGACTCGAACCAAGATGTCAGTAATCACCCATTAAATTAATAGAGCTTTAAGACACTCTCATTCTATTTCTTGGTGAGGATGTGATGAGATGTGCACCCCCAAAACCTGTTGCTGGGAGAGCAAATGATTGATACTGCCCCTCTGGAAAGAATTTTGACCGAATAGAACGACAGCCTTAAAAAATATTACATACTTTTTAATCCAGCAATTTCACGTTGAGGAATCTATCTTACAGACTATCATAATTGAAAATATGAACATATTCTGTGTGCATAACATATGCACACAAAAATGTTCACAAAAATGCAGCACTATAATAGTAAAAACCTAGAAAGGACACTACAGCAGGTATGTATATATGGTTTAGTGCAGTGGAATATTATAAAGCCATTACACATGTTTACAAGAGATTTCAAAATACATCACAAATGTTATTTAATGTTAATTGGTAAGAGTGTTCAAAAAGGTCTAAACAGTAAAGATGCAAATATGTTAGAAATACACATACATAGCATTAAAAGGTTTGCACAAAATATGCCAAATTTGTTAACAGTGGCTTTCTAGGTGGTGACGCTTTTTTTTTTTTTGGCTGTGCTGGGTCTTAGTTGTGCCACGCGGGATCTTTCATTGCAGTGCGTGGGCTCTTCGTTGTGGCAGGCGGGCTTCTCTCTAGTTGTGGCGTGTGGGTTTTCTCTCTTTCTAGTTGTGGCGTGCAGACTCCAGGGCGCGTGGGCTCTCTAGTTGAGATGCGCGGGCTCAGTAGTTATGGCACATGGGTTTAGTTGCCTGGAGGCATGTGGGATCTTAGTTCCCCGACCAGGGATCAAACCCTCATCTCCTGCATTGGAAGGTGGATTCTTTACCACTGGACCACCAGGGAAGTCCCATGGGTGGTGATACTTTTAATGGTTCTTATTTCATTATACTTTTCTGGATTTTTCTGTTTTCAGCAATGAACACTGACAAATAAAAGAAAAGAATACTATTCATTCAATGACTATCTAAAAACAGAGTTAAAGGAATATACAAGAAATTGGTATAGTGGCTGTATCTGGAAAGGGGGCTGGAGCAGGGGTCAGTATAGGAGGATGCCTTCCTTTTCCATTTGTATCTTCTGATGTCTTCTAAGTTTTGTACCAGGCTTGTATTACCTATTCAAAAATAAATAAATGAAAAAATTTCAAAGAAGATGCAGAAATACTAAAGCCACAGTTGCTGGGAGTAGAGTGTGAGGGGAAAGCAAGGAAAGTGCTTTCAGCTCCTGAGGGAGATGAGACTCAAGGCCTGGACTCCTCTTGGGCCCAAAGTCTACCGCAAGTCACCCAGGACCTGGCTAGGCCAGTGACTTTATTCTGTAAGGCCTGCTTCATCTGACCCCAAATTGGTCAGGAGTCAGGCCATCTCCTCCCGAGAGTGGTTTTCCCAAGGGTAAAGGTAGGCAGGCCAGGGAAGGGACTCCAGGGGACACTGGTGCAGGACCTCCGAGCTGGGACCACCTGTGTCCCCTGGGCCTGGCAGAGTAGGACCCAACACACGAGTTGAATTGGTGGGGCCCCCCATAACAACCCAGTCACCTTCTATGAGTCAGGATAATCATCTAAAAGGACCCCACCCTGCCCCCCATCAACCCAAACAGTGCAAATGTCCAAAGTGGCTTCATCAACCCCAGGAGTGTGGCCTGTAAAGGGCACCTGATGTGTGCTAGATAAAGCCAGATAAAGAGCAGCTTTTCTGAGCTTCCCTGGTGGCCCAGTGGTTAAGAACCCGCCTGCCAGTGCAGAGGACATGAGTTTGATCCCTGGTCCGGGAAGATCCCACATGCCGTGCAGCAACTAAGCCCGTGCACCACAGCTACCGAGCCTGCGCTCTAGAGCCCGCGAGCCACAACTACTGAAGCCAGCGAGCCACAACTACTGAAGCCCGCGTGCTTAGAGCCTGTGCTCCGCAATAAGAGAAGCCACTGCAGTGAGAAGCCCGCGCGCAGCAACGAAGACCCAACACAGCCAAAAATAAATAAATAAATTTATTTAAAAAAAAAGAGCAACTTTTCTGAGATAAAAGCTTGATCCTTCCTTATTCACCCTGGGTTCTAATTTGCCCTGAAGTTTTCTTTACACACACAGAGGTGCGGGATACTGACTCTGCTCAGCAGGGAGGACAGTGCAGCTTCCTTCCAGGCCCCTGGGACCCAAGGGACATCCTGTGGCTGCCAGGGAGGCTCGGGGCAGTGTGTGCTCACAGGCAGCACAGGGCACCACAGCAGCCTGGAAAGTCAGGTCGCAGGCCCTGGAATCCGGGGCTTTCATTCCTTCTTTAAAGTCACAAATCTGACACCTTCCCTTCCCTTGTGCTCCATGTGTACAACTTCAAATGTCAGAGATACTTTACACAAATGGGTGGAGAAAAGGACTGTTCAGAAAACATTTATTGTAGTTTGATGACACTTGTCAAACTGTGGTTCTGAAAGCAAAGCAAAAACAATATTAGGGGAAACTTAGGGTGGACTCATTTCTTAGAGAAAGTTTATGATTCTACCACTTCAGAAAGAGCAATAATTTACTGAAAATATTTAATTTAAAAAACAGAACTCAGGAATTACTATGACTTTTCAGATGGGGAAAGCAAGCCCCTGGGAGGGTGAGAGCCCAGTCGGGCAGCTACTGGGGGAGGGGCTGGGTGCCACTGACGTTTGTGGCTTCACTCAGCAGGCCGACTGCCCCCTCCCTGAGACCACTCACAAGTCATTGGGTGGGGAAGGGGCATTCAAGAGGTAAACATGATTCCAGCAGGGGACAGCCCCAAGGTCCCAAGGGAGGGCTGGTCCTGCAACGGCTGCCTGGACAGGCGTCATCTTCACATGATGAGATGAGAAGGCTGAACGTGAAGACCTTCTTCCAGCTCCTGTGTGAGTGAGAGTAGATTCAGAAAACTGCCACTACGTGGCAGCAGTCACGGCTTTACTGTTCACCAGCTTCCCAGCTGAAGGGTTGTCAGGGCACACAGGTGCACACAGCCACAAAACACGGCATCTTCTCAAATAATTCCAGAACGGCACAGCCCCAGCCTCTCCAGCAGGAGATTTCGCTACAGTTTAGGGTAATATTCTGATGATGTGGGGCTTCCTGCAGCTCCCCAGTCACCTTCCATGAGTCGGGGGGAATCATCTAAATGGACCCCGCTTCCTGGAGTAGAGGCCTAGTCGTCGTACTGCACTTCCGCCCGGAGCTCCTTGGTGACGTAGTTGGCCAGCATCGCCAGCAGCTGCTGCTGCAAGGCCTCACTGCCCATGACCAGCATGGTCAGCTGCACGGCGTCCGTCCATTGCAGGTGCCTGACGATGGCAGTGGCTTCGTTAAAGAGCTTCTGCTGCTCGGCAGGTGGCAGCTCCATTATGATCTGAGGAACTGGCTTAAACTGTCCACTTGTCATCCACGCGCCTAACAAACCCCCGACGGCCCCCCCTAGAAAACAGGAAGGACTCAATTAGTCGGTCATTTATATTCATAAACGATAGTCACAGGTTCTCGCTGAGTTCACATCTACCGTTGTGACGAGTGGGCACATTCATGAGCAGGTCAGAATGGGCTTGGCTTCACGCCTGCTCCGCCAGGAGCGTAGAGGGCAAAGGTTGACGTGGCCTTTGGTCGATTTGGCTCAGATAATTGACACCCAAACATGCCCTCCCCTAAGCTCTGCGCTCACAGTGCAACACAAAGCATCTCCCCTCCTGAGAGCTGTGCTAACTAAAATCCTCTTCGTGGGCGGAAGGTTTCCATGCTTCTCATAAAAATCTCTCTCATCTCAAAGAACAGGGCTGAGAAGCAAATGCATTTTCAGGGAGAACCATCTCAGTGGTGAGGCTGGATGGCTAATATGAGTCTTAGCTCTGAACTTTGAAATTTCCAGTGGAACCACGTGGTTATAAAGGACCCTGCAGACAGATGAGGAGGTATTTTCTCTTGAAACAATGTTTTTCATACAACCCCTCCAAAGTTGTATGATGATAAATAAAAATTTAATGTATTCAACTACTTCTCTTTCTGCTACCCCAAAAGGGCACAAACATTATTTTTAAATGTCAATTTATTATTATCAAAGTTAAAGCACACTATTATGGAATTTGAAGACCTTGTATCAATGGAAAGTTCTATTTAACCAGGTCAGGTGCAGTCTGCTACAGGAAGATGTCCTAGAGCAGGGGTCTCAAACTCAAGTGCCTACAGGGGTCAGGCAGGTAGCTGAAAGGAGTGAAGCGAGCTGAGTGGGACTGTGGTGACCTGGAGAGACAGGTCGCTGTCTAAAGGAGACATGGCTACCCTACGCCAGCCAATTGCTGCCACATGGAATACCAAGTATGTATCTTTTAAAAATCTTATGATTTTTATTTATTTATTTATTTATTTATTGTGGTACGCGGGCCTCTCACTGTTGTGGCCTCTCCCGTTGCAGAGCACAGGCTCCGGATGCACAGGCTCAGCGGCCATGGCTCACGGGCCCAGCCGCTCTGCGGCATGTGGGGTCGGCACGAACCTGTGTCCCCTGCATTGGCAGGCGGACTCTCAACCACTGCGCCACCATGGAAGCCCTGATTTTTAAATATCGGCAATCAGATATTGAAAAGATGCAGCCCAGCTGGACTTGGTGACTTTCTTTAAAAGAGTAGAGTATGGAAAGGGGAAACAGTAACTTTGCAGTGGAGAAACCTGGCGGACATGACCTTAGCCAGGTGATCAAGGTGAGCATCACAAGGGAGGTCCTGTGGGTGTCATATGTCCCTGAAATGTGTGACAATACTGCACCTCCATGGTATTCTTTCCAAAGATCCATAACCACAGTCTACTCGTGAGAAAGACATCAGGCAAACCCAAACTGAGAGGAGCTCTCCAAAATACCTGACCAGTACTCCTCAAAAGTATCAAAGTGGTAAAAAACAAGACCAGAGAAACCCTCAGAATGGGAGAAAATATTTGCAAATGAAGCAACCGACACGAGATTAATCTCCAAAATATACAAACCGTTCATGCAGCTGAACAACAACCCAATTCAAAAATGGGTGGAAGATCTAAAGAGACATTTCTCCAAAGAAGATATACAGATGGCTAAAAAGCACATTAAAAGATGCTCAACATCACTAATCATTAGAGAAATGCAAATCAAAACTACAGTGAGGTACCACCTCATACCAGTCAGAATGGCCATCATCAAGAAATCTACAAACGGGCTTCCCTGGTGGCACAGTGGTTGAGAATCTGCCTGCTAATGCAGGGGACACAGGTTCGAGCCCTGGTCTGGGAGGATCCCACATGCCACGGAGCAACTAGGCCCGTGAGCCACAACTACTGAGCCTGCGCGTCTGGAGCTTGTGCTCCGCAACGGGAGAGGCTGCGATAGTGAGAGGCCCGCACACCGCGATGAAGAGTGGCCCCCGCTTGCCACAACTAGAGAAAGCCCTCGCACAGAAACGAAGACTCAACACAGCAAAAATCAATCAATTAATTAATAAACTCCTATCCCCAACATCTTCTAAAAAAAAAAAAAAAAAAAAAGAAATCTACAAACAATAATAGCTGGACAGGGTGTAGAGAAAAGGGAACCCTCATGCACTGTTGGTGGGAACGTAAACTGGTACAGCCAGTATGGAGAAGAGTATGGAGGTTCCTTAAAAAACTAAAAATAGAGCTACCATATGATCCAGCAATCCCACTCCTGGGCATATATCCGGAGAAAACCATAATTCAAAAAGATACATGCACCCCAATGTTCATTGCAGTACTATTTACAATAGCCAGGACATGGAAACAACCTAAATGTCCATCGACGGAGGAATGGATAAAAAAGATGTGGTACATATATACAATGGAATATTACTCAGCCATAAAAAAGAATGAAATAATGCCATTTGCAGCAACATGGATGGACCTGGAGATTGTCATACTGAGTAAAGTAAGTCAAACAAAGACAAATATCATATGATATCACTTATATGTGGAATCTAAAAAAAGGTACAAATGAACTTATCTACGAAACAGAAAGAGTTACAGATGTAGAAAACAAACTTATGGTTACCAGGGGGTAAGGGGGAGGGATAAACTGGAAGACTGGGATTGACATATACACACTAGTATATATAAAACAGAAAACTAATAAGGACCTAATGTATAGCACAGGGAACTCTACTCAATACTCTGTAATGGACTATATGGGAAACGAATCAAAAAAAGTGGGGTAAAAAAAACAAGACTGGGGAGACTGAAGAGACATGACAATTAAGTGCAATGTGCTGTCTTGTGCTGGGTCTGGGACAGAAAAAGATCATGGATGCAGAAACTGATAAAATCCAAATATAGTCTGAAGAATAGTTAATAGTAATGTTAGTGTTGGTTTCTTAGTTTTGACAAGTGTGCCTTGGTAATATAGGAACTGAAACTGGGTGAGAGATATATGGGAATTCTCGGCATTATCTTTGCGACTTCTCTGTAAATCTAATATTATTCCAAAATAAAAAGTTTATCTAAAAGAATGCAGCCCAGGCCACAGAGAACCCATTTGCAAGCTGGACTCAGCCAACAGTAAGTAAATCTTGCACCGTCTCAGGAAACCAAGTATGGAGGCACCTGGTAGCACACACCTTCTCTGGGGACCAGCCAGCCTCATGTCCTAGAGGCTGAACACTGCCCTTAGACAGCTTCCTCCCAGTCTGAAAATAAGGAGCATTCTAGGGAGGGAGGGCCAGTCATTTACAAGTTTTACTGAACTTTTCCCCATTACACCAGTGAAACACTTAAGAGCTGATAAGAGTTGCACTCATCTGCACTAAACCTTTGTGAGAACATCAATATTTGATTTAGACCAGCACTTAATGCAAAAAGTCGCCAGGAAATATCGACCAGAAAATTACCAAGTCTTTGGAGAAGAAAAAATTCCTTTGTTTTCTGGGTAAAATGATGCTCCTGCCCATGACCAGGGGCTGCAAGTAGCGAATCCCTGGGGTTCTCTTTGCAGACATCCTGTTCTCTACCAGCTTTTACTCAATCTGAATAAAATATGTCCTCCCAAAATGGCATTTGGGCACAGCTATATGATAAATGATCCCAGCTAGCCTTCCCTGAGCACATTAGATGGGGTGGGACAAAGATATAGGATGTCACTGAGGAAGAAGGAAATGGCCTTGTCTCCTCCCTCACGGGCTACTTCCTGGATGGCAAGAAGCTGAAGTCAAGACTCACTAATTCACAGAGTCTGGAAATGGAAATGCATAGATGGAAGGTCTGGGGCCACCCACAGGCTGATTTTTCTCCCCGGTGTGGGCTCAGCTTAATACAGTGTCCTTGAATGTCAATCCTGCTACCAGAGGGAAGAACAGAGCAGGAAGCCTTACTGGTGAGCTGGGACACAGAAACCAACCTCAGCAGAAAAGCAGTCACCTCTCCAGCCTGTATTCATGTGAAGACTGCAAGCCATACAGAAAGGACTTCCACCAGACTGTGAGCTTTCCCAGGCCCTGTATCCCACCACAGGCTGCCTGGCACAGAGGAGGCATTCAGTAAATATTTACTGAGCCCAATGCAGCAGACCATGCCTTGAGCCGATGGCCCTGTGTTACAGGGTCCATCTGAGATACCTCGAGGGAGGCCTTATATGGCCCCTCCTCAAGTCAGACCTGGACAGCAGCCAGCTCTCTGACACCACCCCTAGCCCATGGTTTGGGCCACAGAGGAATTCTTCCGGTTCACAATCCAAAGGAAGCAACTTCATTCTAGCAACAATGAATGATGGGAAAATCAGCCAAAGTTTCATTTATTGCCAGAAACGGGTTCCCAAACAGAAGCAGGTGGTAAAACAAGGGGACAGGGGTGATCACTCCACGAGTTAGCTTATTGCTTTTCCTGCGTTGGACTGCTTGCTTTCAGAATGGGGAAGCGCTCTGGGAACGAGCTTATGTAAAGTGCTACAGCATCAGCCCCCAGTAGGTGCCTGGCAAATCTCAGCTTCCTCTCTGGATGTGTAATGGTGATGGGGGGAGGGAGACTGTCCAAGGGACCCAGGACACCCTGAAATCTTCAGACTCTAGGACACATCCCTGGGGGGAAAGGTGTCCTCCAGGTCTGCATGACAGATGCCATCTGAGAGAGCCCTGCACTTCTGAGACATTCACACAGAAGCTTGTGTTTTTAACAGGACGACTTATGTACCCAAAGATCATTTCACAGAAGCAACCTCAACTCAACAAACTTCTCACACAGGACAGAGGCTTTTATGAGGTCTCTGAGGTTTCAAAGGTCCTTTTTTCCCAACAACTGCACTGTCCCTGTGAGGCACTTGCACTTACCAACAGCTAGTCCTGGTGGGCCGCCCACCAAACCACCAACGAAGGCCACGGCCCCTGTGACCAGGGCGCCCCTCCCGGAGTGCCTGACGGCCGCCCTCATTTTCCTCTCCTCAGAGACGGAGCACAGCAGCCTCATGATGTCCTCCACCGCGACGGGCATCGCAGCAGACCTTGAAGGAAGCATTCCAAAGGAGAGTTTTAATGAGTGAAGCATATTTCTACCCAAATGTTGCTCTTCCTAAAGTTTTAAGGAAGGTTCCCCATTTTTGGTACAGAACAGTACCTCTGCTGTATGCACGATGACAGCACTCCCCAGTCATGTGCCAAGTCCTTTGCCAAAGAGAAAGCAGGGCAGCTTTCAGTTAATAAGCAGACTGAATCAGCAGGGTGGGTGAAAGGTCTTCTCTGCCCTCTGATTAACTTCTGATTTACAACAGGTTAAGGAGCAACGCTGGCCACGTGTTCCACCAGTTCATCACGAGTGAGGCAAGTCTGAGCTCTCTTGCATCAGGGCCTTTCAGCTGGCTCAGGCAATCCCCGAGCACAAACCTTGGCCGAGTGCACGAAGTCCCAGCCCCTGGTCGTCTCCTGTGTGACAGGGCATCTCTGCCCACGCCAAGCCAGAGAAGGGGAAAGCACAGGACTCTGCAACCACACAGCCTTCACCCACTGGATCACCCTGAGCAGAATGGCAGATTCTTCACCTGTAAGATGGAGATAAACCACCTATAGTCTGGATTCTTGCAAAGTGTAAGTAGAATGGAAGCAAAGTGCCTGGAGCGAGTCTGGAACACTGCAGACTCTCAGACATGATGGCTCTAAATGAACGTTTGGTTCCTAACATACACCACTGGCTTCTATAAGCAACCACTCATAGAGTCAATCCAGTTCTACTCATGAGACATCAAAGGCAAGGACAAGATGATGTAGTAAGATGAAACAACCAGAGAATAAAAGAAATCAAAGAATTCCAGGGGTTTGCATATGGATGGACAGATGACAGATGGATGGGTGTACTTTGGAACAATGACCTTTAGAACAATTCTCTGGGGTCAGGAAACTGTTTGCCACACTAGCAGGAAAAGGACAGGCAGGGGCCAGGGTGAGGGCAGGTCAGGCTCCGCCCCAAGGTTGGTGGGAATGGAGAGCTTTGGCACTGATGGGCCACCTGGCAGGATAGGAAGTAAAATCAAAGCAGCAATGAGCAGGTGATTCTCCTTCCAGCTTCGGCTAGACCCAAGGCTCGGTGGGCACTTTCCTTTCTCACCAACACTCCCCTTTTCATTTAAGGCTGAGACATGCAAACGTTCACTAAAGGAACTCGACTGTGGAAGTTTGGAGCAGACTCTATTATTCAATATCCTTTGGATAGATGAGGTTTTTTTTTTAAACCCAAGGATAATCCAGAATTAGTCTCTAATGTAAAATTACCCTCCCAATCCCGAGAGAGAATTCTCAGCCCTTAGAACAAACCTGTGGATCTCCTGTATCACCAGTCAGAACGTCTTTGTAGTCCCAGGAGAGGTAAGAGGGATCCTGTGCTCCAGCCCCTGTAAATTTCCCCTCTTTTCCTTTTATATTCTTGACATCAGTGATTCTCCACTAGTGCATAGGAGTCACTGAAGATCTTGTTAAACACAGCCCCTATGGGCAGGGTGAGATTCTGTATTAACAAGCACCCTCAGGTGATCTTCTGCCCTCACTTTGGACAGCAAGAGTCTATGAGAGCATGACTCAAGATGTCTGACATCTGTTACTCAGTCCTTGAGTTCAGAAATGCAAAGAGGCATCCGCCAGATGTGTCTGTTCACCAGGGGTGTGAGAGGCAGTGGAGGGGCAGTCCTGCAGGGTTGCCCAAGGGACTAGAGGAGAATTCAAGTGTGTTTGTCCTTGCTCTGGCTCCCAGGTGTCCTGGATCTGCTAAAATGCCTGCTAGCTTCCAGGCCCCTCTGCTCACCAGCGGTGACCACGTGTAGACAGAGCACATGCCCCCTCCTCCTCCCTGCAAGAGAGCCCCCTTCCACCCTTCCAGAGGTCAAGAATTTTCCAGGCACAACTGTCAAGATAACATTATAGCATTAATAACAGAGAAGGAACTGCACTCAGAAATGGGGGGAGAGAGAGTAACCTGATTTACCCAAAAGCCATGGTCCTGTAAAACTATGCAAACAAAATGTTTAATTTCAAGTACATATTAAGATAACCAAAGGAATTAATTTCATGGTAAAACCTTTCAAAAAGCTAAAAATCCTCCTGTAAAATATCTAGTCACCTTCTAGCTTAGCTCTGGTTTATATCCAGCTTTTTATCTGTCACTTATGCTGAAAAAAGGGAGATGAAGCACCCTCTGGAGGCTGCAATGAGCCTCCCATTCCCAGAGGCATGAAGACCTTGAGCCTTGCCATGCTTGATCTGCAAGTCTGGCTTCTAGGCCAGTGTATTCTGCCCGGATGCCACTCCTAAAACAGGTTTTCTGCAGAATTATGGATCTGTATTCTTGAAACGGTTTCTGCACAGCAAGAAAAGGTATGTAAAAGAGGAAGGAAATAGATATATACCCATTTCACCCTCTACTGTCTATTAAAAAAACCCACAAAACAAAAACCAAAAAAACAGTTTCCAACCTGCTCTGAATGACTTTAGGTCGAAACCCACAGGGGCTAATGAGACATCACTGTGCAAATGCCACTTCCAACCTCCACTTAGCCCAGCTGGGCCAGCACAAGGCACAAGCCCAGAGCTCTGTAGGATTGGAGAGCCAGCAGGTGTCATGGTGTGTGGGAGGGGAGGCAAGGAAGTGGCCTGATTCCAGCTGGGTTCAATGGTTCCACACCATGGGTAGAGAGGTGGCATTGTGGCTGCCTCCATCCAAGGGAATGCTGGTTTAATTTCCTTGTAAGAATCATTTTAGAAGTTAGAGCATCAATAGACTCTTGTTGTGGAAGAAAGGTTTGCAGCCCCATCTCCTGAGCCCTTGCTAAAAAGTTCAGCCTCCCAACTTCTCCAGGGCTGCCAGATTGAGGAAGGAAGCCGGTCCTGCTTCTCCTTCTCCCACTCCAGCTGCCTTTGTCTGTAAGCAGTAGAGAAGTGGGTGAGGAGGGAGGAGACAGGAGCACTCTGATGGGGACAGACCTCAATGGGGCGGGAGTGTGCCTCCCCCCATATCACACCTATTTCAGAATCAGATTTGTCCACGAAACAGGCTCCGGTCACAGGAAGCCCATCTGCCAGCCACAGGGAAGGCAAGTGCCAACGTGAAGCCCTGGTTTCGTGTAAGCACCCAGGCTGGTCTGCCGATTACAGCAGGGATCTGGGGGAGAGGGAGATGAGCCCGTCCCTGAGACTATAGCCTGGCTTTCTGAGGTGGACCAGATTGTGAGAGATGAGGAGAGGAAGGCTGCAGAGCTAACACAGACCTCCATGCACACAGCTCTTTTTAAAAATTAGAAAAGCAGGGCCACTTAAGAATCAGAGTGATGTTGCCCACCTGCAATCCTCAGTACTTTCTACTTTGCTGGTGAAATTTACAAAGCTCCAGTGTGCCCACTGGCTCCTATAAACCGTGTCTTTCCACCTCTCTATGCCCCAGGGCAAAGACTGGATCCCATCAGCAAACATTGTCAGATTAGCCCACAGACTTTTCAAAAACGAATTAGTTGCCAGAATTTTAAAATCAAGAGATTTCACATACACCTCAGACTTGTGATTTCTCCTGAAAAATCAAAAGCACAAGCCACACTGGGGCCGCCATCTGCAGCAACGCAGGCCAGAGCCGAGCAGGACCCTAGCAGAGCACACGTTACCTACCTACCTGGCCCATGAGCAAGTCGCTTCACACCCTCTCAAAATATTCCTATTTCTTTTGTTTGTTTGTTTTAAAGGCTAAAGAAGCTACCAGTCCCCACAAAGTTAATCTCCCCCACCCCCTAAATCAGTAACATCCCTTCCTGATCACCTCTAAACTAGCGTCCAGATTCTCTTCCCAGAGGGCAAGGCCAAGGGTGCTCCGCCCTGCGGATATAACACCAGCCACACGCACCGCGGTTCCTGCGGGAAGTCACACGCGCGGGCACACGCACACACAGGAGTTCCTGCAGGAGGTGACACGCACACACAGCCCTCCGTGTACCCCGATTCTCCATATGGAAAATGAATGCACGAAGAGCGTGCGCCCAGCACGGGAGAGCCAGGCCCGCGACCAGCTGGCATGCCAGCCGCTCCGGGCGCCCCTCCCCCTCCCGGCTCCAGCAGCTCGGAGCCCTTTACCTGCGGAGGCGGCGCCGCGAGGTCACAGGCCGGCAGGCGCAGGGACACCAGGCCGCCCCTCCCGGCGCGCAGGCCCCACCCTCCCGCCTTCCGGCTTTTCAGCGCTGGGCCTTCCGGGGCGCCACCCACCTGGTCGCGCAGCAGCAGCAGCAGCGGCAGCGGCAGCGGCAGCGGCAGCGGCCGCCGCCGCCGCCGCCGCCGCCGCCGCCGCCGCCGCCGCCGCCGCCGCCGCCGCCGCCGCCGCCGCCGCCGCGCTCTCGGCCCAGGCCCGGCTCCGGGAGCGGCCCTCCCGGATGCGGCACCTGGAGTGGGGTCGCTGGGGCCCCGTGGCCGCGCGCACCCCTGCCTTCCACCCCGCCCACATCCGTTTTAGGTCCAGGTTCCCTTGGACCTTGCTCAAGCCCGGGGCCCTCCTGGGAGACTCTTTGGCCCTTCGCTCAGGACCTAAGGACCCCCTCCCTTCCCCCCATTTCCGGCGCGGGAGAGAGCACGGCAGCCTTGACAAGTAAAGGCGCTGAATTAATATTCGGTGAATATTCGGGGCAGAGTCAAACACCAGCTGGCCGCAGCGTGGGTACCGGCGGCATCTGGGTCTGGGGCTTTGCAAAGGCCTAGCGCCACCTTTGCTCCTGGGGTTCCAAGGGAAGAGGAAGTGCAGTTTCGGGGCAAAGCTGAGGTTGGGGAGGCTCTTGGGAGGGTGCAAAAGCTGAGGGTGGTGGGTAACAGAAGGGCCAGGGACTACTTTAGGGGGCATATGGAGAAGGCTTCCCCCCATCTCCTCCAAGCCCCCCAGACAAGATCTGGCCTGGAACCATCCCAAATCTGAAAAAGACTTCTGGGGGCTTACACTGCACTGTCTCACTCAATCCTGACAGCAATCCTGCAACATAGGCATGGTTGCCACTGCCATATTACAGATAGGAGAAGGGAGGCAGCAAGGCGCAGAGAGATTGATCTACCCAAGGCCGCCAAGATAGTGAGTGTCAAGGTCCAGACTCCATCTTGGGTCCACCTGCCTCAAAGCCCCTGCTTGTAACCAGCACTCTGCCTTGCTTTCCCGGGTGCTGTGGGCATCCAGAGGGTGAGGCTCTTTCACACTACCAGAACAATTTTGTTACTTTTCTTTTTTTTTTTAATGGGTAAGTACTATGGGTATGTTTGTTTGTGAACTATAGATATATAGATACATATCTCACTTTACTGAGGTATGACTGACATACAAAAAGCTATACGTATTCAATGTATACAAAACCTGATGAGTTTAGGGATGAGTTTATACCCGTGAAACCATCACCACCATCAAGGCCATAAATACAGACATCGCCTCTGGACATTTCGTCCAGCCCCCTTTATTATTATTATGATTTGTGTTTGGGGATGTGGTAAGAATACTTAACATAAGATCTACCCTCTTAGCAAACTTTAGTGTACAGTATGGTATTGTTAGCTATAGATACTATTCTGTATTAGATCTCTAGAACTTATTTATCTTAGTTAACTGAAACTTTGTATTCTTTATCATCATTTTGTCACTTCTGTTTCCCCTCTGTCCCCATTGTGAGAAAGGGCCTAAAGCATTAACCAGAGTTCCCCTGGCCACAGTGAAATAACCCCATCCGTTCCTGAATAGGAGCTTTTGTATGAGTTTGGGTAACTTTCAAGAGTGAAAATTAACCAAAGTTAAGAATAGCCCAACTCCCTGGGGTGTCTCCAGGCATGGGCCTGGGTGGGATTCTCCTGTTCCTCTGCAGGCAGCTCGCTCTGGCGGCACATTAAGGAACTGGGCCTGCTCACTTCCCCAGAGATGGGGAGGAGAGGATAGTGGGGAAGGAAAGATGCTGGAAGGGAAAGGAACTTCAAGGTGGGGACCCTCTAGAGAAGGTTAACTATAAGAAGTCATGCAAACATACAACCCATCAGCAACTTGGGAACTTCATTCTGATATGAATAAAGTCATAAAATGCACACACCAAAGCCCATAAATATAACACATGGTACCACATTCTCATAATGGCAGCTGGACCTCCTGCGAAGTGGAGGAGGTCCCATGAATGAGGTGCACAGTGGGGTCTCCATCCTGGTGTGGTGACTGTGTACTGACCCAGCATCCAGCTAGTGCCTTCATAATGCTTATAGTCTTAAGGTCTGGCTGGATGACCTTGGGAAACTTCTCTGTGCCTCAGTTTCCTCATTTGGGAAATGACAGTAATAATAGTACCTGTCTCATAGGATTGTTCTGAAGGTTAAAGGAGGTAATGTGTAGGAATCTAGATCATTCTTGTTTACATCATAGGTTATGAAAATGAACCTCCAAATTCCCAAATGTGAGCCTCATATGCCCAGAGTGGCAGGAAATTCAATTCCACCCCAGCCTTCATAATGCACCCTCTTCCTGATAGGCCCAACAATCTCCCAGGGTGCTAGGTTTTGTTCAAAGAGCCAGATGGAGCCAGAACTCAGGTGGGGTCCCCTGAGGCCAGCGCCCTCATCCTCCCCTTTTCCAGAGGATGAGTGAGGCAGCTCCCCACTTTCGCAGCTCTTTCAGGATAAGCCTGCCCGGACCCAGGGCTGGATGATCCAAGCACAGGACACACACATAAACCCCTGCAATCTCTTAATAAGAGCATACGAGTAAACCAGATGTCATTTTCAAAACTAAAACATGTTCTTTTTATTTGAAATGACCTCTAAGGAAGCACCATAGTCTGTCTGGTGCTTAAGGATTCCTGGGGATCTTGATCTAGCCTCGCAGACAGTCATTTGTCCCAAGGCACTCACAGAGCCAAGGTTTTGGGTCAGGAGAGGTTTCAGCCCCACATGCTGGGTCCAGCACATGTGGGGCTGAAAGGACTTCTGAGTCCTTAGCCCTGGAGGCAAAGGAGGTCTCCTCACCTCCCAGTCCTTCCCCCAGGATGCATTCCATTCCTTTCACCTGTGAAGTGTTCAACACACTTTTTGGCACATACCAGGTGTATTAGTTTGCTGGGCCCCCATAACAAAGTACCACAAACTGGGTGGCTCAAAAGGGAAATTTATTGTCTAACAATAATATACATCTTTGTTTACTAAATAATTAGCTCTGTTACGTAAACCATAAAAATCACGATTCTCAGATCATTATATCAGAGGAACAAGAATGTTTCTGAATTCTTATAATCTGAATTTTGATTGAGGATCATTGAAGATCCACAATTAATCCATTGTTAATTAATAAAAGTGAACGGTTTTTAATGTGTTAAAAAAATAAAAAAGAAGTCCAAGGAGTTGGCAGGGCATGCTCCCTCCGAAACCTGTAGGGGAGGATCCTTCCTTGACTGTTCTAGCCTCTGGTTGTGGCCACCAATCCTTGGTGTTCCATGGCTTGCAGCTGCATCTCTGCCTTTTCTGTCACATGATGTTCTCCCTGTGTGTCTGTGTGAGTGTCCAAATTTCCCTCTTATTATAGGACAGCAGTCATATTGGAGTAAGGGCCCACCCTACTGACCTCATCTTAACTTGACTACATCTGCAAAGACCCTATTTCCAGATAAGGACGTATTCATAAGTACCGGGGGTTAGGACTTGAACATATGTTTGGGGGTGACACAATTCAATCCATAACACCAGTTATTCAGAAAATGCCAGCTATGATGATTGTTATCCAAGCATGCACAGCATGCACATGGTACCTGCAAGCATGCTAAAAATACCACTCTCAGCCATGCCTTGTGTCGAGCCTGTTGTATACAGGTGACCATCTAGCCGCCTGCCTTTAGTCTTGGGAGAGCTTAATTCCAAAAGGGTTGTTGAGGGACAAGGTGGCTTTGGGACTGGTAATGAGCTCCTCCTGGGTTTCATCATTGTTCTTCTAAATAAGTAATTCATCTTCTTCCTTGCTGTTTACATCCTTCACATATTTGTAGATGGTTATCCTGTCCCTTTAGTCATTACTTAGCACCACTCTACATATTTGCCATGGTGTTGAGTGTGTGCTCTCCTCATCATCATGATTAGTATTATTATTTCCTCCTGGCCCACTCCCTGGGTCCCTCAGCCACCATCACCACTGTGTGACTCTCCTTCAGGTCCCCAGACTTTCAAGTAACAAGTTCCTTGGCATGGAACATTAGAAGTCAGTAGTGGTGACAAGGGATGCTTGCAGGCCCTCTGGCCCCCTACTCCTCTGTCATTTTTGTCGGTTTCCCCAAAGCCACATCAAATAAATAGACAAGCTAAGTAAAAACAATGTGCTTACAGTGCAAATACTGTTTCCAGACAAATCTCCCTGTCCCTGGTTTCATCCGGATAATCTCAATTTCTTCAACTATAAAATAAGGATAAGAATTCCCGCTCTCAGCAACCTGGGATTACTGTGAAGACTACATGAGGAAGAGTGTGGAAAAGTGCTTTGTAAACCACAAAGCAGGGGGAGTGGCAGTACCAGCAATGCCTTCAACATACGATTAGATTTCTGCAGAAAGTTCCAGGGGTCAGCTGTTCTAAAAAGCTACAAATTCTAAGTTAGAATTTACAAAATGAACTTGATAGAACTGAGATTCACCCTAAAATCTGTTTGTTGAAAGAATATAGAGATGCCCTACTTCAAAATCTACTATTAGATTTTAGTATTCCAAAAAAATGTGTGGAACTCAGAGCTGGATGGGCCCTTGGAGACATGTTACAGATGGCCCTGAGGAGGCTTTGGAAGGTTATGCTGCTATAAAAGATTTTTTTTTTTTAATCCACCTTGTCTTCCATTTCAGATCTCACTGAAGAGTTCTTCTGTACCCAGAAGACTTATTTTCAGTCTGAGAAGAATGATTTTCAATGGTTCTGTTGAACATGCAATTCTCATGCAAGTATTTCTATAATTACCCTGTTTCAGTTATAATACAGTTTCTGGAACAATAGGACTTTTATTGTATTGCCATATCTGTTATAATAGATGTTTTATTACAGAAAATTATGGTAGAGTCACTATTATGATTCTGAAGTTTTTATTTCAAATTGTTCATAGGATGGAAATTCTTTCTCCCAAGTAGTTTTTACTTTAATGGTGCTTTGAGCTTTTTAAACTTTTTTGGGGATTTTGTTCAATGGCAGAATGTGTTCTTTTGCTCCAGTACATACTGTGGATGAAAAGTTACCCCTGGTGTTTGTTTGTTTGTTCTTAGCGTGTGGTGCACGGAAATTTTTTTTTAAATGCCATCTAGATTGTTCTATATATATCTGCATACATTAGCCTGCTCAGGCTGCCGTAGCAAATACCACAGACTGAGTGGCTCAAACAACAGAAATTTATTTCTCACAGTCTGGAGGCTAGAAGTCCAAGAGCAAGGTGCTGGCAAAGATAGGTTTCATTCTGAGGCCTCTTTTCTTGGCTTGCAGGCAGCTGCCATCTTGTTGTGTGCTCATATGACCTCTTCTATGTACATTCAGGGAGAGAGAACAAGCTCTCTACTATCTCCTCTTATGAGGACACTAATCCTATCAGATCAGGGCCCCACCCTTATGACCTCATTTAACCTTAATTACCTCCTTACGGGCCCCATCTCCAAACACAGTCACATTGGAGGTTAGGACTTCAACACATGAATCTGGGGACACACAGTTCAGTCCACAGCACTGCATAACTTTTATTATTATTGCAGAAGAAATTCCCAGAGCCCTTGTATTAAATAAAGTTAATAAACTATATTTGAGAAGGAATAAATAATATTAGTGAGAATGACAACAGAGAAGTTGAGACTTCAAGCACAGAGTTGGTAATAGCCTATTTCAGATGGTGGCCCCACTGGGGGAGAAGAATGGGGGCTGGAGTTTTTCTTGATAAATTTACTGGCCTCAGACCCCCAGCTGGGGTCTGGAAGCATGTTTGTTGGCTCCAGCGTGATGGTTTTGGCCCATAGGAAGATTCCACCTCAGGTGCAAGGTGATTCTGAAATCTCAGACGTCAGGTCAAGCTCTAGACCCAGTGGACCTGTCCACATTGTAGGATTTAAGAACTATGAAAAGTCCCAAAATATCTGTGCACAGGTCCAGCACCATCAGGACCTGCCTCTGAGTTTAGCCATCATTTCCACGTGCCCCTGGTAGAGCACACTCCCCGGCTTAGAGTCCAGAACTATTGATGGAGGGACAAGTCCTGGGCCCTGGGGAAAACAGAGGATCTCCAGTCATGGTCTTTAACTAGAAAGACCTTAATTCATCCATGCTCCTGGGTTTCTAGATGATTCTTTAGGCTCCCCAAGAAAGAGAGAGGAAGGGATTTGCCATGGTTATGGCATTAGTAACAGAATCATAACAAAGGTCTAAACCTCTTGGTTTCCCAGCCTCTGTTCTTCCCACAGCACACGCTCCAACAGGGAAGGGAGGAGACCCTGGAGGGTACTGGGGGTGGGGGTGCTGAGCATTGGGTGCTGAATGCCTTTGAAGCCTGGGAGGTGGGTAAACACACACACACACACACACACACACACACACACACACACACACACACACAGAGTAAACGTGGAGAAAATCAGGGAGGAGACTGTTAGGGAATCTTCCAAGGTAGAAAACAATCAGGTAGTTTGGAGCTCCCAGAAGAGAGGGACTTTGGAATTCAAAGCATTCTTTTGAGGCTCAGAGGCACTGGGAGATGGGGTTTCTGGGGTCTTACCTCCTCTCCTCCCCCCACTCCCATCCCACAGTGTGGCTGTCCACTGCAAAATGTCAACTGCCTTGTGGGAATAAAATCCTGACTTCAGGATGGAAACCGGTGAGGAAAGGGAACTGCTTTGCACACATTTGGCCCCTTTGCTGGGCCACATTTCTGTTAAGCAAGCAGAGACTTGTCCTGTGTTCCCATCAATGCTTATCCGCTTGTGGACCTCAGGTAAATGATGCTTCATTCACCTCAGTGTTCAGGCCCTGATAAGGCAGACTTTGGGGCGATGGTTTGGGGAGATAAACATATATTATCTCTGGCAGTTTCTGTAAGTTAGGATTTCAAGCATGCGGAGAGGGCACCCAGTAGTCGTTTCTACCAGGGATCCCCTCCCCTGCCCGAGGCTCAGGCAGGTGCCAGGTCCTAGGCCCTCGCCTCTCCTTGGTCGAAATCCCCGCCGTAGGATTGCCTTCCTCAGTTGCCATCACGCTTTGCTGTCGCGGCCCAAGGCGGGAGACAGCCACGTTGGCTGGGATCACAGGCCCACGCCTTGGTGAAGGCCCTGCCGGTGCCAGCAGCTAGTGGAGAGTGATCAGAGCGAGACAAGAGATTCCACCCAAGTAAGCTCCTCAAAGTATCTCCTGAGCCCTCAGAGATTACACCGCCCACACAATGCGCGCAAAGCGGCTTCCGATAATGCGGCAGACAGCGGGGCGCGGGGTCGCGGCAGGGATGCTCAGCGCGCGGGGATGATCGGCGCCCGCACTCGCGCGGGCCCAGGTCGGCGGCACGCCGGCTCACCCAGTGCCTTGCTCCTCCCCGAAAACAAAGGCCCGGGCCCAGTCTTTGCGGGGCAGCGGGGGGAAGGGCCGTGCTGGCTCCGCTTGAGCAACAAACAGAGCAAGCAGACAAAGGGCATGGCCCGCGGGTGTGCGCGGTGGGGAAGCAGTGCAGCTCGGTTGGAATATCGTGTGTGGATTTGAGACCAATGGGAAGCGCTCCCAACAATGCCCGTTGTTTTCACCGGGCTGATTTTTGCTCAGTTTCATCAAGTAATTTGCATTCCATTTTAAAAAAAACAAATGAATTATGGCCGAGTTTTTGTTTTATTTATATTAAATAATGGCTTCCTTTCCTTTATTATTGAGATAGTTCTTCCTGAGCAGGGTGCACAGTGGGCAAAGGGAAGCTCTCCCGCTGGCCAGATCCCAGCTTCCTGTCTGCTGAGCCGGATAGTAAACTCCCAGGACGCCCTTCGTTTGTTCTGGCTGTCCCGCGTAGCAGTGGGAATAAACTAGAACATCAGCCCTCTCCTTTCTTAAGCCTCCCTTTCGTGCGGTGGAAGCTCCAGAATCTCCATGTAGGAGGGGCTCAGAGGCAATGTAGTCAGAAAGAGCTGGACGGTTAAAGGGCTTCTCTTAAAGTGGTATTTGCAAACTAAGCACACTGTTTACTAGGGTTTATGTTGCAACTTTTAAAAAGGAGAATATTTTCTAAAATTCCTTTTCTAAAATTTTCATAAGACTGAGGAAGTGTCAATAGTTGGATTCAGGAGCAGCATAACATCACTGTATTTGTTATTATTGCTGCATAACAAATTACTTCAAAACGTAGTGGCTTAAGACAACAATAAACATCTAATATCTCTCACAAAATTCTGGAGTGCTTTATCTGGGCAGTTCTAGCTTGCGGTCTCTCATGAGGGTGCAGTCATTTGAAGGCTTGATTGGGGCAGGAGAGTCCATTTCCAAGGCCTCAGTTCCTTGACACCTGGGCCTATCCACAGGGCAGCTTGAGCATTCTCATAACTAAGCAGTGGGCTTCCTTCAGAGCCAATGATCCAAGAAACAAAGCAGAAGCCACAATATCTTTAGGATCTAGCTTTGAAAGTTACACACCATCACTTTCTCAACATCCTATTGGTTAAGCAGTCCAGCATTTGTCAATATGGGAGGGGATTACACAAAGGTACACATACAAGCACTGGAGGATCATTGAGGACCATCTTAGAGACTGGTTACCACAAGTGATTATCACTGATATTGTTCGGCAGGGGTTTTTTGAGGGTCTGGAGGAGAATACTATATGCCTAAAGCCAACATTTCTTATTTGTCTTTCTTGTCAATGCAAACTTAAATGGTCCATCACCTTTGATGGTCTTCCATGTCAGCCCAGCCAGTTTATTGTGTTTATTGCACAGCCAGTTTATCTGTGCAATAAACATGGACTCAGGGTCCTCTCAGTGCTGGCCTCACCTCCAGATTGGGGAATAGAGCAGTAGTCAAGGGAGACAAGATCCCGCTCTTGGCTCCCTGACGTTCTGGAGAGAGGAGACATAAGGAGACAAACACATGGCAATTAGGGCTATAATGCTATAGGCAGTGCTGTCACCTGGGGGATTCAGGAAGGACACTAAGCCCTGAATGCCATGGTTGGCGGTCTGTATACCTTGGTCCTCCCCAAATTGGAAATCTCCAATGACGCAGGCATTGCATTAAGGTGGCTGCAAGCCAAACCTTTAGTAGAATAACAGCCTAGATAAAATGGACTTTTGATATCATCACAGCCCTCATGGACCACCCCTCATGTATACAACACTCTCCCTTCCAGAATGTGAGACCCACAGGAGAGGAACTATGTTTTATTTACTCCTGGGTCTTTAGTGCCTAAAGAATGACTAGTATGTAATTGGTATTCACTAATGACTACTGTTAGTAATAATTATTTAATAGTTATCAGCCTGTTGGTTCCCCAAGTCTTTCAGTCTTAATGGAAGTTACCCATTAATAAATAAAAGTGACTCTCAATCCACGGACAGTAGAACAGCAGCACTGAATCCTAGAGACTGCTGATAGGTGTGGTGAAAACAAACTCCATTTCTCCTGAGCAGAAGTCCCTGGGGCCTGGCTCTTCCTGGCCCCTCTCCTAGCCTCCCTTCCCAGCTCCTGCGTCAGCAGCCCTCTTCCTGCTTAGCTTCCCTGGACTGAATGAACAGGGAATTCCAGAGCTTCCCACCAACTTCCCCAAAGCATCTCTAATGCAAGTTGCTCTGTGCTGCAGACTTTGACTTGCAGCCTCCAGAGAGAGTTACATGAAACAGCATGGTCCATCAAGTGGCCTGAGAGGGAATACTGAGTCATCCGGATTCTTTAAAGTTACTGGGGCCCAGCCAGGCTCTCCTCAGCTTATTGGGTCTCTTACTACTCTCTTCCCAATGGACCAGCCTCAACTCATTTCCACACTCTTCCTAGACTCCCGTTCCCATAGCCAATGTCAGTAACATGCTCATCCAGGCCTCAGTAGTTAGGGGTCCAAAGCTCTGAACTAAGGCCTTACCTTTAGCATCGTCAAAATTTGAGGCTTCATACCCAGCATTCTTCTAGATGGAGGGAAGCCACGGGTATAAAGGTTTACTCTGTTCCCGTAATGAATTACACTCCCCCTTCTCTTTAGAAGGCACAAAATTTCTGGGTTTTTTAATAGCAGTTTTTCATTCTGGTTATACTTAGATATACATACATACCCACAAGACTGCTGATTACATTTTTTCGAGATCTTCTGGTGTACTGTCACTTTGCAAAACAATTTGTTGTCCATGCAGTGACTTTAGGGGCTTTCTAAGATTGTCTGTTCTCAAAGACTATTTATCAGAGAGGTGGCACAACTGAGTAAATCCCAGCCATTCTGTAGACAGGAGGACTGAGGAAGAAGTTCAGAGGGCATTCTGGAGTGATTTGCAACTCCTCAAACAGAAATATAACATCTTCTTTCATCCTCTGCAGAGTCTGGAGTGAAATTCACACCTTTTTTTTCCTTCCCATCACTTAAAATCAAATTCTCGCCCTTCATACTTCCTTTCAGAACTGCACCCAAAATGATGATGTCTTCTCATGCATATGAATTACCCGAAGTGTATGAGAATCAACCCCACTGGAGTGTGCTAAAGCCTTAACTCAACTGCCTTGAAAGCTGCTAAGCCCTGATTAAGGCAAAGGTGTCTTTTTATTTTATAAGACATTTAGGATAGTTCACATCACCGTGTACAGATGCACTGAAATCGATTGTGGGGGGAACTATAAAGAGAGCATATGCTCCCTGTATCTGTTCCTGAGCCAGGTAGGATGCTGAATTCTGATGAGGGATTAAGGCAGACAGCGGCATCTGTCTCCTTGCAAACACCTGTTTGGACACTGGTCTGACACCCTTCCTCATGTTCATCCTGGGAAGGTGTTGCATTTTCACTTGAAACCTCATGATCTGGCATGGTGTCTTCTACAGCCCACAGGGACACTCAGCAATTAATTGCCGGAGAAACAAAGCATAAAACATGACTTTTTTTTCTTTTTTGGCTGCGTTGGGTCTTCGTTGCGGTGCGGGGGCTTTCTCTAGTTGCGGTGAGCGGGGGCTACTCTTCGTTGCGGTGCGCGGGCTTCTCATTGCGGTGGCTTCTCTTGTTGCAGCAGAGCACGGGCTCTAGGCACACGGGCTTCAGCAGTTGTGGTTCGCGGGCTCTAGAGCGCAGGCTCAGTAGTTTTGGCGCCCGGGTTTAGTTGCTCCGCGGCACGTGGGATCTTCCCGGGCCAGGGATCAAACCCGTGTCTGCTGCATTGGCAGGAGGATTCTTAACCACTGTGCCCCCAGGGAAGCCTGAAATTTTATTTTAAACAAAGAGGTGGAACACATTTATTCTCCAAAGATTCAAACACCTGATGATCTCTCCTTAGAGAAAAACAATGAAAAGTAGCCTCTCCTGTAACAAATTTCCACTAACAGCTTTTGCCGAAGTCAAACTTCGGTGCTGAGCTCAGGACATGAATTGAAGATACCACTAGGGGGTGCTAGAGGTCAGGCAATCCAGGAACCATTGGCACTTGGGAGAGCTCAAACACAGCCGCTTTTAATCTAACAAACTAAGCATTTCACTTAGAACTGTACATTGAAAATGACCTATGTCTTCACTATTTATGTTATGATGAAATTTTTCTATATGTTCTCAATTTGATAAATTTGTGTACCCGGTGATCACATGGAATTTCAAGACTGGCTGAAAGTTACAGAACCCTGGTCTCTATGATAAACACCAAGTATTTTAAGTACTTTATGTTTTTATCCTTTTAAGCCTGACACAGACAGAAATCCCACTCATGGACTTCAGTTATTTTCCAGGGGAAGTCAGATTTGGAGACACTGTCTTTACCTGGGTCCTTCCCAAAAGCAGAACCTGAAAAAAAAAAAGACTTGGAGGAAGGTAGCTTATTTGAGAGGGGATCCCAGGAACAGGGATGAGGAACCAGAGGAAATGACAGGGAAGGGGGAGATGCATTATTAAGGCTAGTTGGTCACTGCTGTCGGCAACCAGGACTGGATCCTGTGGGGACATATAAAAGACCTCTCAGAAATCTCTGCCTGCCCCACATTGGTTGACAACTCCCAGGGAATGTTAATTTCCTGTACTTCCAGGCTGCACATGTGGGGTACAGGCTGAATGGGGTCTTTCCGCCATTGCATGCCACAGCATTAAGGAAACCCCGGGGCCAAAAGCAAAAACACAATTGGGGCAAGGTGCAGTCAGGACCAGGTAAGCTGAAGCTTGCCCAAGACCATCCACCACAGCCGTAGCTGGAGCAGAGTTGAAGCCATGAGGATGTGGAGCAGAGCACAAGATATGTCTAATACAGTCCATCCCTTGTACCAGTCAGATCCATTCATGCCCTGCATTAAATCCAATCTGTCACCAAGTCTTCAAGGCGAGGGCCAACCAAAATCTCTACTGTAAATGGATGGTCCCAGAGCTGTTACAGATAGTCATTATCTCCTCTCCATAGCAGACATCCTAGACTTCCCTCCCTCTTGGCCAGCCTTCAGCTTGTCTAAACTGTGTGCCTGGTGAGGTGACCACACCTCCACCACTGAGAGTTCTAAGTCCTCAGCTGATCTGTCTTGGGGCCCATGGCTGCTGTGATTGCCCATTTACCTTTATTGCAGGACACAGACTCACCGAGACACCCAGTGGATCCCCTGAGACCAGATGTACCCGGTCTGCGCTCCCTGTAGAGCAACAACTCTATCTCTTTATGATAAGCAGGATCACACTGTAATCACAGCCTTTATTTTTATTGTGGTAAAATATATACCGCAAAAAAATTTGCCATTTTAAAGTGTACAATTCAGGGGCATTAATTACATTTACAGTGTTGTGCAATCATCACTATTTCTAAAAGATTTTAATCACCCCAAACAGAAACTCTGTACCCATTAAGCAACAATTCCCCATTCCCCCTTCCCCACAATCCCTGGTAACTGCTAACCTATGTCCTGTCTCTATGAATTTGCCTATTCTAGATATTTCATATAAATATAATCAGAAAATATATGTCCTTTTGTGACTGGCTTATTTTACTCAGCGTAATGTTTGTGAGGTTCACCCATATTGTAGCGGGTATTAGAACTTCATTCCTTTTATGGCTGAATAGTCCACTGTGTGTCTATACTACATTTTGTTTATCCATTCGTCTGTTGATGGATACTGGGTTTTTCCCACCTTTTGGCTATTGTGAATAATTCTGCAAAGAACATTGGCATACGAGTATCTGTTTGAGTCCCTGCTTTCAATCCTTTGGGGTATATACCTGGGAATGGAACTGCTGGATTGTAATTCTATTTTTAACTTTCTGAGGAGCCACTGTACTTCGTTTCCAATAGCAGTTCCACAGTTGTGCATCACCACCAACAGTGCACAAGGGTTCCAGTGTCTCCATATCCTTGCCAACACTTGTTCTTCTTTTTTTTTTTAATGGTAGCCATTCTAACAAGTGAGAAGTGGTATCTCATTATGGTTTGATTTGCATTTCCCTCATGATTAGTGATGTTGAGCATCTTTTCATGTGCTTTGGACATTTGTTTATCTTATTCGAAGACATGTCCATTCAAGTCCTTTGCCTATTTTTCAGTTGAATTGTTTGTCTTTGTTGTTGATTTGTAAGAGTTCTTATATATTCTGGATATTAAACTCTTATTAACTGTATGAGTTGCAAATTTTTTCTTCCTTCCATAGGTTATATTTTTAAGTTCTTGATAATGTCCTTTAATGCTCAAATTTTAAAATTTTGATGAAGTCCAGTTTATCTTTTCCTTTGTTGCTCATGCTTTTGGCATTATATCTAAGAATTCACTGCCAAATCCAAGGTCATAAAGATTTACCCTTACGTTTTCTTCTAAGAGTTTTATGGTTTTAACCCTTATGTTCAAGCCATTGATCCATTTTGAGTCAAATTTTGTATATTGTGCAAGGTACAGGATCTGTCCTCACTCTTCTGCATGTGGAAATCCAGTTGTCTGAATCACTCCTATTTTTCCCCGGCTCTGACTCACATGAGAAGCTCAAGGTGACCAGGCAGTAGTTATGTTTTTAAGTTCAGTGGAATTTGTGATGTCCCCTAGTGGAAGAGTCCACCTACCTTCCACTCCTCCACTCCCATCGAGAACCAAGACTGCTCATTTGCCAGGGCCCAAACCAGGGTGGGGACATGAAGCACACATTTCTCCAGTGGGTCACTGAGAGCGATGGGGAGGGGAACCAATCTAACTCCCATCCCTTGGTTCCCAGACCCATATGTTTCAGCTGTTGGAAACATAGGACCAATGTGTGGTAGAGCATACATGCTACAGTCTAGAGGATAGCACCCCAACTATACAGGGTACTGTTCCTAAGGTTTCACCTTCACACAGCCCTGAAATAGGTCATTCTGATGTTCTATTAGGCCAGCTGCTTCTGGATGAAACTTGTCATGAACCCATTGTCTACTTCCTTTGCTGTGAAACAAAACAGATCCCTTGGCTTGAGGCAATGTTGCTTGAATCCCATGCCAATAAACCAGGCGTGTGTAAGTCCTTGGGTGGTTATGCTGGTGGATGCACTATGGTAGGGAAGGAAATCCTTATCTAGAGTAGGTGGTGAGAACTAATCACTGTCTCCTCTATGGTAGAGGGATCTGATGTCATTAACTTCTCACCAGTGGCTGCCTGGTCTCCTTAAGAAATGGTGTCATATTGAGGACTCAATATTGGTCTATGTTGATGGCAGGTAAGGCATTCAGCAGTGGCAGTAGCCAGATCATCCTTAATAAGAGAGAATTCATGACGTTAGGCCCATGCATAGCCCGATCTTTGCCACCATGGCCACACCATTCATGGAACTATTTATTGCCCAAGCATGAGGTTGCTGATGCTGAATCCATAGGACGCATTATCTTGTCTACCTAGTTGCTGAATGCCTCCTCTGCAGAAGATGCTTTCTAGGGGGCCTTTGCATAAGTCCAAAGACTGGTGCACTCGTGCCCATTTCCACAGATCAGTATCACTGATTTTCCTTTTGCCTCAGGCTCCAGTGTGGCTCAGCAGAGCACTGTCACTGATCCTGTCTTTACTTAAAACTTTGATATTTTGCTCGTCATGGATTTTTTTGCATTATTTTTGACTTTTTAAATATTATATTAACATATTATTTATCTTGACTACTGATGAATTTTTCACCCAAGATGAGTGCCACCCTTGTTCCAGCCCTGAGGGCAGCAGTTACTCTTAGTTCCGCTGGGCATGGGGACACCTCTCCCGCTCCCCTGTCATATGCCCTTAAGGCCATATTTTAGTCCTTTCAGGCTGCTGAACTGAACTGCGTGGCTTATAAACAACAAACATTTATTTCTCATGGTTCTGGAGGTTGGGACATCCAGGATCATGACACCAGTGGATTCAGTGTCTGGTGACAGCCCTCTTCAGGGTTGCAGACTGCCAACTTCTCCCTGTGTTGTCACATGGTGGAAAGGGCTGGGAGGGGTGTCTCTTTTATAAAAAGAGCACTAATCCCGTGGTAGAGGGCTCCACCCTCATGATTTAATCACCTGCCTAAGGCCCCACCTGCAAATTACCATCACCTTTAGGGGGTAGGATTTCAATGTATGAATTTGGGGGGAACACAAACATTCAGATCATAGCAGGCCACAGCGTGAGCTGAGGGGGAAGTGTCACTGCATCAGAGATAAATGATTATGGGGGGTCTAGGCCCCCTGTTCACGTAACTTGTATGTATGTTCCCCTTGGACTTCCTTGGGCCTGATCCCAAATGCATCATCTTGCATGATGGATTGCAGTTGTGCCTTCTTGGTCTGTGACTCGATGGGCCTGACAATGCCCAGCTCACTATGGTCAGTTCCAATATCAGTCATTACTCTCCTAGGGGTAGGCACTAAGTCTCTACCAGGACCCAGTCGCACGCACACCACAAGCAGGTTTTCAAGCTGTGAGTAGTTCTCTGCAGTAGAAGGAATGGCCTTACTCCAGAATGCTAAAGGTCTACACTGTGACTCTCCTCATGGGGCCTGCCAGAGCCGCGATGAGGCATCCTTATCCATCGTAGTGGGTACGGAGTCTGTTGCCATCAGTTCTGCCAGATGGTAAACCTGAGTGGAAAAGCAGATTGTTATTGAGCCTTCTCTGGCTCTGGGCTCCCTCAGAACTCTGATAAGTGGGTTGGAGAAATATTACCAAGTGGGCAGCTCCTAAAGTCCCAGGAGGTGGGTGCACCTAGCACTGTGTTTCTTTCTTGGTAGTAGATGACTCGACATTTCTGCTACGTGTGCTTTACCTTAGAAGGTATGTCTGGCCCGTCCCAGACCAGTGGGACCTCTGAAAACCTTGCCAATGTGGCAGCGCCCTGAATACTTCTAAGTTTACCTCCTACCGTTGGCATGTAAGTCACTTCTCACTAGGACATCAGTGTTTGCTGCTCTGCTTGACAGGTCGTCTTGGCAGAATGTCATAATGGGGTACCCCTGTGCTGTTCAGGCTACATTGTGATGGAGAACCCTGAGGTATTATTTTACTCATATTTTGATTCTTAGTTTAAAAAGTCATTTTAAGGACAGTGTCTATGTAGGAATCCTTTCTGGCCACCACCCCCGCCACACACACACACATACACAGAGTCCCTGGCACATGGCAAGGGGTCAGTAAATGTTGGTTGGATGGATAGATGAATATAGGAATGGATTTTTTTCCATCTCCTTGGAACTTCTCCCAAAACACCAGTCAAGTTGCCCATGTAAAGTAGGTTCCCACAGGGTAAATACAGCGACTTATGGTGAAATTTGAATAAGATCCATAGATTGGATTACAGTACCAAATCAGTGGTTATTTCCTGATTTTGATAATTGAACTGTGGTTGTATAAAATAATGTCCTTGTTTTTAGGAAATACACACAGAAATTTTTAAGAAGAAAGGGAATTATATCTGCAACTTATTCTCAAGTGTTTCAGGAAGGAAATTATCTATCTATCAAGAGAGAATGATAAAACAAATGCGGTAGTATGAAAACATTTGGAGAATCTGAGTGAAGGATATATAGGAATTCTTTGTTTTATCTTTTCAACTTTTGTGTAAGTTTGAGATAATTTCAAAATAAAAGTTAGTAATGAATGCATTAATAATTTTAATTAGCAAATCATTTATAAATTAGTTTCATTATAGTAAAAAGCAAAAAACAAACAACATATCCTTGAGAAGAATATGTTCTCTTTTGGATATGGATATCTCTTGGACATCCATATCCATAAGTTGGATATGGATATCTCTTGGATATAGATAGATATCTCTTCCATATAGCGGATATGGAACATCTTTGTTCGCTGGGAACTAGAAGTGGACAAAAAGCCCAAAAAGAGTCCACTTAAAATAAATACAAAACATGATTTGGTTATTATCTTCAAAATTGAACCTATCAACTATTGAAAATAAGTTTATTTTCAATATTTTACTTAAACTAAGATCTAGATTATACCTCCACTATGCTCTCTAAATTTTAGGGCAAAGAATGAATCAACTATTTTTATTTATAACTTTTATGTTTTATCTTATTATATATTTATTTTATTACATTTTATTTACAACTTTTATATTTATAACTGTTTTACTTTTAGGGGTAGAATGCTTTTCTGGCAAAAGTATATGATGACATGATATCGCATCCTTTACTTTTGACTTCCACAGGACAATCGCAAAAAGATCATTTTTCTAAAAATATGTGAGGCTTCGACTATTTGACATTCAAATAATTCTCTTTTGAATTCCTATCACATCAACGTCCTTGTCGATTTTCTTTCTTTTGGTACTTATCTGGTCTAACTTAGTCATATGCTCAAAGGCTTTCGTATGATTCCAGAAACTCTCCACCATCATTTTCATGAACTTCATGAAATCCTTCATCATTGTCAAGATTTTCAACCTTCCCTCATAAATTATTTGCATTCCATGTTCATTTTATTGGTGTACATTTAGACCAAGATGCTGGCATGTGGCCGGGAGAGGCTCTGGTGTTAAGAAAAAAAAGTTGTTTTGGTGGTGGGTGTGTGTGTGTGTGTGCTGTTCCCTTGTGTAGCTGCAGACCTCTCTGGTCAGGAGGGCTCCTCTCTCTAAGCAGATTGAGCCTCAGGGATGTGGAACAGTGGAGGAGACTTTTCTCCTGAGGAGTTGGTAGGAAGTTTAGCATTCACCCAGTTTCCTTGTAATTCTAACTGGAATCAGGGACCCTTAGGTCTGATGGCCTCTGTTTTCTGCTGGAGCGTGATAGGAGAGAGAAGCGGAGACTTTCATAAAAGGCAAGTGGCTTCTCTCATCTAACGGTTCAAATTATGTAGTCAAAATCCTCCTACTTGGTTCCTGGGAGTTCCTCAATTCTTAACACTCAAAACAAGGAGTGTTAAATGAAGGTTGGGGCTTTTTAAAAAGTGGTTTTTAAAAGGGGGGCAGGGGAGGGATGACTAGGCAGAGCACAGAGGATTTTGAGGACAGTGAAAATACTCTGTATGATACTCTAATGGTAGATACATGTCACTATACATTTATCAAAACCCATAGAATGTACAACAGCAAGAGTGAACCCTAACGTAAACTATGGACTTTGGGTGATAAGGATGTCAGTGTAGGTTCATCAGTTGTAACGAATGGGCCACGCTGGCCTCAGTGCTGCTGATGAGGAGGCTATGCACATGCAGGGGCAGGGGGTAAAGGAGACAGCTCTACCGTCAATCAATTTTGTTGTGAGCCTAAAACTGCTCTAAAAGAATTGTCTATAAAAATGGAAGAATTTTTTAAAAGTTATGTCAGTACTTGAAATTGGAGATGATCAAGAGAGCCACCACTTACTGTGTGTTGCCAGCTCTGGGCTGGCAGCTTTGTGTCTGTGATTACTTCTCTATGGCATCTCATCTCATGAATGTACAAAGTAAAATTACTTTATTTTACCAAGTACTGCCTTCAGCCATTTGATGTTGAGTTTCTCCTTTCAATCCCTTGGGGCGTCTCTATAGTGGACAATATATCAACATCACCTTGGCCCCTTCTATACCTAAAGCCTCCCTCTGAGGGGCAATCTGGGATCCCTTCTGCCCCACAAGGGCTGTCTTCTACCTACGCATGCATCGCACGCCCCCCTGACTCTCCTCGTCCTCCATGTCCCTTTCCCTGGTGCCTGAGGACCTGCTGAGGTCCCCATTCTCAGAGGGCTTCAGGGAACTAAGGTGGGCGTGTGCCCGCATCTTTCTTCGCAGACTTGCTCCACTTCTCAGGACACTCCAGCGTCTTCCACCTTTAGACAAAGATTGTACTCCATCTCTGGGTCCACAGAAGCTCCTGGCTCCCAGGAACACATCTTCAGCTCACTTCCTCTGCTGGGCCTGCAGGTCCTGAACTCAGCAAACACCTCGGTGGGAATGAGGTGCCAGCCCCCTTTTCCTGCCGGCACCCTGATCTCCCCTTCCTCCCTTCCTTCCTTCCTTTCTTTCTTTCTTCTTTCTTTCTTTCTTTCTTTCTTCCTTTCTTCTTTCTTTCTTTCTTTCTTCCTTCTTTCTTTCTTCCTTTCTTTCTTTCTTCTTTCTTTCTTCCTTTCTTTCTTTCTTCTTTCTTTCTTCTTCCTTTCTTCCTTTCTTCTTTCTTTCTTTCTTTCTTTCTTTCTTCCTTCTTTCTTTCTTTCTTTCTTCTTTCTTCCTTCCTTCCTTTCTTTCTTTCTTTCTTTCTTTCTTCCTTTCTTTCTTCTTTCTTTCTTTCTTTCTTTCTTTCTTTCTTTCTTTCTTTCTTCCTTCCTTCCTTCCTTCCTTCCTTCCTTCCTTCCTTCCTTCCTTCCTTCTTTCTTTCTTTCTTTCTTTGCCATGTGAAGACACAGCAAGTAGGTGGCATCTGCAAGTCAGGAAGAGAGTCCTCGCCAGAATCCTGCTGAGGCACACGCTGATGAATCATGCTGGCACCCTGATCTCAGACTTCCAGCCTCCAGAAACTGTGAGAAATACACTTCTATTGTTTAAGCTGCCTGGCCTGTGGTATGTTGTGGTAGCCTGAGCTGACAGAGACAGGAGACTGGCTAGGGGTCTGGTCGAGTGAGAGATGAGGGAGGCTTAGGGCACAGTGGCCGCAGGGTGGGGAGGAGAGCCGACACGGCACAAGACACATGCTATAGGGTGCACCCACCTGGTGATGGTTTGGACGAGGGGCTGGGAGGAAAGGGGCATCAGGAGTGACTCCTGGGTCTGGGCTGGAGCCGTAGGGGAGGTGGACATGCTGCGTTCTGGGGAGGACAGCAGGGGCTGTGGGATCTGTCGTGTAGGGTTTGGCTCTAGAGCAAGGAGGGACCTGAGAGGTGGGGGGCCGTTGGGAGGGTGGGGAGTCACTGAGGCTGGCACGCAGAGGATCTCCAGGAGAAGGCAGCAGTCAATCACCATGGTAAGGCCTTACCTCTCAGCCTGTTTGTTCAGTGCATTCACCCCCCTACCTTCCCCCCGACCCACGTTGCTGCTCAAGCAGCCTAAGCTCTGGGCCAAGGGACCCTCTTGGCTGTCCCCATCTGTGAGGAGGGTTCCCTAGTTTCGAACCATCACTCCCGACTCCACAGATCCATGCTGCCTCCTTGAGGCTTTCCTCAGTGTCCCCAGTTCTTTACTCTGCACTCCCCAGCCCCTCCGTGCCCCTCTTCTGTCTGGCACAAGAGTTGAGCGTGTTCTTGTCTGTGTCCCCAGGCCATGAGCTTCTCACAAACAAGGGTCCATGCTCTGAACAGAGGGTTTTGCTTCTGAGCAAAGGGTCAGGCACCTGGTAAACGAGTGAGGAAAGTTTGCTGAATGACTATGTGAGTGCATGCCATCAGCACACGAGATTGGCAGCCTGGGCTAAGTCACCCGAAACATCACTTGCCAGTCAGAACAGCCCCACGGTGCAATGCTTTCTGCCCTTCTGTAGTGAGCAGCCCATCCCTGGAGGTGTCCAAGCAGAGGATGCATGGACACTGTCCAGGGCTGGGAAAGGAGTGAGGAGATTCCTGCAATGGGGGGAGGTCAGACTGCACAGGCCTCCCCGCTCTGGGGACCTCCCAGCATAAGAACAAAGCAAGAATAATGATCATGGAAAGCTGAAGGATTCACTAACATAATTCCAGAGTTTGGCACTTAGCTTAATCTGAAAATATTTGCCAACTATTATGGATAACAATACTTGCAGCTTAAAATGCTTAACCTCCACACTCCAGAGTGTGAAGATGAGCCTCTACCCAGACAAAGATGTGCGCGCTGCCATCAGCGCAGTTTGATGTGGGGAACCTGCGGGCCTGATTGGTGGTGTCTCAGTCACACTGCCTCCCCCGGGGCCACGTTGATAACCTGGCTGACGAAGACAGTAGGATGCAGGTAGGGGAAGGTTCATAGGCCAGAGGGCTTGGTGGGCCCGGGTGTGGGGTGATTTCTAGCCCCCCAACTCCTCCTCATGCCCACACGCATCCTTTTCTCTGTCCTGAGGTCTCTGGACTGTTTTCCCTTGGGCACCTATAGGGTTCAGGACATCCTCACAGCCATGTCCAGGGTCTGGCAAGGCTCTGTGTGTGTGAGATCATGGCTGCTGCCTAAAATGGGCGGCCGAGGTCACCGAAGTTCTTGGGTACAATCACTCCGCACATCTGTGGAGGTGGGGGGAGGTCTCTCCCCTCTGGGGAATGGCTGAAGGACCACGGAGCTCTGTGTCTACAGGACACGTCTGCACAGGGCATGGGACAAGGGGAGGTACATGTCCACCTGGGGCTTTTGGCAGCACGTGGCAGAACGTGAAACTCGAGCCGGCTCGAGCGTGGAAGGAAGCTCGCTGCCCGTCGCAGCTGAAGCCCAAGGCTGGGCTGCCTGAGGGCCTCGTGCCTTCTGCTGGGCACCCTCCTCCCTGTGCCACAGCCCCACTCTGCCGCCAACACCCAGGACGGCCAAGGCCAGAGCCCCTTCCTGTGGCTTCAGCTCAAATCCTGGGGTCCTCCCTCTCATGGGCCCAGTTTGTGGCACCTCAAAACCTTCACTGTGGCCTGGGACGGGGTGTGGAATATGACAACTGATCCCCAGGGCATGGTTTGGGAGTGGAAAGAGGGCTTCCTTCCCCAGGAAAGCTGGGGAGCGCTCACCAGAAAGAGAGGAACAGAGGCTGGGCAGGAACTGTGTTCAGTTAGGGGAGGAGAAGAAAGAGAAGGAAGAGAAGGCTGGCTGCTTCGGCCGGTTCAACCAGCTGGGAGACCAGGGCTGGCCGACCTGTCAGAGGACGGGCGCAGGCGGCCACGTGGAGAAAGACATGGAGTAAGAGAGGCCTGAGCGCTCAGAGACCAGAGGACTGGAGAAGTAAGGCAACCACGATGAAAACAAGTCTTAAAAACTACCCTCCACCGAAACCTTATCCTTCAGTTAACTAGATTCTTTTCAGGGAGGAATTATCAGTGTAATTTGGAAAAGCATCTCTTGGGGGGAGGACCAGGGGAGGGAAGTCATCTGTGTAGCTGTCCAGGTCCCACGGCCTGGAGCCCCGGTTTCCTGGCTCAGCTGTGGGCTCAGCATGGCTGGCCTCTGGAGCGAGTGTTTCCTTTATCCTGCTCATTCCACAGACGGCTACCAGGTTCCTGCTGTGGGTGCTGGGCCCTGTGCTCACTAATGTTCTGAGCAGAAACGACAGGGAAACGTCCCTGCTGTCACAGAGCCCAGGTTCTGCTCAAGAGAGGAGATGGCGGGAATAGAGAAGAATAATTCAGATGATGATACAGGCAGGGAAGAAAAGAAAATAAGGTGAGAGAGCAAGGCACTTTGGGGCAAGATGTCCAGGAGGGCCTCCCTGAGGAGGTGATACCTGTACTAAGCACCAAATGACAGCAAGGAGCTGTGCAAGGATCTGGATAGAGCGTCCAGGCAGAGGGAACAGTCAGAGCGATGGTACCGAGGACAGAGGCACTGGGCTGGAAGGTGCGGCCTTCTGGGGAGGCCCCTGCTGGGTCTCTCTTGAGGGGCTCTCTGGCCCTCGGCTGACCGTCCCTGACGGTGGCTCCCTGAGCACACGGGGGCACCTGGACCCACACACGGGGAGCCAGAGACAGAGGCTAGGCCGGCTCCCCCAGTACTGTCCTGAGAACACACAATCCCTTCTGTTGTTGTTCCTCAAACAAGAAAGTAGACATGTAAGGCAGACAGACAGTAAACCACCGCAGAGCTGTCAAGTTGGCAAAGCTCGTCATTTCTTACCCAGAACATCCCCTTTAAATCCTCAGCAGGACAGGGCAGGACCCTGGGGGTCTTGTCAATCCTCTGACTTTAGGAAAGAATCTGACCAGCCCAGGCTCACTAACAGGCTTGAAAGTGGCCTCTGGTCAGACCAAGGGTCAGGTGGGGGGGCGAGTGGGACCATAACAATGTCTCCTTTTTGTTGGTGGTGGCTGTAACCCGCCTGGTGTTTTGATGCCCACACTTAGAACAAAAGCTGCTGAACAGAACAACCATGATTCCTGAGAGAGAGGAATACTGGAGAGATGAGAGAGGAAGGGAGAGAGAGAGAGAAATTGGAAGCTGTCTTCTGAAAACGGCCAGGCCTCCACCAGGTGGTACCATGATGGTACAGGCTGGAGGGTGGATTTTAAAACATAGGCAGGCAGACAGGGAAGGGCCTGGGGGTCACAGAGCCTTGTCCAGGCTACCGACAAAAACCTACAGGCCTCTGCTCACCGTCTTAACACTGAAGGTCATGCCCACTGACAAGCCTGACTCCTACTGCAGTGAAGCCTTGGGCTGTGTTCTCAGGGCCCTCCCAGCGTGCTCGCCTGCTCAGGAAGCCAGCTGTTCTGTTGCCCTAAGGAGTCACCAGGCACAGGACCCCAAGGCTCTGGAACATCGGCCGAGATGGCGGCAATAAAGGTAGAAGATGTACAGGGACGCAGCAGGCTGCCGAGCCTTGTCCCAGGCCACCTGGAAGAGATGTGGAGGCTGGCCCCAAGCAGCAGCATCTGTGGCCCTCAGGGCAGGGCTGGGCAGCTGGGCCAGGGCCGCTTTGTAGGTGGTCCTGCACAGCTCTTAGCATGCCTTTGCTTGCACATCTGTGAAGCGGGCATGCCACTCTGCGCCCTGCCTGCCTCACTGGGTCTGTCCATCACTCAACATTCAACAAGGAACACCTACCACATGACCAGCCTCTAGGTCATGGGAGAAATGGGTGGATGAATGCTTCAAAGAGGTTGATAGCGGCTGGCTTATGACACAATGTTCCCACCTTGTCACTGTTGGTCTGTTCATCTCCCCCAGGGCATGGACCCCACTTTAGGGGCAGGGACTGAGCACAGTTTGAAAAAGGTGTGTCACCTCTAAGCCAGCACAGGGCCTATCACATGCTTAAATATTTCTTTCTTTTATAAAGGATGTGTCAGTGTTTCTGGAATGTGACTGAGTCAGGAGCAGGCGCAGGGCCTGCATTCCTAGGGGAGACTCAGGGGTTCAGGAAGAAACTGAGGCTCTGATGTGCCCCTCAGTTCTTCATAAACAGATGGGCTGGGTCAAAATGTGGGCCCAGCCAATAGGTCATCTCTGGTCACCAGCCTCTGCTGGTGCAGGGCCTCGGGAGGGCCTCGGGCCTCTGCTGAGCAGGGCCTCGGGAGAAGAGGACCTCAGGACCTCACAGGTCTTTCTGGAGTCCAAAGATACTCCAAGACTCACCTGCCCTTTCCTATGTAGAAAGGCTCGTTCTGGATGGTGACGGCCCAGCCTTGCCCACTCCCTCCCAGGTAAGCTCCAGGCCACAGTCATCCACGTAGCTCTTAGCCCCGTCCCCATGGACAGAGTTCCCATTTCCTAGAAGGTCACTGATCTCCGGCCTCTAGTCCCAGCTCACTGCCCCTCAAGCAAGGACAGAGAAAGAGCAGTGAAGGCAGTGAGCCTGTGCCTGGAGTGTGTCTGCCCCTGTGGCCTCCTCCTGGCGGGTTTGGGCAGCCTGGGTCAGGAAGGGGCAGTGAGCTCCTCTGGCCTGTGTGGGCGGAAGGGCCTGCCTTGCACACTTTGGTCGGGGACCCTCTGATTTCTGTTCTGTATTTTTACATCCTGATTATTTCATGTACAGCCTTCTGATGGACTCATTTACTGGGAAGCTAAAGATACTCTTAAATGCCTAAAAATAACCTGAACTACTAAAAATTCAGCATTTCTCTCCCTCGCCTCCACCAGCTGGGCCTGTCTGCTTTCACTCCAACACCATCAGGAGCTACAAACAAGATTTACAAAAGTGAACAAGTTTACATGGGCCTGATTAGCAGATTCTATTTTATCTTCAATTTGCCAAAACATTTTGGGGATCTTATTACTGAGACATGCTCACTCTTTCTTTTTCTCTTTCTCTTCCTTCCTTTCTTCCCTCCCTCCTTCCTTCCTTCCTTCCTTCCTTCCTTCCTTCCTCCGTCCCTCCCTCCCTCCCTCCCTTCCTTCCTTTCTCTCTTCTTTCCTTCCTTTTTTTCCTTAATCACTTCAGTTTTGTGACTTGTGCTCTTTTTGTTTTAGTATTTAGGAAAAGTTTTTTCTAAATGCAGGCTTCCAAAATTCTCCCCATCTGGTCAGCTGCACTTCCTTTACTTACTTCAATTATTTTAAGAGACTCTTGGCTTCTGTGAATACCGTGCCAATTGCCTGAAGGCCAGTTAAGAATAAACCTGCTAAACCAATAAATTACACTCACCCTTATTTCCAGAGGAACCTTTTACATGAGTATCTGCCGTAGAAATAAATCAGATAAATTAATATGAACTCCCTCCTCGCCCCAAACCAAACAGTGAACAGTAATGGTTATCAGACCAGTTAAAAGAATAAACCTATTAAATAAATAAATTTGCTCTACACCAATTTATGTCACCAATGTACTTAAGGGGAAACCTTCTAAAGGAGTAGATTTACAGTGCACACACACAGATCTCCACTGGCTATGTGTAATTACGCATAAGAAAGGGATTACTTTTAAAGTGGATGAATGGGTCATACTTTTTTGATTTACTGTTAGAAACAGAAAAATGGTAATGGCATGAAATAAGCATTTGCAAACCCATTTCGGAAGACAGGAAATGCGTGATTTACATAGGGCACCCATCATGTTCTGTATTTCAGATCGAAGTAGATAAATGGCAAGGCAAATGGATATTTGGGGGGAAATCTATAGCCTTTCTGTCAACTCAGCAAGTTAAATGTTTGGAATAAAAATGCAGAGAGTGTCTATGTGTGAGGAAGAAGTCATGATTTATCAGCAATCTGGCAGATGGAAAGCAGGCAGTGCTTACCTGGAAAGGTGAGGATTTCTCACACAGGAGGGGGCCCAGGCCCTTTCCCCCATCCCCGATGTCTTTAGCTATGAAAGCTGGTATCCAACTTATCCTGCTTTCCTTCCAGGCCACCGAAATTGTGCCCCCAATGCTCTTTTTGTTCTGATCTCTTTCTTGCACTTAAAAACCCTGCCTGCACCTCCACCCCATCAAAAGAAGAGATGGATGCCCTGTGACGTGGTTGGGCATTGTTTTCAGGGAGTCCACATGGAGCTATGGGCCTTAGGGTCACTCACTGATCAGTACTATGTACAAGCCTTTATCGAATGCCAACTGCGTGCATGCACCTGTGTCAGTGGTTGCTTACAGACGCCTATATGATTTCTGCATTTCATACAACTCAGTATTTCCCACGGCAGAAATCAATATCTAGAAATTGGCCCAGTATCTCAGGAGCCATGTCTACACTCAAATAGAGGGCTGAAACTACAGTCCAAACCCTAAATATTTCCTAAACAGCAGCCCTCCCTTCCTGAATTACCCAAGTCATTTCAGGAACTATTTCCTCTGTTTGTTTTAGCCTTTTGCGCACAGCCACAGAGGAAGACCTTCAAGCTGGGCAGGATGGAGCCCCACATTTCAATCCCAGCTTGGCTAGTCACTAGCTGGTCACAGTCTCTCTGAGCCTCAGTTTCCGCATCTCCAAAATGAGTACAACCCTCCCATAGCCTCTGATGGTTAAATGGATTCAGGGTTAAATGAACTTACCATGTTGGGCAGGCAGTAAATAGTGACAATACCTGTTTGTTGGTAATTGTCTGTTGGTTTTCATCATCATCGGAGAGACAAACAAAAAGTATGACCAGGTGACAGGCTGCATGCCCAGGTCTGTCCTAGGTGCTCTGAGGGCCGAGAGATCGTTTAGATCCAGGCCCTGCCGCAAGGAGGTTACGCTGGTTCTCGTGCATGGAAAGGAGGAAATATTCAGTGGTATTGTTAGTGCTCTGGCAGCTCAGAGAGAAGGGAGCGAGCCGAGTGAGCACAGGCAGAGAGAGGAGGGCATTCTGGGCAATGGGCACAGCCAGGCAAAGGCATTGTCTGGGGGATGGAAGGAGGATGTCTGGAGGTGAAGCACATGGGTGTTGGGCAGCCACAGGGCTGCTGCTCAGGAGGTACTCTGGTAAGAGTCAACGTGAGCCCTCTCTCAGCCACAGGGGGAAGTCTGGCTTCTTCCACGCCGTTCCATGAAGCAGTCGGATCCAGCTGGCCTGTCCCCTGCTCTCCCAGCCCCGGAGACCCCTCCGTGTGGAGGTTTTCCCTGACTGGGCCAGAGCCTGCCCTGGTTCTGCCTGCAGGACTCAGCCACCAGGCAGGTGCCCCATTCCTGCTGAGGGTGGGGTGTCCTGCCTGCCCGTGCGCATATGGGAGGGCACGCCGAGAGCACGAGGGGGCTCCGGAGCTGGCAGATTTACACAGTCAGACGTGCTAAGAACTTTTGACCGGCTTAAGAATAAATATGGCCCAACAAATTGTCGTTTTTATGGATATTTACAACCAAGGCACTTTGTAAACCTAAGAACTAATATTTCCCAGAGGAAATCTGGCTCTCAATTCTTGATAAATTACTGGAAATTCAAACAAGCCCCAGCCCAGGGGTTTCTCTATTTTTTTTGGCTCCAGAGGTGAGGACTAAAACCAACTTAGGCTTGTCTGGGGCTGAATGAACCACAGGAGGGCATGAGCAGCCAGTGATAATATAATCACAGCAATCACAGATAATCTCCTGTAGCAATTACTATGCCCCAAGGCATTCTTCTAAGTCCTTCTAAGTATTAACTCATTTAATTGTCCCAACAAACTACTTACGTTGTAGGCGCTGCTATCAAACCCCTTTCACAGATGAGGAAACTGAGACAGGTTGCAGTAAGATTCAGGCAGAGCATAGGAATCCAATCCAGTGTATTGGTGGGTATATTTTCTGTTGCAAGTTAGAAAACCCAAAATAAAACTGACATTTAAGCAAATTTTAAAAAGAAAAGAAAAGAAAGAAAGAAACATATTAACTCTTGTAACTAACTTCTGGGGAAGTTCTGGCTTCAGGCAGTTTCGGGCAGAAACTCCACCAATGTCATCAAGTTTCCTAATACCTCCTGGCTTCCCTCTGCTTGCCTGGCCATTCTCACACAGGCTGCCTGTCTTGCTGCAGGGGCCCCAGACTTTAAAATCCCCTCCCATTCAAATGGAGAAGGAAGAGGAAGTGAGGCCCTTGTGTGAGGGTGGCATGGACCCTGGCGCTGCCCACACCAGCAGATGTCCACTTGCCGGGGACAAAGGGCCCAGAGTGGAGTCACCATCCCAGGAGGCCTGCCATCGTCCCAGCAGTGCAGTCACCTCCAGCATAGGGGCAGGGCTTGGGTGCTGTGGCCCTGCATGTCTGCCCCCTTCCCCAGTTCGGGGGTCAGCAGTCTTCCCAGTCTTAGCTCTCCCGCCTTCTAAAAGCAGCGGGGGGCCAGGCCAGCCTCCCTGTTTACTTCCTGGGCTCCTGGGGAGGGCAAGACAGGCACTCCTGAGGCCAAGACGCCCCAGCGGCCAGCGTGCCCCACAGCCACGTGCAGAAGGAGTTTGTGGGGCTGCTGGGACAGGCAGGAAGCAGTGTATCCTCTCAGCTCTGCGGCCACCTGTCTGTGGGGCCTTGAGCAAAGAGATTATTATCACATTTCTCTGGTTATAAACTCCTTCCCACCCCCTTAAATGTTGATATCAGAGTGTATCTTAGGATCGATGTGTGCCTGGTTCTCCCAAATCTGGTGTTGTCAGTGGTGTGTTTTACAGCTGATGACACAAAGTGTCACTTTAAGCCCAGGTGCCACACGGAGTAGGGAGATGGATGCAAGTGGAGCCAGAAAGAGCAGTGATGAGGCGATGCCCACACAGTGGGGCTTTGCCTGCAGGAGGCCGGGCCGCTCTGAGGCCGAGCACTGCGGGCTTTGCTCGGGCCTGTGCGTCACACCCTGTCACCAGGCCCAGGTTGGGGGCCAGGTACGGACACCCGGTCCCTCAAGCCCGGTGGCTGTGCTCCATCAGCACAGCCAAAGCAGCCAACCCTGGCAGCGCCGGCCGCCCCGCGGCTCACAGCCCGCCATCCTAGCCGTGTGGGGCAGGCGCTTCCTCCCTTCAGTGTTGCTCCAGAGAACAACAGTGCAAACCAAACCTCCAAGCTCAGCAAACATACTTTTTTGACAGCTTGAACATTAAAAAGAAAAAAGAGCCAACAAACGTTTCATCGAAGCAAAGCCCTCTCCCCACGGCGCTCAGGGTGCGGACGCCGTCCGTCGCTGGCGGGGGCCATGGGAGCCTCAATCCTTTGAGGCCCTGCCTGCGCAGTGGCGCCCCAGCAGGCCTGGCTCCTGGGGGGTCTGACACCTGGGCCCCGCACACCCCAGGTGGGCCTGCGTCTGTGGCCCTGACAAGAGGGCCTGGAAGAGCCATCCTCGCTCGGGTTCTGGCCGGCAGAGGAGGAGATAGGCAGGGAAGCGAGGCCATGGCACCTTGACTGGGATGGAGACACCTGCCAGGTGAGCCACAGTCCCGCAGTGCCCGGAGGACCAGAGTTGGGGCTGCCCAATGCCGGACCTCTTCCTACTGCAACTGAGAGGCAGCAAGGACTGGACTGGGGGCCAGGGCTTGCTGGGGTCCTGGGACTGGTCCTGACGTGACCCAGAAGGCAACGTGCACAGACGCAGGGACCGACTGGAGGAGAGGAACAGCGTGGAGAAGAGGATGCTGCCCGGGGCTCTGGGCACAGAACACGACAGGAGCAAATTCCCAGACGCAGTCCTGCCTGGTGACGAGGACATATTGGGGGACCAGCCTCACATTCAGGGTAACGTGGTTGGGGGTGGGCTGTGGCTGTTCAAGAACGTGGGCTGGGCAGTGCCCAGCGGTGGGTCTCCCTCTCTGAAACAAGGTGAGTTTCTCCACACAGGTCTGTCCCTGGGCTGGCTTAGGGCTGAATTGCGTCCCCTCCAAAATCCATATGTCGAAGTCTTCACCCCCAGTACCTCAGAATGTGACTGTATTTGGAGATAGAGTTGCTTTCAAGAGGTAATTAAGTTAAAATGAGGTCATTAGGGGACCAGAACCCAGGATGACTGGTGTCTTCATAAGAAGAGGATGTTTGGACACTGACACACAGAGAGGGACAACCGTATGAAGACTCAGGCCATCTCCATGCCAAGGTGAGAGGCTTCAGGAGAAACCCACACTGTTGACTCCTTGATCTTGGACTTCCAGCCTCCAGAATTGGAAGAAAATAAATTGCTGTTGTTTAAGCCACCCAGCCTGTGGCACTTCGTTATGGCAGCCCCAGCAAACAAATTCAGAGGCTCCACCAAGAGGGCCTGGAGGCATGTACTCCCTCCACACACCCCCTTCCTTCCTCTCACCACCTCCTCGCCTGGTAGCAAGGCCAGAGCTCTATGAAGACCCTGGGCTGTCTCAGCTATCACCAAAGGAGCTCCTCATTTCCCATTCTCTCTGCTCCCCTCTGTGCAAGTGGTAGGGCAGGGGGCAAGCAGGCTTCCAGCATTCCTCAGTCCTCATCCATAACGTCAACACCATCAGGACCTGAATACCTTTTGTGCCAGAAATTCAGCCATGCTTTGAGGAACCCAGCAGGGAGAAAGCTTTCATCTCCCTTGTCTCAGACACTGTGCTTCTTTTAATGCAACCAAATTGAGCACTGGCTCTCTTGTCAGTCCTTGTTCTGTAGCCCCACATTGGCTGCTGTGGCTGAACACCCTGCACTCCACTTTACACATAACTGTGTGTCGAAGCATGTCCTCCACTCTGTGTCACACACTTGGGTTTGGGGCCCAGATGTTGGTCTTTACATTTTGTCTTTTTTAAGTTTGTTCGTGTGACCTTACATCCAAGGATGTGAAGCTCATCTTTACAGCTGTGAGTTTCAGCATGGGGAGAGGGGAGGGCAGGCACTAGAAGGCCCTTGCGCACGTGTCTTCTGCAAAGCTGCATCTGCAGGGTCACTCAGTGTCTTGTACAACCTCAGCGGCCCCCACTGGGGCTGGCCCCTCAGTGTGTCTTCATCAGTAGGAGGGACTGGGCTTCTTGAGCTTATTTGCTTTGTGAAGCTGAATTTGCTCCTGTTATGTCAAAAATTACTTGGTTCTCCTGAGGTCCAGTTTGGAGAGGAAAGGTAGAATAATGCTGCATCCATTCACTTTGCCAGTTTCAAAATAATGATTTAGTTAGCCTGCATCCGGCAAAGGCAGGGATGACCATATAATTTATCGTGACTTTATTGTGCAAACTAGGATATCAAGTAAAAGGGCAATGGGTGTAAATCAGCACACTCTGGGCAAACCTTAATGCACGTTCAACCTACCCAATGGCGACCATGAGGCTTCGTTTGTTTTAAGTGTCATTATAAAGTCACTGATTTAAGAATAGTTCATCGGTTTCAATTCACTGCAGCCATTATTCTTACTGATACTCACAGTGCACCGTCTTTGGCCAGTAGGAAATCAACACTTCTAAACTCCCTCCTCTCCCTAGGATACAAGTGAAACCATAGGCCTGAAGTGCTATAATTTTTTTCTAAGTACATATGCAAAGCACTTAGAACTATCAGAATAAGCCTTGTTCCCCCTGCACTGCCAAAACTTAGCTACTTGTCACCCTGGGGGAATCACTGGAGGAATCAGGGAATCTCTGTGAGGTCAGGAGCCGACTTGAGGGGTGACCTGGGGGCTGCACAGCCTTAAAGACCCCACAGGCAGTCAGGGAGGAGGGAGTCACTTATTCTCTAGGACCCGGCCAGGCTGCTGGGGGGTGGGGGCCTGCCCCTACCCACAGGGCGAGGATTCTACCTGGCCAGGGGGATGTGTCCACCCAAAGCCTGGCCCCTTCTTGACCACACCCTGGGACTCCCTGCCCAGATGGCCCTTGGCCTGAGTGGGCCTCAGGGCTGCATGCTTCTAGGTCAGTGGTTCCCAAGGGGGTGGGAGGAGTGATTTTGCCCCCCTGGGGACGTTTGACAGTGTCCACAGACATTTTTTGATTTTCACAACTGGAGGATTTTCACATCTGGTGGTTAAAGGCTGAGAGCGTAGGGTGCTTACATCCTACAATGCACAGGATGGCTTCACAACAACCAATTATCAGGCCCAGAATGTCAGTAGGGTCCAGGCTGAGAAGCTCTGCCCTCGGCCCCAGGGATGTTTGTGGGAGAGACGGTCGGCACTGGGACACCCAGGCTCCCCAGCCCTCACACACGTAAGTGGGAGAACACAGGGTAGAGTGGAGGGTGGGAAGGGGAGGGTGGGTGAGAGGCAAGTCAGGGTCGCTCTCCCAGCTGCCATGCTCCAATGTGAAGCCACAAAGCCTGAGATTTCTAAAGTGGAACCTGGCCTTCCAGGTCTTTGTGAAGCTATATTCATTAAGGCAGGAGGGTAGAACACATCTTATTTTAGCATTTTTTCATCTTCGCTTATAACTTAAATATTTAGACATGTGGTATATGGCCTCCGCTTATAATCTTGCTCTGGGTGAGGACCTGTGAAACACTCGTTCTCAAAATCTGCTCTGTCAGGGACCCAGGGAGAGTGAGGAATGGGCCCTGCAGCGGGCCCCATGGTCTCTTTGGGCAGGGATTTGGCTGGGATGACTTTGAGATTCCTCACTCCCCAGGATTCATCACTTGAACCCCAACTGTGTGCAGGCAACTTGCTGAATGCAGGGGCAGCTTACAGTCAGTCTAGGACAAAAGCCCACCAATGATATTTGTCATCGGGTATGTGAAGAAGACGGTGGGACACTGTGAGATCCCAGGACTGGGGCCTGCAGCTCTGGGGAGCTCCAGGCTTCTTCCTGCTGAGTCCTTACCTCAGGGCACGTGGGCCTTCACATGGCCACTCTGCCCTGCTGTACCCACAGATGGAGTCTCCCCCTTTCAGACCAGACTTGAGCCCTGCCAGAATCACCCTAGAGAGAGGTGTCCACTGAAATCTGAGTCCAGACACACAAAGCAGTGAGTGACCTCCGAGATCACCAGTGTGCCCATTTCACAGATAAGGAAACCAAGGCTCCAACTCATACAAGGCCATGCACAGAGGGAGTGGTAGGGGCCTGGTTTAGCCAGATTAGCCGGTTCGCATAGCACTCTACCGCCTGCTACATCCCTTCCCACCTGGGCTGCCCCCAGGACCTGAGTGGGGAGGGCTTTCCCAAACATCAGCATTCTTGAATCTCCAAGGGCTGGTCCTGGTTCTGCTTCGTTAGACTAAAGAACCACCGTTAGTGTCCCCTGTCCTAGCCTGGCCTATTACCTACCACTGGCCCCATGAGGGATGGCCCTAACCCACAGAGGGCACAGGGGATGGGCTTGTCAGGGGCTTTACTCCCCAGTGGGCAGCCTGGGGAGAGTAGGGGGAAGTGCTAATTTCTCCACCAGGCCCTTCTCTCCCCACTGGAAGGCCCTTCTTTGCCTGATGCCCACCTACCCCAGGTCCCAGCTCTCCTGGAGCTGAGGTCAGCTGTGTTACCACCGCTGACCATCAGAGGGCACCCAGCCCAGGGGTTCCTAAAGAGGGTGGAAGGCTCAGAGAGGGCCCTTATTCCAAGAAGAGCCCATAGCATCTTCAAGAAGGAAACAACTAGGACTGGACCCGAGACCTCTGAATGGAGCCATCCCCCACCTCACGCCCTCACACACGTTGGCCTGCTGGGAGCTGGCAGTTCTGTTTGTCAGGCTTTCTGCCATCACTCCTGTTAGGTGCTAAACCTCCCTGACCAGGTCCCCACCTTGTTCTCCATTTTGCAAAAAAGTAAAATTAGATTCCTCACAGAGAGTCCCATTTCAACCCATGAAGCAGCACGGAGCCCCTGCTCTGTCCCTGGGCTCAGTCTGGGAGTCAAGCAAGAGGCAAGTGTTGCACCCCTGCCCCTGGGATAAGAATGTGAGCTGACTATGGGTGGGGGGCTCAGGAGAGGGAGGGTCATTCTGGTGGGGGGTGAGAGGCTGGGAGCAGGGAGGAGCAGCTGAGCTTTGCTGTAGGAGTTAGAGACTGACCGTGGACCCCTCTGTGCGGACTCAAATGCCGCTTCCCAGCTGTGTGGCCCCGGGCAGGTTACTTAACCTCTCTATGCCTCATTTTCCCCTCTGTAAAGTGGGGGCGATTGAAGTGCCTCTTGGGGGATTCAGCAGGGCCAAGCAGGGAAGTGCTTAGCATGGATGTCAGCATGTAATAAATCTTAGTTCTATTCATCATTATATATGGGCGTATGTATCATCGTTATATTTGGGCTGAGCCTTAATAAAGGGGTACTAGAGGGACTTCCCTGGTGGTCCAGTGGTTAGGACTCCGCACTTCCACCACAGGGGGCACGGGTTTGATCCCCGGTCAGGGAACTAAGATCCTGAAAGCCAAGTGAGGCAGCCAAAAAATAAAATAAAAAATAAAAGGGTACTAGAATCCGCCAGCCGGAAGGAAGGAGGCACAGCCTAGGTAAAGGCACAAAGGTAGGCTGAGTGTCTCTGAGCCAAATGGCAAGGGCGTTAGAGTCGGAGATGGGGCTGCTTTTCAGCATTCTGGGCGCAAGAGGAGGCAGCAAGGGGCTTCCCAGCACACCCACCCTGGCTGGCTGCCGCTGCTTCTCCTTTTTCAGAAAAAAAAGCTCATCTTGCTACAGTATGCAGCAGCCAGTAAAAGCACGTTAATCTTTAACGTGTTAGCAAAACAGCCTCCAGTCTGAATATTGGCTCTTCCTCCCATCTGTGGCAGTTTGCACAGATTTTTTTTAGAGTGGCAGAATGCCTCATCTACATGCCAGCCGGCTGCAGGCGCCCTCCACCGTCATAGAGTAAACCAACCCCCGCCTGGAAGGTGAGGACCAGACCTCTCACCCCAGCCCCAGCCCCACCCACTGCCTCTGCAGAGTGTGAATCTGGCAGAGGGCCTCAGCACCTACCTCCGCTTTGCACAAGTGGCGAGATTTGTGGATTCTACAGACCAGTAAAATTACCCCCCAAACCAACTGGAAAATTCATGATTTTGCCAAGGAAAGCTATTTGAGAGAAAGAGAAAAGAAAACTACAATCCAAGATCTCCTTCAATTCAGCAAAGAAAGGAAATTTTGACATTGAAAGGAAAGAAGGACAGAATTAAGACTAAAAGGCTTCTGAGCAGATTTAGCTTTATGAAGACCCACTGCATTGCCTTCATTTTTCTGCTTTGGGGATTAGAAATAACCTGGAGAATCTAGAGCCAGCGAACCCAGTGGGGGTTGGTAAGTCCAGCACCATAAGGGTGCCCAGCGGCCTGAACCTGAGCCATCTTGGCTGACCCCTCCCAGCCCACTGTCCCCACCAGAGAACCACAATCAAAACTTAGTCCTTGGGAAACGTAAGTTGCTCCAGCGCTTGTCAAGTGGCAAAGAATCAAGGAAGGAATAAATAGCAATATTTTATAAGTTTTAAAATGTTATTTTAACACAAATACCAGAGCAACTCTAGCATAAATCAACAGAGACACACAAAAGTATGTTTGTACAAGAAATGTAATAAGCTCGTATGAAAAACAGTGTCAACTGGTACAGATGGCAGAAAAAGCCAATATTCAAATGTATGCTGTTTTACTAACACATTCAAGATCAACATTTTGCTACCTGCTGCTCATGATAGCAGGATTAAAAAAACACACAACACACACATATAACTCACGTGCGATATTCTAACCCAGAGAATGAAAGATTCTGAGAGAAATTGTCAAGTACTTTCTATCATTCATCTGGTGGTTTTAAAGTTTCCTTGGTTCAGAGAAAAATTTGCATCTGAAAATGCAGCTTTCCTCATATCTGCCTGATGTTTGAGAAAATTAGGCAAGGAGGATGAGAAAATATCAGTGCTGCAACCCTTAACGCCCCCTGGATTAGTAACAGGAACAGCGAGGACAGAGCTACCCTAAATGCAAGCTGACTCTGCTTCCTTCTCCATGTACAGCGCAGGCTATTTTCAAGGTGTTTCCTCGGGCACTGTAGCTCTGGGAGCCCCCAAAGAATTCTATGAAGTGGGCAAGCTTGGGAACATTAGCCCCACACTGCAGCTGGGCAAACTAAGGCTCAGAGACGGTGAATAGATGGACAAGGGATCACAGAGCCTAGAGGAAGTAGATTAGGGGTGCAGATGGAGCACATTACTCAGCAAGGAAGTTGCCAAGGAATTCTCAACTGTCTTGTGGTGTTTGCTCTGAAACCCCATGATTTGAGAATCAGGCAGCCTGAGTTCAAATCCCAGCTCCACCTGACCTGACCTTGGACAGGTGACCTCACATTTGAGCATCCACTGCTTACTCTGAGAAATGAAAATAATAAAACTGTCCCTGTAGGGGTGGTGTCAGTTCAGCAGGGGCCTAGGCTTAGCCTGACCGGTATAAGCGGGGCGTACAATGTAAAGCTCTATCTAGAACAGAAAGAGCAGGCAGCCACCTGGGAGACAGAGCCGGGCCACAGAGGGTTGTTTGGTGTTTTTAAAAGTTTTGAAACCATGTAAAAAAATCTAGCCTTTTCACTTAAAGACCTGGAGTGCTCCTTGACAAATCCCCACCTGGCAACAAGCAGCCTGGGCTGTGAGGGAGACGGCCGCCCCGCTTCCCTGGGTCAGCTGAGCTAGACAGGAAGCGTTGAGGGCTGGGCTGCTGCTTCCTTGCGCTCTCAGCCCCGCTGCCGGGCACAGGCAGGGCAGGACATGCCCCACGGCGGGCTTCACAGCCCTAGTGGGCACTGTGCTGGGTTGAATATGGCTCCCCTAGAAGACAGAGAACCTGTGAACGCACCTTGTTTGTTAAAAGAGTCTTTGCAGATGTAATTATGTTAAGGCTCCCCAGATAAGGAGATATCTTGGATTAACCGGACAGGCCCTAAATCCAATGGAAAGTGTCCTTATAAGAGACAGAAGAGAGGATGACATGGGGAAGAGACCACGTGACGACAGAGGCAGAGACTGGAGCGATTCTCCCCTAGAACCATCGGAGGGAACGCAGTCCTGCTGCCATCTGGCTTTCCAACTTCCAACCTCCGGAACTGAGAGACTACGTTTCAATTATTTTAAGCCACCAAGTGTGTGATAATTTGTTAGGCAGCCTCAGGAAACTCACATGGGCATGGCCGGCAGCTCAGACACTCAGTGGCAAGTGGCCCCGACCTGTGCCCCTCTGGCTTCATCTGTGCCTGACCCCATTGGCTCAGACTCTTAAGAGGCTCCGGTGGTCCCCAGCACAGCCTGCAAGCCCCTCGGGACCTGGGCTCTTGCTGCTCACGTATGTCTGTGCTTCCTAAGCTCCTGCCCTACTCACGAGTCGCAGCGCTCCAGGGCACCAGGCTCGACTACCTCCCAGCCCTGGCCTGGAACATGCTCCTCTCCCCAACCCCACCTCAGGGAAGTGGGCCCTGACTCTGACCCTGGCCTCTGTGCTGACCTGTCTCCAGCAAGAACTGCTTCTGCTTTCTAGGTGTCATAGCCCCAGAACCCAGCAGAGAGCCTAAAATGTATGAGTGTAGAGCTGATTAACGTGCAAATAAACTACTGTGCAAGCACTAGCTGAGCAGAAAAGAAAGGGGGAAAGAATGTGATACAATGTTTTACCCATTAAATTGATGAAAATGTAAATGTGTGATAGTATCTAGTCTTGGAGGCGACGTGGGAAAATACTCTCACATGTCAGTGGTGGGAGTATAAATTGGTACCTCTCTGATGCAATTTGTGGAATATTTAAACATTTTAAACACACATGTTCTATGACCCAGCAATTTCACTCTTCATAGCTACCCTGGAGAAATCTTAAACAGAGACCCATGCAATAACCTCACTGCAGCCCTATTATAAAAGTGAATGATTGGAAAGAGCCTAGATGTTGAGAGCGGGTTGGTTAAACAGCCAGTGCGAGGTCCCTGTGAGGGAACAGGATGCAGCAGTGAAGAAGCATGAGGTATACCTCTCTGTGCTGACACACCATTGGGCTGGGAAACAGTTGAAAAATGACATGCACATTACAAGACTGTGTTTTTTAATTAATTTTCTTTTAAACAAAACCATCCCACAAAGTAATACTACCAATCATCTGGGCAGTGGTTCTATGACAACGTGATTTATAATAAGAAATATATATTTGATCTCTCCCCTTGTCTGGCACAGAGCTCCTAAAATTTCCTAAGTGTGGAGAACTATAAAGCTGTCTTTTGTTGTGTTAATGAATGACTTTTGGAAGGCCCCTAGGTCACTTGAGGGTGAGTGCTGATGGCCAAGGGAACCAGCTAAGTGATTAGAGGGTTGGAGCTTTCAGTCCCACCCCCTGACCTCCAGGGAGGGGAGAGGGGCTGGAGGTTGAATTAGTCGCCATTGGCCAATGATTTAATCAATCTTACCTTTGTAAATGAAGCCTCCATAAAAACCCTAAAAGGATGGGCTCAGGATCAGAGAGCCTCCGGGTTGGTGAACACGTGGAGATGCAGGGAGAATGGCTCCCTCAGAGGGAAACTCCACACCCTTTCCCCAGACCTTGCTCTATGCATCTCTTCCATTTGGCCTTTCCTGAGTTACATCGTTTTATAATAAACTGGTAATGTAGTAAGTAAAATGTTTCCCTGAGTTCTGTGAGCCGCTCTAGCAAATTAATCAAACCCAGGAAGGAGGTCGTGGGAACCTTGGATCTATAGCCAGTCAGTCAGAAGCACAGGTGACAGCCTGGACTTGTGATTGACATACTAAGTGGCGGGTGGGCGGGGGGAGGGGGCAGGAGGAAGTGGGGGGTTGTGGGATTGAACCCTTACCCTGTGGGATCTGATGCTATCTCCGGGTAGATGGTGTCAGAATTGAGTTAAATTGTAGGACACCCAGCTGGTGTCAGAGCATTGCTTGTAGGTGTGCAAACCACTCCCCACACCTAACCTCTACAGACATTGGGAATTGGGCAAAGAACTTTTTAGGTCCACAAGGGGGAGCAATTTTGCCCTGAGGGAACATGTGGCAATGTCTGGAGATAGTTTTGGTTGTCACAACTGGGCAGGAGCTGTTACTGGCACCTAGTGGGTGGAGGCCACGGTTGCTGCTAAACATCCTATAAAGCACAGGATGGCCTCCAGAACACAGAATCATCGGCCCCAAATGCCAATAGTGCCAGGTTGAGAAACCCTGCTCTAAATGCGGGGAAATGTCTGGAAGGACACAAGTCAAACTGATGACAGAGGTACCCTGGGGGGTTTGGGTGCTGGTCAAAGAGAACTTTAATCCTATGGGTAATATTTTCACTTTATTTCCTAGAAGAATACATTTGTGTACTGTCGTGCAAGTGAAAAGACAGAGAGAGAGGGATAAAGGAGGGTCAGAGTGGACCACGGTGGGCCTGAGTCTGTCTTGTTCCCCCGTGTCTCCAGGGCAGCAGTGGGGTTCGAGTGGGGGGAGTGCCAGGGGCTCATTTTGTCACCACTGTCCCACACTCCTGTCCAAAGGGCCTTGGCCTGAGGCAGGCTGGAAGAACCCACTCTGCCCCATGCAGTGACACCCCAGGGAGTGCCAATACTGCAGCAACACCAGCCACACGTTAGGTTTTCACTTTCCCATAACGAATGTGACTTTCAGCAACTTTCCTGAGTGTTTTTAAAAACAGCCTCTTTCACCAAAGCATCATTACCAGCAAATTTCTAACAGCTTCCAAACAAACTTCATATAATCACCTACAGCTCATGGTAGCAAAGCTCCTCCATCTTCACAGGCAGCTACAGAATTCTCCTGACAATTAGCTGAGAAGGAGTGACGTTTGTGGTGTCATTTGAATGCTCAGCACGGACTTCTGTTTCCAGCAGCTACCAAGACCTGGGGCTGGGGAGGGCTCAGGGTGTTATTATTGTTTAAGCACCTGGTTGATACCTGAACTTGGCAGTGAAGCTAAGATCCCTTCAACCTCAATAGTACCCCAGACGTCTCTGCTACTACCCAGTTTGGGGTGTCACTACCAGACCTTTATCCTATGCATTTACATAGATAGATAGATAGACAGACAGATAAAGTAGGTAGATTTGCAGTCACAGAAATTGTTTTCTGGGGCTTTTTTCCAGCTATAAATGGCTCCATATTGTGCATACTGTTCCTCAAGTTGCCGTTTTCCCCAATCTTGTGCCTTGGAGGTCCTTCTTTGCCTGCCGTGTACTGTTATCACATAGTGCCCTGAAGCAAGGGGCGAGTGAGGGCTAAAAATCAGCCTTGCTCCCTGGCCAGACCTGGCTGTGTCAGCACAGAGGCAGGGATGCCTCTTTGTAATTCATCTGCCGAGAAGGGGCGCCTTTCTGAGACCCACACAGGTACCGCAGGGGCTGGCAGGTCTTTGATTGCTGCCCAGTGCCCAACAGCAAGTGGGGATCCCACTTTGAGCAGCTGAACATTTAAGCGGTTTCCATTTGTTGGTTGTGCACAAATCTACCACAGCATCCTTGCCCTTGCCTCCTTGGGCATACGCGTCTCCAGGCAGACACACTGGGCTTGCCAAAGTGGCCACAGAGTGGGTCTTTTTTGAGTCTCCCCCATCCTGTGAGGAAGGAAGCTTGGGGTACTGTAACTTGTGGACACCAAAGGGGACCCTGGGACTTTCCTGAAGTCAGCTGGTGAGTGAGCAACAGGGCTGGGACCAAGCCCCAAGCATTAAGCTCACTCAGCTCAGGGCTGGAGCACAGCTTCTGAACAGCGGTCCTGTTGTCCATCACAGTCCCAAGCCTGGGACCCCTACACGTGGCTGCCACGGCCACTGTCTCAACCTAGCTCACCCCACAACCCCATCCATCTTTCTCTCTCTCCCTCTGTCTGTCAGTGTACCCATCCACAATCCACCAGCCATTCATCCATCCACCCACACATCCATCCATCCATCCACCCACCCATCTGTCCATCCATCCACCCACCCATCCATTTATCCATCCATTATGCATAATTCACTGAATAAATAATTATCAAGTACCTACAATGTACAAGGCATTATTCTAGGCACTGGGGACAGGGCAGTGAACGAAACAGTCCAAGATCCCTGAATGGAGCTGAACTTCTAGGGGTAGGGAGGCCACAATAAAAAAGATCCTTCTGTAAAGCACTAAGTCCTATGAAGACGACACAAGTGACGTAACCGATAGGGAGGGGAGGGAAGTTAGGGAAGGACTTTCTGTGAGTGATGCCTCCTGAATGTGGAGAAAGGACCAGCCGTGTGATGATCTGGAGGAAGGGTGTTCCAGGCAGCGGAACAGCAAGCACAAAGGTCTGGGGTTGGGAGATGCTCAGCATAGGCTGGGAATGGCATGAAGGCCCGGTGGCTGAGCTGTGGTGTGGGGACAGGACATAGAGAGGTCAGTGGGTCGGCTGGCCCAGCAGCAGCCATGCCTGGAGCTAAACTGGGTGACAGTGACATCAAGCATCACGTCTTTGGGGCCATCCTATAGCCTCCCCCACTCTGGAGTCCTAGATTCTAGTCCTTGATTGTGCTCTACCCCAGCCCGCAGGTGGTGCAGCAGACGGGGGAGTGTAATGTGTCCCAGCCCCTGGGGGCTCCAGTTGGCCTAGAAAAGGCAGAACCACCCCGTCACCCCCATCAACCCTCTCTCCCATCCACTGGGGCCACTGCTCTGAAAACACAACAGCAACAGCAGGAGGTCTATGAACAGGGTCCCAAAGGCTCCCTTGTCTTCAGCATTTACGCATCCTGTGTATGGAGAGAGGAAAGCTCCTTAGGGTGAGTCCTGGGTCTCAATCCCATACTCATAAATTCTTTCTGAAGAAGGGTGTAGCCTTCCACCCCAACCAAAAACCCCCTTGAGTCCCCAGGCCCTGGACTTGAATTCTTCCCCCAGCGGGAAAAACTGGGTCAAGGCTGTATCTGCTTGGCACATGTTTGTTTGTTGTAAAACAATGGTTTAAAAGAATTTGAAAGAGCTGACAATGTTTAAAAATTGGGAGAAATTATGTTAAAAATTAAAGATTCCCTGCTTATCTGAGAAAATGAAAAGATGTGGTAATGCTGGGCTGGGCCAAGCCCGCAAGCGCCCTCCGGACATCTGGTGGTTACTGAGGGGCGGCAGGGAAGCATGCCCTCTGCAGTCTGCTGCGGTCCCCACCACTCCCTGCCGCCCCCGATGTGGGGAGCTGTGCTGCGGGACCACTCATTCCCCACGTGCACAGAGGTGGGGGAGCAAACTCGGGGCTCAGCTTCCAGACCCATGGACCTCGGGGAGGGGAGGGGACAGCTGGGCCTCAGCCCTGCTGCTCTGGAGCCCCCAAAAGCCCATGCCCAAGAGAGTGGTGGAGACCCCCAAGGCCAGCAGGAGGCATCTCGGCATAACTAGAGGGGACCCCCAAATGTTCATGTAAGATACCAAACACTTTACATGATGCTGGGGGATAGCGAGCTCCTAAAGGACAGAAAATTTCTCACAGGCAGGTGGGATGGGTACCCAGAGTCACATTACACAAAGTTAAATTACATTCAAAGAAAATAAAGCAATGTATATCCCAGTTGAGACAAAAGGGTCATGTCTGGTGATAATCAAGGCATTTGCCCTGTTCTTTACAGCAGCTCCTGTAACTAGAGGCAGCAGGGAGTGGAGATGGTGGTGAAGGAGCAAAGGCCACACACTGACCATCCCCACACACATACACACCAACCCAACACATACAACTAACACCTCTGTTCCAGGCTGAACTGAACCCTCAGAATTCATGTTGGAGCCCTAACACTGGTACTTTAGAATGTGACTGTATTTGGAGATAGGGCCTTTAATAAAGATGTGATTAAGTTAAACTAAGGGGTGGGGGGGTCTGATCCAATCTGACTGGTGTCCTTATAAGAAGAGGAGATTAGGACACCGAGAGACACTAGGGATGCATGCGCACTGAGGAAAGACCACGTGAAAACACAGGGAGAAGGCAGCAGCTACAAGCCAAAGACTGGGGCCTCAGGAAGAACCCTGACTACACCTTGACTTTCGACCTCCAGACTCCAGAACTGTGAGAAATCAACATGTGTTGTTTAAGCCCCCTGGTCTGTGACATTTAGTTGTGGCAGCCAAGCAGACTAATACAACTGCCATATGTACAAGCACCAACCCCCCAAAACTGGCCCCGATGTACACACACCCACACACATCCCCTAAGCTTCGACACATACAAATGTACAGGAGCACACGTGACCCCCCCACACACCCACGCCCTGTCCCCCATTTCACCTGAATGCCAGGATTGGGCCATTTCGGTTGATGCACTTTTTTTTAAATTTAATTTTTATTTTATATTGGAGTATAGTTGATTTACAATGTTGTGTTAGTTTCAGGTGGACAGCAAAGTGAATCAGTTATACATATATTTATATCCATTCTTTTTCAGATTCTTTTCCCATATAGGTTATTACAGAATATTGAGTAGAGTTCCCTGTGCTATACAGTAGGTCCTTGTAGATTATCTATTTTATATATAGTTATGTGTATATATTAATCCCATATGATGCTCTTGATTCTTATTTGTAGTTGGATTAATTGACTCCTCACAACGTAATCAATGTGTGTTTCCATTTGTCAAATAGGAACCTAAGGCTCTTTCAAGTAACCAGCCACGATTTGTACCCTTGGAGCATAGGTAACACCGAGAGTGCCCTTCTCTTCCCACCTTGCTGCCCACGTCTGCCTGAACAGCTGGCGGCTCTGAGGTACAACATAGCCACTGGATTGTATGACCATTTTCAAAAACACTAGTGATGTAAGTAATAGTTTCCTGAATGTATATGGAACTCTTTAAATGTTTTGTCGGTAACTCAGAAGATGCCCCACCAGCCTGCAGATTCCTGGGGTCACAAGTCTATCCTCATGGTCCTGTGGATGGGCACACATGCTGGTGAACTGGGAGTCCTGGTTATTGGAGTATCAGAGGAGCTGTCTTTCCCTGCACTTTACACAACTAGATTAAACTAGCTACTAGCCCAGGGAACTCTGGAGATGAGGTATTCTTGATTCAAATATCAATACAATATCTTTTCTGTAGCTGGGATGGAAAGTGTCGAAGTCATGAAAACTCACATCGACATGGCTGATAGTTGTGAAATATTCCTTCAGCATCAGGTGGACACTACCTCAGGGCAGCCACCGGAGAAGGCCACGTACCCCCCAGGCTGTCTGTCCCTGCAGATGACAATCGGAATAATCTGGAGCAGCAGACTGTGAGGCTCTTTCCAAGCTGTGGCAGCTGAGAAGCCAAGAGGGGTGGACGCCCCCTTCTCATATCAGCCTGTAGGACTTGCACTTCCTGTCCCTCGGGTGGCCTCTACTCAGGGGGCACTTCCTGTCCCTCGGGTGGCCTCTACTCGGGGCAAGATCAATTTCAGCCTCGTGAGAAAAACGGAGACCAACCTCCAGGGCACACTGTATGTGCCATGGCTGCCTGGGCCTGTCCCCATCCCCCCTTCAAACCCCTCCTTCATGCATCTGGAGCTCAAGATCCTGTGGTCGGGAGATCTGGAACTCAAGACTGTTTCTGGAGCCCTTGGATATGAGAGAAGGGAGAGCCTGAATTGAAGTTGCCGTGGCTAGTGGAGATTATGGTTTTTCTCTTAAATTATTTATAAAGACATTCTCCAGGTAGAACAATAAAAATATCATAGATACGGCTAAAGGCCCTGTTCTTCCTTTCCCTCACCCTGATGCTGGTATCTTTGGGGATGTCTGTCCCAGCACTGCTCCCGTGTACCTACATACATGTATCTAGGCACACAGAATAATCCTCGCACTAAGTCCCAGACCAGGAGGCGTGAAACTGCTCCTTCCTACCCCGCAGTGAGGGCCCCGAGTCCACCTGCCCTGCCTTTACTGTCCATGTGCATGAGCCTGCCACGTGAGAAGCCTCGGCGCCTCCTGGCATGTGTGGGAAAGGTCCCCTCCACGCGGGCACCGAGAGGTGCAAATGCTGCGGCACAGGTGCATGCTTTTTCAATTTTAGTACATTCTGCTCAATTAGGTTTAAATAGCAACAAAATGGCTTCACTCAGTAAACACTGAGGCTGACTCACCTCCTCCCCGGACCACACAGAAGGTTTCTGGATGGGGAATATGGTGGGTTGAATTGTGTTTCCTAAAAAGATGTGTTGAGGTCCTAACCCCCACTATCTATGAATGTGACCTTGCTTGGAACAGGGTCTTTGCAGATGTCATCAGGTAAAGCTGAGGTCACACTGGATGAGAGTGGGCCCTGAATCTAAGGAGAGGGAGATTTGGATAGAGAGACACAGACACACACACAGGCAAGTAGGCCATGTAAAGACAGAGGCAGAAATTGGGAAGATGTAGCTACAAGCCAAGGAACGGCAGGATTTGGGGGAGCCACCAGATGCCAGGAAGAGGCAAGGAAGGATCCTCCCCAAGAGCCTTCAGAGGGAGCACGGCCCTGCTGACACCTTGATTTTGGACTGACAGCCTCCAGAAGTGTGATGGAATGAATGTCTGCTGTTCTAAGGTAATTTGTTAAGGCAGCCCTAGGAGACTCATACAGGGAATGTGCCCAGAGCTGACCACAAGCCTCACTCCACTATTGGAGCACAGGCTGAAGCCTTTCTTCTCTTTCCCCAGATGAAATATCCTTGCACCCAGAAGGTCTATGCAGCTCTCAGCACAAGGATTCCAGCCAGTGATGGTCCGGGACAGGGGCCACATGACCCTGATTAAGTAACTTGCTCTGTGTCCCGCACAAGGGGTAGCCTCTCTGCTCAGGCTTCCAAAGGGAGCCCCACAGAGATAACTCTTGGTGCTGACCCTCTGTATGGTCCCCTGTGCAGTCTGCCCCTTGCAGCTTTGCCCACCTGCTGGGCCCTCCTCCTTGAGGCAGCCCAGGCTTCCCCCCAGGTCAATACAACCTCAGCACTACTGTTCCCTTTCATTCCCCCTCTCCATCCTCCTCTTCTATTTTAGAAAAATTTTAATTCACCTACACATACATTTCAGCCCTGTGAGGCCTCTGAGGCCTGGGTAATGATGGTACAGTGAGATTACTTCCCCCTTTGATGGCTATGGAAGCCACACCCCTGGGAGTGGGTGGTGGGGTGGAGTGGTGGAGTGTGTCTTCTGTGGAAAGAGGAAGTGCTGCCTCAGCTCTGCTAAGGGCCCCTCGTCCTGGACCCCTCATGGAGAACCCAGCTGCCTGGCACCTTTGATTCTGGTGACTGTAAGAGGAAATGTGGCTGAGAGTTGAAAGGGTAGGGAGGGCCAGAGAAGATAGTAAAAGGAACCTTTTGGTCAGTGGTCTTGGAGTGTGATCATGGACCCTCGAAGAACACTCAAGGCCATAGCAGTCTTGGCTCATCTCCTTGAAGGCTGAAGTTCAGAAGTGTCTTCTCATAGCAGCCATGGACAGACAGGAGCCAGAAAGGCAAATCCAATCCTCCACCCCCCAAAATACACACATACTTTAAACCTGTAGGGCCTTCCCAGAGACCTTTCACTAGAGTACAAGGCCCTGTGGGGTCTAGACCACCCACCTCTCAGTCTTTCCTTGTTCCCATCTCCATGCTCCACACCCCAGGCACACCAGTCTTTATGTACTCATACCTGCCTCAGGGCCTTTGCACATGCTATTCTTGCTGTTGTCTGGAATCCTCTTCACTCACTCTTCAGGGTAATTCCTGCACATTCTTCAGGTCTCAGCTGAAAGCTCACTTCCATAGGAAGCCTTCCCTGACATGCTCCCTTTTCCCCAGAGCAGCTCAGATCTCCCCTTAAGGGTTGTCATCACACCCCACCTTTCTCCATAGCAACACTTATCACAACTGCGATTACAGACAGTGCTAATGAAAGCTCTTGTTGGTCTTAGTTTGCATCACATGACCATCACAGAGCTGACCGTATATCCAGGGGAAAGGAAATCTGTGACTGGCAGGGTCTACATCACAGGTTCATCTTGAAACTGGGGAGGGCCATGGGGACAGCCCCACTTGAACTACTTAGATTAAAAGAAGTATGTTTCTCCAATGAGAATTACCCCAGGAAGGGGCAACTTCTACCAGCTAAGCGAGAACAACTTCCACCCCTAGTGAAGGCCGAAGCACCCTGCCTCTGCACCCACGTCTCTGCAGGCCTGTCCAGGGTAGAAGACAGGCAGGGACAGCCCAGCTCTTGCTCAGGTTGGAGCTGCTAGATGACACCATGGGTTCCACCAGGAAGCAATGAGCGAGCGGTATAGGAAGGAAACAGCAGAGACTCTAGATTGCCCTATTAGAGGTGCCAGAGCCCTGTCCCTGCCCGGCACAGTTTTCTCCACACAGGGGACAGCTGCTGAGCTGGGGGTACAAGGGTGCACCCACCCCTGCTGTCACAGAGGCCACGTCTGGCTGCAAGGGTACAATGGCCAACACCTAAATAAAGCTTGGAAAGCAGGTAGAAAAAAATGGTCTGATGAGAATAAAGCAGAGTGAGGGGAGACGGGTGAGGCAGTTCTTTTAAATCAGGAAGGGCTCTTATGAGGAGAAAGAGTCGGGCATGCCAGTATCTGGAGGATGAGCTCTTCCAACAGGAAACAGCGAATGCAAAGGCCCTGTGGTAGAAATGAGTGTGGCCTGTTCTAGAAGAAGGTTCTCATGTCTGGAGCATGGGAGTCCACAAGAGCAGAGGGAGGGGGCAGCAGGAGTCCTGGAAAGGAGCTGGGTATTACCCCAAGACCTGTGAGAAGCTGTTGGAGGATGTTTAGTGGGAGAGAAAGCCCTTTAAGCTCTGAGATTCCAGGACTCTGTGGTGGGAGAGGGGGTGTCGCCGGGAAGCGCCCCAAAGTCTGCAGACTTTATAAACACACAGCGCTCCTCCCAGGCTCCCGCTGCCATAGAGCAAAGTTCTGACGCTACTTCTGCATGAGGCAATGGAGACATCTGCTGCATTGTAGACACAATTGGATACTTTTCAACATATTGCTTAGCCTGTAATTTCCAACAGCTCCATCCAATTCAGAGGGGCGGGTGTAACTGGGAGCAGCTTCCGCGGCAGAAGCAGGGATGGGAGAGATGATGCTATGTCCTCCTGTGGCTCCCAGGTACGGCTGGGGTGCTGGGGGGGCTTCCCCCAGAGAATCTTCACCTCTCTGGCTTGGGGTATTTGATTGGTAATGTGGAGGGCTCATCTGGACGTGAACCGGCAAAAGCTGCGAGCCTAGCACCTGCTTCCTGAAGGAAGGAACAGGTGCGTGTGAGGGGCTGGCATTGTCCCACATCCTGACAAAACCTTGCCCCTGCCCCTGTCCTGGGGACCTTGAGGCTGGGAGAGGGAAACACTTGCATGAGCTCACACTGAGCTGTAAGTGGCAGAGCCATCACCTGAACCCACCTTGGCTGGGCCTAGAGGGCCTGAGCCTCAGCACCCCACACTTCGTGGTCATTTCCTGGGCACCACAGCCAAGGCATCACCAATGTTTCAGGGACCCAGAACACTGCTCCTGCCACTTCCTCCCCAGAAATGGATCAGAGAACAGGGAGGATGAGGACCCCTGTGTCACAGTCCCCACACCCACAGTGGGCAAACATCACAGGCCCACAGCCCATAGCCCAGCTGGCCCTGCCACATGCCTTGCTCCAGCCTGACTCTTGAATGGATGGCCCTGAGAATTTTCGAGAAGATTCTGTGGGCTGTTTCTAATGGTTTGCTTTGGCCTGTGCCCATCTGAAGGGGTGGGAGGAGAAGCTGGGGGCTGCGGTGGTCTCTCTGGGTGGGAGAGGAGGGGCTGTGTTTCTGAGGCCACACTCTTCTACATCTTTTGACCCACTTTTCCTCCAGACCCCTCTCAGGATCCCGGGATGCCCACAATCTTCGGGTAAGCACGACACCCTGAACCACGAGAGCGCATTGCTTAGCCCCTTACATGTCCGGTGACAGGACCTCAGCAGAGGAGAGATTTCTGAGCCAGGGACCAGCCTGAGGGACCACGACTGCCTCATCTTTCCGTTTTCATAAGTCTCCAAGGCCAGCCTCCTCAGCAAGGGAAGGAAGCAAGGCCCCTGCAGTCTCTCATATCCTTACCTCTCACAAAAGGACCAAATCCCTTGTTCTAGCTGCAGTTTCAAAATAGCCCAGGGAATAGCTCTGAGTGACCTGGCTTGGGTGGTGTGACCACCTGGGACCAATCAGCTGCTGCAGGGGTGGGGTGGGGACAGGCAAGATGATTGTGGCCTCTGTCAGACCCGTGAGGCTGGAGTGAGGAAGCAGCAATTCCCCAAAAAGAGCATGTGTGTGTGGGGGGGTTCTGTTTCCAGAAGGGAGTCAGGGGGCAACAGGCAAAGCACAACAGGAAAAGCTTAGAGGAGGAGGGGGCATTTGCATGGGCTTCGAAGGGTGGGAAGCGCTCATATGCACAGGAAGAGGACGGGAGAGCTACAGCAGTAGGAATGGTGTAGACACAGGCCCTGTGGTATATCTGGGGCGGGGGGATCCTCGGGTGCAGCTGCACCGTGGGGACTATAGTCAGGGGACCAGACATCAGAACCACGTCTCTGCTAGCTGGCTTGGTGCTCTTGGGAAAAGGTGCCCTCCTGGGCTAGCTCAGTCCCGGCGCAGATGGCATGGTGAATGAGTGCAGAATGGGTTCTGGCCAGATGGTGTTGTGTACAGCGCGTGCAACCATGACCAGGATGTCGGGACTGGACTGGGCAGACCCTGTCAGCCCGTGGAGGCCTCCTCTCTGGAGGAGAGCCTCTCTGTGTCCTGCAGAGCCTGACCAGGACGCAGCCCTCCTGCAGCAAAAACATGAAAATGGGAGCAAGGATGGCAGCCCCCCAGCTGATGGGTGAGAAGCCCCAGCTGATGGGCAGGCAGGTCTGTGCAGCCTCCTTGAAGGAGGCAGAGAGCAGAGCCCCAGGAAGCAATTCATCAGCCACGTGGGCCTGCGTGGGCTCGCACTCTGTTCGGGGGCCTTGGGACTTCTGCCGCCCAGTGGATAGGCCTCTGATTCCTTCCCAGCCCACCAAGAGGCCAGAGGAAGCACCACACGCCAATTATAGGAGCCAATTACTTCACACTTAACAGGGATATTTTCTTTTAGTGCGCAGAACCAAGGGGCATAAAACCCTGATTCCTCTTCTGTGGTTCGATCCTGCTCTCCGTGTGCTCCTAGCATTTAACAACTCCTGCCGCAGACTGAGGGCCAAATCTGCACAGGGCACAGGGAAGCCAAGAGGGCAAGTCCCCATCAACAATCTGGTGAGGAGGCCACTGCCGTCTGCGCTATTCCCTTTCCTCTCTGCAGCTCCCAGAAGTTTCCATAAAAACAGATGTAAGTAATCAAAGACGTCTCAGCCCCCGAACAGCTCTGCTCCTGAAGGCTTCCATGGAGTCTGCTCCCTCTGCCAGGGTTTGTGGCTCCAAAAGACTCTTAAACCAGCCCTCAAACCTCTCCCTAGGAAGGAAGACTCCTCCTTGCCTGCAGATCTGCAATCATTTGTCGAGTATTTTATGGTCAATAATAATAGTAATAACACCTCGGCTGTCCCGATGTCTTTTCTAATGATGCTCAGAGCACATGGTGTGGGACCCTTACAGCATCACAGTGGCTGATGAGCAAGGGGTCTCATCCCCACTTTGGGGATGGAAAGAAGGTGGTACACTGATGGGGCCAGCCTCAGTGCCGTCTCCCCCAGAGTCTAAATGCTCCAGGACAAAGGTGGGAGTTGTCCTCTTCCTTGGCAGGCCTGCTGCTGGCCTTTTCCCGCATTCCTTGTGCAGTGTACCTTACCAAGTGCCCTGGAGCCTGTAGCTCAGCGATGGGGGCAGATGGAGCCAGGACTCCGAGTGTGACGCTGATTAATCATCCTGACTTCAGGCAATCTTACTGCTCCGAAGGCCTGGCCCTACCCACACGTTTTACAGGTGGGACTCTCAGGGCTAACGCCAGGATGCCTGGCCAGCCCCTGGAGGACCCAAGCCCTAGGCTTCCCCGCCCACACTCCCTGCATTTCACCACATAAGTGCCAGCAGGAGCTGAGTGGTGAACAAAAAAGTGACTTTTAAATCAAACAGCCCAGACTGTACATGTGTGGGGTGGGGTCTCCAGTCTCTAGTTGTTCCTGAAAGTTGCCCTTTTAGGGGAATTTCCTCTTGCGTATAGTCTTAGCAAGAGGGCCATTCCCTTGGCCTGCCTCTTGCTGCCTCACACTATGGAGACCAAGGTGGGCTCACCTGATTCCACCCACCCCTGGTGTACCCAGATGGCTTGAGCTAGACTTGCAGACCACATGCCTGTTTTCAGGGCTGTAAGTCTTTTTTTTTTTTCTTTTTTTTAAATAAATTTATTCCTTTGTTTTTGGCTATGTTGGGTCGTTGTTGCTGTGCACGGGCTTTCTCTAGTTGTGGTAAGTGGGGGCTGCTCTTCGTTGCCGTGTGCAGGCTTCTCATTGTGCTGACTTTTCTTGTTGTGGAGCACAGGCTCTCTGCACGCAGGCTCAGCAGTTGCGGCACGTGGGCTTAGTTGTTCCACGGCATGTGGGATCTTCCTGGACCAGGGCTCGAACCCATGTCCCCTGCATTGGCAGGCAGATTCTTAACCACTGCGCCACCAGGGAAGTCCAGGGCTGTGAGTCTTGAGAGAGATACAACAAGGAAGGGAGTGTCTGTTTGGGAAGTCAGATTTCTCCAGGGATGCCCTTTTTGGTTTGAAAAGGCTGGAATCAGTTTCTTCAACCAAACCCCAGACCAACATGGCCCTGTGATCAGTCATACCTGCTGATGATCATAGTTAATGTGTATGGAGCACCTGCTAAGTGCCAGATGCCCTCTTTGTTACTTTAGTCTTGACAACAGCCCTATATTACTATCCCCACTTCACTGATGAGGATCCTGAGGCTCAGAGAGGTTAAGGAACCCATTCAAGGTCACACAGCTAGCAACTCAGGCCATCTATGCCCAGATTCTGTGTTCTTTTTTTTCTTTTTTTTTGCAGTACGCGGGCCTCTCACTGTTGTGGCTCTCTCGCTGTGGAGCACAGGCTCCGGACACGCAGCTGGACATGGGCCCAGCTGCGGGATCTTCCCAGACCGGGGCACGAACCCGTGTCCCCTGCATTGGCAGGCGGACTCTCAACCACTGCGCCACCAGGGAGGCCCAGATTCTGTGTTCTTGATGAGCACACTGGTCGGACTTGAAAAAGCACAGTGGTTTCTTGGCATCTTAGGGGCAGAAGTAGGATGGGGGCTCTGGGTATACACTTTAATGGGGAGATGGATGAAGTGAACTTCCCTATATGAAACCTCCTCTTCCATGTGAATATGAGGGCCCTGTGACAAGATCCTGGTCCCCCGTGGGGTAGGAGCATGTTATGTTTCCAGGCCACCCTCCCCCACCACGGTAGGGTGTGTGTGCAATGCCCAGAGGCTGCTCTGGCCCAGGCCCCCACCACGGGCGAAGGGGCTGGGAAGGATCTTCAGGGTCAGCAGCAGAGGGAGCCAGAGCAGACAGATGGGATGCCGGGGAGGCAGGGACTGCAGGTGTGGTCTCCAGAGCCCGAGTCTAAGGGGAAAAGGGCAGTAAGCAGAAGGGGCACCTCCAACTCCAGCCAAAGCAGCACCCTTTGTTCTCCTTTACCTCCTGGACTCCCAAAAGGAATCTCATCTGAGTAAAGGCCTCTCCTCAGCTGACAGGAGGTTAAGTCTGGAGCTGCTGATGGCATCTCTGCCACCAATTGGGGACCACCTACCTGAGAATGACACTAACACAGAGGAAAGCAGAGACAAAGAAGAAAGAGTCCTGTCAATAGTAATCAAGCCCCTGGAACCAGCCATGCCTGAAGTTCCTAGACTTTTTGATAGCAAGAGCCAATAATTTGTTGATGTTCCTTCCGTTTTCAGTTGAGCCTGTTGACTCAGGGTTCTGTCACTTTTATCTGAATGAATCTTGATGAATATGGGGTCTATACTAGAATAAGCTCCAAGCTTTCCCCTGCCATCACAATAGAGAGAGCAGTTCTAACACCCTGGAGGGACTGTCCTTCCTTGAGTTCCCTCAAGAGGAAGAGGAGGCAGCTGGCATGAAGCCACCCACACACCCCCGAGGGTGCCTTGGGGGCCAAGGTTAAGAACCAGCAGTCCGGTGAGGGGCCTGTGGTTCTCACAGCCAGAAGGACCCTCTCCCACCACAGTACCCTCTACTGTCAATTTTCCACCCAGCAGCCTGAGGAAGCTTCTAACAGAAACCGGTCGTGTCTCTCCCTTGCTCAGAACCATCCAGTTCTCACGCATTTGCATCGTAAGCAGCCCGGTGCTGTGACCCCAGCCTGGTCTCTCCACTCTCCGCCCTGCCCTGGGCTCCAGCACCTCTGGCTTGTTCTCTCATCTAGAAGCAGCCTGCTCCACCTCCAGGCCTCACTCTCCCAGTTGCTGAGCACAGTGGGAATGCCTCTCACCCCACCTGGCTGTCACCTCCCCTGGTACCTTCCGTGACCAGCCCCTTCCAGTCACTCTGTGATTTCCTTTCTCGGCAGCAGCCATGGCTTCTTCCCACCGCCCCTTGTGAATCTCCTGCTTCTCCCCTGGAACAGAAGACATTAGCGTTGCTGTGACCACAGGGCCTGGACAAGGGCCCTACACATTGGGCACTAAACAGACACTGGTGGAAGGAAGGAGGGAAGGAAGAAAGGAAGGGAGGGAGGGGGGAGGGAAGAAAGAACGCAGGGTGAACAGAGCTTCCAATGCCTTGCCAGCGACACCCACGTCTCCTGCTCACCCACCCTCATCCTTCGTCTTCACTTGCACCACATCAGAGCAACTCACCCTCATTCTCCACCCTTCTTCCAGAGAAGGCCTAGCACCCATGATGAGGGGTCTATCTTCTCTCGCCAAAGTCCTCTCACCAGCCCATGGCTGGCCCCCTGACAGCTCCCGGAATGAACACCTCCTGAGATGCCGCTGGCCACAGCTGCTCTGGGGGACCTTGCCTCAGCCCATCCGGGCAGTCCCAGAGGGAGATGGGGGCTCCAGCAGGCCCTGTTCCAGGGAGCAGTGGCTCAGGATAGTGGTGGGTTTTTTTTCCATATGAGGAAAAAATTAGCTTTCCTTACCAGACAAGAATGACAATTTACAGAAAATTATGCTCTGAATTCATAATCTGGAATGAGCGGAAATGGTATTCTATAGTAATCCATCCCAACTGACTCGCTATTGTATACGCACCTGCTAACATTTTTTAAGCCAGGACTTTATGGAAAGGACATTTTGATCGCTTCTGAAGTTTGCTGAGCGATTCCCCCCTCTCTCAGGCATACGGTCTTTGTGCTGGAAATTTCCCTCGTGGCTTCCTGCAAGCACCGGCAGACGGGCACGTGGGCTTGCAGGCGGGCACGTGGGCTTGCAGGCGGGCACGCACACATCCAGCCGCAGCCCCCTCTCGTTGGCATGACTCTAATGGGGGGCTTTGCAGGTGCTGAGCTGTGGAAATGGAAGCTGGGAGAGTGAAATAACAGTTGGCACCTGTGCTGAGCTTGCCCGAGGAACTGCAAACAGTGGTGCCCACTGGAATTAGAGATGCTTTCTAGCGCGAGATGAAGGGAGGGCAGAGGAAAGGGGAGGGGTGGAAGGCTTGGGCTGGGCTGCCACTGGACCATCCAGGGCCAGAGCTGTGAGAGCTGGGCATCAGGTTGCTGAGATGCTGGAAAGGAGGGGGCCAGGCGACCATTGACCCCTCGTGCGCCTGGCCTCTGTGATCCCAGAGGAATCACTCACTCCAGTCCCGTTGGTCCTTGCCTCGGCCTCCAGCCCAGCACTGACACAAAGGCATAGTGAACTGGGAGCCCCATGGACAGAATGAGGCTGCCAAGATGTCTCGTTGCCTTGCCTGGGCCTGGCATGTAGTGGGTACTAGAAAAGCACCTCCAACCTGAGTCAAGACCTAATCAGAGGACCCCTCCTCTGGTGAATGGGCCCTTCACACTGGTGCTCGGGTCCTGCAGCTCCTGGATCTCCAAGTCCTGTTCTTTCAGGGGCTCACTGACACCGAGGCTCAGAGAACAGGCGGGCTGTGGGCAGGGACAGCAGGGAGGGGGCCTTCTTTCCATTGGGATCATCAGGAAAATGACAGTCACACCAACCTATGAGCCAGCAATGACACGGGAACATGAAGAGTTCGCTGAAGCTCTCTCTGTAAGAACAAGTATTTAGGAACCTCCTAAATTGTCATCAGGAAGGGAGTGGCTAGATAAGCTGTGGAAGCTCAGGCTACAATAGCAGTGGGAGAGAAACACGTGATGTGCGCTCCTGTAGAGGAAGCTTCCGGAAATGCTATTTCTGAAAAAGAAAGTACATTTAAGATAAAGTAAGGTGCAAACAACACACACAATGTGAGTCTACTTATTTTTTTAATCTTACAAAACGGTGCCATACACTGTGATCAGGTGCAAGCATGCACACACTCTCACACACACTCACTCACGCACACTCACACACACGCACGCACACACACACACACTCACACACACTCACACACTCACACAATGTCAAATGTGCAGAGAGCTGTGGAAAGGAACACTCCACAGCATTAACCATATCTACCTCTGGGGTGAGGGCGTTTCTGGAGCTGGTGAGAAAGGGGTGCCTTAGGCTTATCTGTGGTGTTTGCATTATACTTCTTACTATGAGACTGTATTCATGCCTGTTTCTGTAATTAAAAATTAATAATTATTTTAAAAGAATTGTCTGAGATGGGACAGTCCATCCAACCTGAACCATTATGAAGCCCTACTTGTTTTTCCCATTCATTCATTCATTCATACATTCATTCACTCATTCACTCATTCAATAGGTACCCTTCTCCTGTCATTTGCTCATTTAACAAGGGTTAACTGAGCACCTACTCCTAGTTCTAGGCTGCAACAGTGAACAAACTGACAAGGTCCCTGCGCCAGGACTTCACATGTGTGTGTGTGTGTGTGTGTGTGTGTGTGTGTGTGTGTGTGCACGCACAGGCATGTGTGGCTCCTCCACAACCCCACTGGGTGCCTGCAGAGAGGCGGGGAGGAATAACAGACAGTTGTTTACCTTCGTCCTGAGTTGAGGGGGTGGGGAAGAGGAGGACAGTAAAATGGCTGCCCCCGAGTGTATGAAAATCGCACACTGGCCAGGAACTGTGATGACAGGAGGCCACTGCCTCTCCTTGTGAAACCCCTATCCTGGGCCTGTGGACTCTACTCAGCCTTCGGGCCCAGTTCAAATGCCCCCTCTTATTGAAAGCCCTGCCTAGTGTCCCCACTCCTGCCCCAAACACATGGGCTCTCCACCCCCTTCCCTCCCCCCGCCAGTGGAGCTTCTTGCCAGGAGCTCCAGGACAGAGTCACAGACTGGCAGCCAGCTGGCGATTAGCAAGCTGAGGGGTATTTTGTGTATCAGCCTGGTGGGCTGAGAGGCTTCATACCCGAGCAGGCACCAGGCCTGGCTGTCCTACATCTAGCCTACTTCACTTCCTGCGGGCACCTGAGTTTGTAGTCCCCACTTCACAGTACACCTGGGTGTGCATTTGTCTTGTTCCTCCACCCTGCCTGATGTGTCATGTTAACCTAAGGCCCGGCCGTTCCGTGCCCAGTGGATGGATGGATGGATAGACGGATGGGTGGATGCCTGGATGGGTGGACAAGTGGATAAACAGATGACCCAAATGAAATAGAAGGGGCAGACTGATGCCTAGCTACTCGGCATCAGGAACCTTGGGGATGAAGGAAGAAAAAGAGGAAGTGTTGTCGATGGAATCAGCCAGCAGATAGCTGCTGCACTGCTGCGTGCCACCTGCTGCGTGGTGGGGGGCGAGGCACAGGAGAAAGAGGAGGAGACAAAGAAAAGGCAGAGCAGGGAGAGGGGAGGAGAAAGAGAAGGCGGGGCCCAAGGCTGTAGAGACAGGACGAGGTTGAGGGAGACTGTGTGTGGCCTAGAGGGTCAGCTAGAGGGAGGGCAGTGCCCAGGAAAGCTCAGGCCTTCCTACTGGCACCTGCAGGTGCTTCTGCACTGGCATTATTGGTGGTTTTGCTGAGAATTAGGTCTTGAGATGCCCAACCTGGAATGAGCTATTTCTGGTCTCTCTAGAATAGCATCTGCCACCCAAGGGCTTGCGCTCTGGAGTAGACAGAGGTCCCCAGGTTGGGGGTGGGGATCACCAACCTTATTGGAACTTCCCCCAGTTTGGTACCAGCCCCCTGTACCTGGGAATCATGACAATTTTCCCCAAAGGTGTGTCAAATGCCCCACCTGGTGTTCATTCATTTAATGAGTATTTATTTGGGCCCCTTTGGTGTGGGGTGCTGTGCAAGTACTGGATAAGGCAGGTACTGAAATCTGCTCTCGTGGAGCTGACAAAGTCATGGGTGTGAGGGGTTGGGAGAGAGACAATAAAAAAACAGGGGAAACAACAGCTGGGCTGAATGCTAGGAAGAAAATAAAATCACTACTATGATAAGGTGACTGAAGGGCAACAGGTCCGAGGGTAGGCAGGGAAGGCCATGTGGAGGAGGTGGCATCTAAGCTGAGGGCTGACAGGGCCTAGGAAGGAAGCTTGAAACTCTGTTTCCCCACAGCAGGCAGGGCCCACCCAGGTTCCTCTCTCCTTCAGGTTCTCAGATCTGTCAAGCAGACACTGCTCAGGTGTCATTGCTGGGCCTGGCACCAGGCTGGGCACTGGGGAGATGGACAGGAAGAAGAACCTTCAGGGAGTGCTGGGGCCAGAGACTGTGACCCCCACAGTCAGCCTAGTTCAGAGTGGTGAATGGCTCTGGGCCTCCAGCAGAGGGCGCTCTTAACTGCTCAGGAAAGTCCTGGAGGCCTTCCTGGAGGAGGTGATGGCTGAGCTAGGTATTGAAGAGGAAGAGTTTGCCAGTCAGACAAGCTGGGAAAGGGCATCCCAGGCAGAGGCATGGGGCAATCTGAGGTGGTTTGAAGGCACTGTTGCATAAGTCCTAGAGGGAGGAAGGAGCAGAGAGAGATGAGGCTGGAGGGGCACAGAGCCAGATTATCAAGAGCTAGACATGCTTTCTTTTTCTTTTTTCTTTTTTGCAGTACGTGAGCCTCTCACTGTTGTGGCCTCTCCCGTTGCAGAGCACAGGCTCCTGACGCGCAGGCTCAGCAGCCATGGCTCATGGGCCCAGCCGCTCCGCAGCATGTGGGATCTTCCCAGACCGGGGCATGAACCCGTGTCCCCTGCATCAGCAGGTGGACTCCCAACCACTGCGCCACCAGGGAAGCCCAGGCATGCTTTCTTAAGAAGAATGGACTTCATCCCAGGACAATGAGGAGCCATCAAGGGTTTTAAGCAGGATGCAATATACTTATGTTTTAGGAAAACCACTCGGCTGCTGTAGGGAGAAGGGACAATGGTGGGCCAGGGGAAGGGATGGGACGGGGGCAAGTTCTTGGTGAGAACAAGGAACAAGTGTGAGAAACAGCCAGGAGGGAGATAAGTAAGTGCAGACCCCTGAATGGGGCACTGAGAGGGAGGAAGGAGTCAGGGAGGATCACCTCCAGGGTGCTCCTGTTGTTTTGACTGCCAATGGCTGGGATTTCCCTTGGGAAGCACCCCTCCTCCCACTCTTGGTTCACAGCAACACCCCCAATCCTAAGGTGAGCACATAATTTGAGCCAGATCAATGGACACCAAGTCTGGGGCTTCTGCTCGGATAGCTAAGCTGGCCATCACTGGCACCACCCAAGGAGAGCCTGTCAGACACCAGGACCAAGAAATGGACACAGTACTGATAAATGGGGCCCTGGACCCAGCTATACTTGAAGCCCCCAGCCTTTCAGTAACATGAATCAGTAAATCCTTTTCCTTAGGCCAATTTGTGCTAAGATTCTGTTACTGGCAACCAAAATAATTCCGACCAAATCAAAAAAGAAGGCAGAGGTGAGTGGGACTGGGGTCCTATCCTCAAGGAGAACCTTGGTATCTGTTAGGACCAGAAGTTACAGGCCACCTAGAGCACAGAGCACTAGGCGTCAAAACAAGGTGCAGATGTACTGCCACACAGGACATTCAGAGGAGAGCAAAGAGAGGCTGGCTCCCTGGAGGAGGGTGGCATTTGAACGGGTCTTGAATCTGATGTTGAGAGTTGAAGACAGACAGATGCACAGATCAGGAAAGAAAGCAGCGGGAGAAAAGAAGAGGAGGTTAGACTCTCAGAGGCATCTGGCTCGCAAGTAGCAGAGCTGGTGCGGTGGTGGGCTGGGAGACCTGGGCCCTAGGAGGGCCTGACCCTGCCAGGGTCAACATCTGCCTGCTCTAGCCTCACCTGGTCAGGGGCGAGCAAACACCTAAACACTGCCGCCCAAGGGGAAGAGACATCTCAGGAAGGCAGCCTAGTCTGATGTAGCACCATCTTGAGGGGAGGGGCCGGACTGCAGTTTGGACAAGCCAGCAGAGGTCCTGCAATCCACAGGCTGGACCCAGCTTCCTCAAGCCAGCTGAGCCCTTGGCCTTCAGGGCCAGGCTCATGGGCTGTTTCATCCTGCCCTGGCCACTTTCAGAGATGCCAGGCTCCCCACAGCATGAGCACCTTCTTGGTAAGCAGCAGTGAGGAACATTGGTAGGCATTCTGTGGGAAAGGGCTCTAGGATGCAGTTTGGAAGATGGGCTCACTTCTAGGGGTCACTTGCTCTCAGGAAACTCCTCCTTCTTGCCACCTTCCCCAGGGCCACCCATTACAGCTTGCAGGGCAGCAGCCTCAGCAGCCAGCGGGCAGGCCCAGAACCGGCACTGGCTCACTTGCACAACCTTTACCTCTCTGAGGCCTCAGTTTCCCCAACTTAAGAACTTCTGCCTTGGCTCCTTCCTGAGGACCTTTTGGGGCATGGAGTGAAATTGTGGTAGGAAAGCACAGGATCTGGCAAACTACAAAATTAAGAAAGAGTGCCATCCAGTCCAGTGCGCCATTTGCACCCTCCATGGTCTGGGGCTGAGGAGGGCTAGACCGGGGAGGTGAGGCTGCAGGAGGGGACAGTCAGGTGGGCCTAGAGAAAAGCCTCCATTGTGGAACACTGAAAATGATGTAAAGAAATCAGAACCCTCATACACTGCTGATAGGAGTATAAAATAGTGCAATTGCTTTGGGAAAAGTCTGGTAGGTCCTCAAATGATTAAGCATAGAGTTACCATATGGCCCAGCAATTCTACCCCTAGGTATATACCCAAGAGAAATGAAAACGTATGTTCCTACAAAAACTTGTACCCAAATGTTTATAGTAGGATTATTTATACTAGCCAAGAGGTGGAAACAACGCAAAACAAAATCTGGTATATCCATACAGTGGAATATTATTCAGTCCTAAGAAGGAATGATACAACATGGATGAACAATGAAAACATGCTAAGTGAAAGAAGGCAGACACACAAATACCACATACTATATGATTCCAGACTATGAAAAGCCAGGTTAGGAAAACCTAGAGACAGAAAGTAAATTAGTGACTGCTTAGGGCTGATGAGAGGAGGGTAATAGCTAATGGGTTTCTTTTTGAGGTGATGAAAATTTTATAAAATTGACTGTGGTGGTTGCACATACCTGTGAATGTACTAAAAGCCATTGAATTGTCCACTTTAAATGGGTGAACTATATGCTATGTGAACTGTATCTCAATAAAGCTCTTTTATAAAGAAAAGGCAAAACATTTGCAACCATCGGACAAGTCCAGAGTGCACCATGTCCTACAAGACAGCTGGCCTGGACTTGTCAAAGAGCCAAAGTCATGGGGAGAAAAGGGGTGAGCATGGGGTAGGGGCTGCTCTGTGTTGAAAGAGACCAAAGAGCAGACCCGACAACTAAACACAGTGCGGGGACTTTGACTGGATCTTGGTTAAAAACAAAATCTGGGGACAACTGGGGCTTTTTGACATGGATTAGGTATCAAATGGTATCATGAGATAATTGTTAATGTTCTTAGATGCGAAAATGCCATTGGGTTTATTGAGGACAATGTCCTTAATCTTAGGGGTTACAAATATCTAGGGGTGAAGAGTCATGTTGTCTGCAATTGTACAGCAAAAAAAGTGTGTGTGTGTGTGTGTGTGTGTGTGTGTGTGTGCAGAAAGAATGAGGAAAAGCAAATGTAGCGAAATATTAACAACTGGTGATTCTAAGTGGGAGTTAGGTGTTCATTACACTATTCCTCTGTTGTTTTAATGTACTTGATATATAAAAGTCAGGGGAAAATGTCACTTTTGCCTTTGTGTTACTTCCCAAGATATTGAATGTCCTGGGCTCTCCACCCCAGTGAAGGGTGTCATTAGAGGCCAGCTCTGCAGGCCAGGAACACTAGATCTCTGGACCCTTGCTCCCCGCCACAAATCCACCCAAGCCAAGTTGATCTTACTCTAAACAGCACTGAATCCAGCTTCTTCCTGCCCGCCCTGCTATACCCAGACCCCAGTGGCCACCACCTCCCTGATGATCACAGTAGTCTCCAGCACCTAGCTCCCTCAGAAGCTCATTCTCCACATGGCAGCTCAAGGAGTCTTTCTAGGACACACCTCTGATTGCCTCCCATGGCTCTCAGTTTGAAGAAGGAAGAACTCACCGTGGCTGGCATCTCGGCCTGAGTACACCAGGGCCCCTGCCGCCTCCCATTCCTGAAACAATCCTTGGTCTTGCCAGCCCTAGGGCCTTTTCCATGTCCTTCCCTCCACTTGGAGCTCCTCCTTTCTCCTCAATTCCTTCTCACCCCTTACCTCTCAGCTCAAGCACCAGCTCCTCAGAGGAGCCATTCTTGACCTCCTCCCTTCTCCTGCCTCCCCAGCCCAGATCAGGTTCCAAATAACTCCATTCCTGCTTTCAGAGCAGGTATCTATGCTCTACTGCATCCTAGCTGGTGGCCTTGAGGGCTGCTGTGGCCTGATCTGAAGAGAGGCTAACGCTAACACCAGCATCAGGTTGCTGGTGGTGCTTGCATTATACCTCGTACTTGCTGAGATGGTACAGCCAATGCACCAAAACAGGAATTCTTGCTGTTACCAGTATTCATGATGTGGTCCTCAGCATGGTCATTTGACTGATGTCTCCCTGCGCCACGAGCCTGTCAACTCCACGAGGGAAGGACAGCCCTGAGCACACTGGGGAGATGCACAGTGCATGCTTCTGAAGAACTGAATTAGATTGACCAGGGGTGTCTAATAGGGCCTGGCTCGATGGAGGAGAAGGGGCATTTGTCTTTGCTCTTTTAGTTGCTGGCATGTAAATGGGGCTCCCACTGAGTCTGCTGCTCGTGGCCTTGGACCTCTGGCTAGTCCTGCTTAAGGAAAAGGAAGATGACACTTCATCACAACCCCAACTGCTGGTTTACAAATCAGTCACATCTGAGTTAGTGAAGTGTGATGAACACATACCTGCACCGCTCAGGACCCCTCTGAAGAAGGTCCTGTTGCCCAGGCTGTTGGCAGTGCTGTGGGCCTTCAGCCTCCAGCCCTAGTCGGCTGGGACTGCCGCAGCCCCACCTGCCAGGCAATCACCGATGGAGGTGGGGATAGCAAGCTCCAGATGCTTTGGCCCGGCACCCAGCAGCTCCAGAGCTCAAAGCCCCCTGCCCACTCCTGCTTCTGCTCCCTCCTGTCCCCAGGTGCTGGTCCCCAGGGCACTCCCTAACATGCCTCCCTAACACACCTCTGCACACTAAACTCTGCTTCCGTAGAACCCAAACTGCAGCATGCAGTCTACCTCTATCCTAGAATAAGGCAAAGGGGCACTCACACAACTAAGACGGAAAAGCCTGCGGCTCCGGGCTACGCACGAATGTGGGGTCTTGCTGGTATGGACAGGACCAGCCTTCCTTCACCAACTGGAGCGCAGTACAGCCAGGCGGGCCCTGAGAAGGGCAGTCTGACACCCCAGGGCTAGCTGCAGTCTTGAAGAAGGATCTTCCAGAGGTGCCCCTGTCACTGTGTGGTCTTAGGCAGTCACTTCCCCTCCCTAGATCTCCACCTGCCAGAAGAATGACAGTGGCCTGTCATTCTTATGGCCTGTCAATCATATGGCCTGCGGTCATACGATTATGACCACAGAGGTGAGGAGACAGGAAAGAAAACTAGGCCTTCCACAAAGAATGACACAGATGGGGCACCTTGCCTGCAGAGAGCTTTGTTTTCACAGCACACTCTGCCCAGCTACCGCTGTCTGGCCCTTGTCAGCCTCCAGGGTCCCAAGGCCATAGGTCTGCATTCTCAGCAGGCGATGGGCAGCCTGCTCTCACTCTATTTGCAAACATATCTGACCCCCGTGTCCACACCACATTGTGCCAACTCTGGTCAAGCTGCCATCTTGCCTCGCTTGGACCACTGGTCCCTGTGCTCCAGGATATGCCTGTTTCCCATGTCCACACTCTCCTCAGCAGCAGAGTGATCTTTAAACATGTAAATCAAATGAACCACTCTCCTATTTAAAACCCTTCAAGGGCTTCTAACAGCATTAGAGTAAAATCCAAATTTCCTCCTACATGCATCTGGCAAGACCCCACAGCAGCCACCTTGCCTTCTCTCCCTCCACCTTCTCTCTCCCACGCCCCCTCACTCACTATACTCCAGCCTTCTTGCTGTTCCACTAAAGCACTGAATTTTTTCCCACTTCTAGGCCTTTGCACACACTGTTCCCTCTGCCGGGAACACTGTCCCCACAGCTCTACTTGCTGCATTTTTCTTATGCTTCAGGTCTTAGCTCAAACATCTCTTCTTGAGAAAGACCTTCCTGAAGCCACGTAGCTGAGGTGATATGCCTCTGCTCTGCTCACTCTGTCACATCACCCAGTCACTTCTTCAGGAGCTCTTATAACCGGTGAGAAACATCTTTTTCACATGTTGGTTTACTTCCTTTTGTCCTGATCCTCTCTCCTCACTGAGGACAGATCTCTGCTGTCATGCTTCCTCTATTGCTAGTGAAGGAACAGTGCTTGGCATGTGACAGGAGTTCAGTGAAGCTTTGATGCATGGATGGATGGATGGATGAAGGCTGGCCAGCCTCAGAGAGGACAGCAGGGCGCTTGCCGAGGGAGCCTTCAGACGAAGGCTGGGTGATGCGCTTCTGTTGTCTTCCATTTCATGTTTTCACCATATGGCTCGCTGCATACTCGGCTGAATTGCAGATGGTCTAACTTGGAGCTTTCTTGCTTTTGTGTGTTAGTAACGTAAAGATGAAACACAGCTTACCACACATTTTTTTTTTTATAGTCTCTCTCGTTACCACACATTTTGTGTTTGCTATCTATATGTACATAAAACAGACTTTGGTGTTACTAGCCAACCCACTTGTGAAGTGGAAGGAAAACAGAGCAATTAGAGAGGAGCAAGGCGAGCACTAGCTAGCGTAGAGCACAACCAAATCTCTGTACTGGGTGTGCTTCCCGTGGAGCGGGCTCCATCTGGGCGGCCATGGGACAGGTGTGTGTTGGTGGGGTGGCCACAGAGATTCTATGGCGCCACGTCCCTCGAATAGAGTCCAGCTGCTCATGAAGCATGGCAGAGAGGGCACTCCGCTGGCTCCTGTTCCTGGGCCCCCCTCAGCCTCAGCTCTCCCCATTTCCCACCTCACCCTTGACCCCAGACACACCTGACATCTGTCGCTCCCAGGATGTGCCCTGATGTCTGTAGCCTCTGGGTCTTCTCCCCCAACACTCTCCTCTGCCACCCCACCTCTAACACTGTCTGCTCACCCTTCCTGGCCTTCATTTATGAATCTTTCACTCAAATGTGTCAATACTGAGTGCCTCCTATGAGCCTTTGTGCAGCTTACTCCTCAAGGATGAAGGGCCCCAAGCAAGTAAACAAACACACAATTATGAAATGTCTCAAGTGCTATGAAGAACGAAAATATGGGGCTTAATTAAAAGGAGAGAATTCAGGGTTTCCCTGGTGGCGCAGTGGTTAAGAATCCGCCTGCCACTGCAGGGGACACGGGTTTGAGACTTGGCCTGGGAAGATCCCACATGCCGCAGAGCAACTAAGCCCGTGTGCCACAACTACTGAGCCTCTGCTCTAGAGCCCGCAAGCCACAACTACTGAGCCCATGTGCCACAACTACTGAAGCCTGTGAGCCTAGAGCCCGTGCTCCGCAATGAGAGAAGCCACCGTAATGAGAAGCCTGTGCAACGCAATGAAAATGCCCCCTCTCGCCGCAACTAGAGAAAGCCTGCATGCAGCAATGAAGACCCAACACAGCCGAAAATAAAATAAATAAAAATTAATTAATTAATTATTTTTTAAAAAAGGAGAGAATTCAGCATTTATTCCACCATGTGAGCTGTATTTCAGGGCAACCAAATAGCCCTAATTGATATGGAAAATTTCTTTACAGAAGACTCCAGTGAGTAAATTTGGAACAGTGATGTACCTCGTGGGGGGCTGGGCAGGCGCACTCTGCCCCTTCTAGGAGAAGCGGTCCACCACTGACATTATTCAGGATGGCAAGGCCATGGTATTGATAAGAGCAGAGGACTTTTAGTCCATTTCATTATTTTTAAAGTTCTTTACAGACAACAGCCCCCACCCCAGTTGCCTGCCTCAGAGTGGACTGCTCCCACATACTTTCCCCTCTGGGTGTGCCTCTAGTTTGGAAGAAATGAAAGAAATAGAAAATCACCATTTGGCAAACCCTTATCAAATAACTGATTCAGGAAACACTTATCAGTGGATGAAACTAACAGGTGAAGGGCTGACAGGAAGCTGTACGACTGAGGGAGGAGGCTGTCACCACCGGACCCCACTGGTCAGTCTCAGCAACACGAGAAGTGATAGCAGGGCACCGTGGGCCTCCAGGGATGATGACACAGCAAGCACATGGCATCACCTACAGACGTGAACTTAAGTGGGTTTCCACCCACAGGGAATACAGAGAAGAGAGGAACATGTTAGATGGCTCCATGGAGAAGCAAACAGACAAAAGCAGAACATGAAATGATCCTGCAGGAGGCTGACCTGGCTTCTGTGGCAAATGTGGAAAAGAAGGAGCTGCTCTAGAGCAAAGAGAACAAAGAGCACAGGAACCAGATGCAGCATGTGGATCCTGTTTAGGCTATGATTCACGCCAATGGTTCAAAGACATATTTGAGATAACTGGGAAACTTGATTTTAGACTGAGTATTGAACGACACCAAGAATTGTCCATTCTGCTATATGTGTGTTACTGGCATTGTGGTTATGTAAGAAAATGACCATACTTTTAAAAGATGCATACTCAAGCATGTAAAAGTGAAACGACATAATGTTTAGAATTTGCCTTAAAAGACTTCAGCAAAGAAAAAATGCTGAAGGCTTGAAGCCAATATGACAAAATCTTAATTATTAAATCTGTAGACTAAGTATATGAGGGTTCATTGTACTATTATCTCTCTACTTGTATGTGTGAAATTTTTATAATTAAGAAAACAAAACCGAGAAAGGATGCCAAGAGAAAACTGGCGAGAGGTGAGACAGAAAATACCTGTTCTGGGAATTCCCTGGCAGTCCAGTAGTTAGGACTCAGTACTTTCAGTCCAGGTGCCCGGGTTCGATCCTTGGTTGGGGCACTAAGATCCCGCAAGCCTCACGGCGTGGTCAAAAATTTAAAAAAACTGAAAGTACCTGTCCCGCGATGGAGACAACCTAATTTCGGTGGGGTCGCTGGGGAAGGCCTCCTTGAGGAGGGGATATTGAAGGAGACGGAGTCTGTCACCGAGGGAGAGTGGGGAGTGGGTGAAGAACAGGTGCAAACACACTAAAGAAGCTGAGATCTTGGCGTGGCAGAGAAAGGGACTGTGAGCCTGCTAGGCTGGAGCAGAGGCATGGCTGGGAAGAGGACCCAGGGCCCCAGGACGAGAGGGCAGTATCAGGAGCTGAGTCAGGCAGGGCCCGATGCTGCTGCAATCAGTGGGGAGCTGACAAATGATTTTCAGAAGGGGCATGTTTGATCGGGTTTCCGGAAGTGAATTTGAGATGACTAGCTCTTCCATGGAAGAGGCAGTGACGATGGGAAAGCAGTTCAGGAGACTTTGCAGCTGTCCAGAAAGCAGACGGTGGCTCAGTCCAGGATGGGGTAGAGAAGGGGGAGAAGTAGACAGGTTGGAAATATTTGGGGGGCAGAGAGCTATTGCGGTTTGCTGATGCATGCAATGCAGAGGATGAGAGAAAGGGAAAAATCAAAGATGAATACCAGGTTTGTGGCTTAAGCAACTGAGTGAATGGTGGCACCAGGTGGAGGAACAGGTGAGGGGGGGATAACCAGAGTTCACGTTTGAGCACCTTACACTGAGAGACTGGGAGACTGGCAAGTGGAGAAGTCCAGTGGGCTGGGCAGAGATGTGAGCTGGAGATGGTAAGACTACCCAGGGAGGGAGAACAACTCCTTTGCCTGAGTAGAGGAGGAGCAAAGGCACTGAGGAAGAGCGCCAGGGAAGGAGGAAGGACACCAGGAGAGGGCAGTGGTGTTCGCAGGAGGGAGAGGGTGGGCCACCATGCCCAACACTCCTGAGAGGGCTGTGCAACGAAGCCTGGAAAGTGCCCTTTGGAGTCGGCAAGATAGAGGGCATTGCTGACCTTGAGAAAGGCAGTATCAGTGACTCCATTTCCTGCCCCTCTCCTCTCTCTGAGCTGGACCAGGACCCCTCCTGCCAGGTTCTTCCCTCCCCTGCATTTCTCTTGCTGCTGTGTGATGACAGGTGGGTTGTTCTTCTCCTCCACTGGGGGTGAGCACCTTGAGGGCAGGACGCCTGTTCAACCTACATGCCCCTGGAACAGAATTCCTCCCTGAAATCAGTCAACGGACACTTAAAGAGCACTAACTGTGGACGAGGCACCTCATGGGCCCAGTACAATGGCACAATCTCCAATTCCTCTGCTGTCCAGCATCATGAAGGATGTGAAAACAGGGAGTTTGATCAACTAACCATCGCAGACACTGGAACCAAATTCATAGATCTCCTCACCAAAACTGATCAGAGAGAGCCGAAGGGGGGTGCTTGTGGAAGCCGGGTGACAGAGCCTGCAGGGTGCTCTCCCACACAGTGCCTCGCTGCAGCCTCATGGCCACCCTTTTACCTCCTCTTGGCCAGAGGAGGAAGTTGAGGCAGCAGGAGGTGAAGTGCTTTCCCCAAGATCACGCTGAGCTAGGAACCCCGCAGCTGCAACCCCTGTCTCCCCAGCACGGGCACACGCCAGCCTGCAGCCACCGAGGGCATCCTCCTGCAGGACACAAGAATGCTCGCACTGCAGAGGGGCTGTCCCTCTGCACACCTTCCTATACCCCTGGCCCATTACTTATCTCTTTTCTTCCTCTGACCACGGTTTTACATATTAATTTGAAATAATACCACGTCACATGGTGAGTCACTCTCGTTTCAATTCTCCTTCACGTGTTCTGCTTAATCAGGAGAAAGGCTCAGTTTGAAGGAGATGGCTTTGAAACCTCTCTAATGTCTGCTCAGCTCCTGTAAAAAAATGTGGTAAAATACACATAACATAAAACTTACTGTCTTGTCCATTTTTAAATGTTTAATTTGGTGGCGTTAATTACATTCACAATATTGTGCAACCATCACCACCAGCCATCCTCAGAACTTTTTCATCTTGCAGAACTGAAACCCTGTACCCGTTAAATAATAACTCCCATCCCCCCTCCCCAGCCCTGGCAACTGCCCTCCTACTTTCTGTCTCTCCGAATTTGACCACCCTAGTACCTGGTATTAATGGAATCATACCCATACTGTCATCTCCTGTTTTAAACAGAAAGAGATCAGGCCGCAGGCTCATGGCCTGCCTCACATTGTCCTGTCTGTGGTTATCAACACTTCGATGCTTCCCTTCTCTTTGTGGCTGGTGATCTGGTTTTCCATTTAGGGTAGGGACAGTAGGTTTCCCTTTTCATATAAACAGATTTAAGTGGGAAAAATAATTCATAGTGAAAGGTTGAAGGTAGAGAGGCTCTCAGACAGAGAAGAGAGTGTGGGAGGGTGGGAGGTGGGGAAGCTCCAGCCTTGATCGTGGAGGTTACTTGTGCCGAGCCCTCTTTGACCCTGATACCAGCCCCACGTGGGCTGCGGCAAAAGAATGTGCTCCCTATTCCATGCACCCGGCCTCTTCAGCTTCCCGTCACCATCTGGAAAAGGCTTTCTGTACCTCTCACCTTTGCCCCCTATCCATTCATCCATCCACTTATTTATTCAGCAAACCTGGCTGTCCAGACTCTGTGCTGGGCTCTGGGGAATGCTCAGGCCTCTAGGCCTGGGTTCATCCCAGTCTACCCCCTCCTCCATGCCTTCTTCCTTCTTTCCTTCTTGTTTATTTAATCCTGACCTCTCTCATCCAAGGCTCTGGCTCAGCTCTGAATTCCTAGCAGGGTCTCAAGGTCAGGCAACTACGTGGCCAATGTTGATACCTAAAGGATTATGGACATAGGGCGAAGCTGCCCCACCCAAAGAGGTCAGCAGCGTGCCGTTCCCCTGCACAGATGTGAGCCCAACTTTGCCAAATAATCCTGTTGCTCAATGAGTCGGAAACCCTCACGTGTACAAGAATTCAACTTTTTGCTAGTATTCTGTGGCCCACCAGCATCAGTTTGTGACCTCTATCTGGTCATGTTAGGAGTGAGTTCTGTTCAGTTAGTGTCCGCTTGCCCCCAGAGGGTGTGAGGTGCTCTTGGGAACTCCTAGAGGGCAGAGTCAAGCCAGTCCACCCCAGGCCCACCTACTCTTGGGGGTCCCGAGGCTGCCAGACTGATTAACAAGTAGATTTCTAGGTGCCTGATGTCAGCGAGTGATGGAGGGAGATACCATGGAAGTCAGGATTCCTGGGGAACTGAGACCATGGCCCAGGTCTGGCACCACCAGAACCACATGCCAGCCAGCCAGCCATGCCACTGTGGATTTACAGACCTTATCAAGAAGGGCCTGCACGGGGCTAGGGGACCACCAGAGGCCCTCTGATGGGCACAAGTGACACCCATAACTCTCTCGACTGCAAGTTATGAGAAATCCAAGCCCTACTGTCTAAATAAACATGAAAATAATTGCCTCCAGCATCCAGAAAGTTCCTAGTAATCTGGTCTTGGGCTTGATTGGATCCAGGAGCTCAACAAATCAGAAGGCTGCCTCCCCTCTCCTCTGGCTCTGCTTCCCTGTGCACCCCGCCCCCCCCCCAGAGGACCTCCCTCTAAGGAAGGTCGCCCTGAGTGGCAAGATGGCCTCCTAGTTCCAGACCTCTTCCCATCAGCTTAGCAACTCCAGAGGATTTTCACTGGTCCAGACTGGGTCACGTGCCTACCCCTGAACCAATGACACAGTCAGGAATGCAGTGCCCTGATTGGCCAAGTCCCCCTCCCCCATCAAGTTCAAGAGTGTGGTGCTGCAAGGAAAATGTGAGTCCCTGATCAGAAAAAAGATTCCAGGGCTTCCTCTTTCCAAGCCCCTGCTCTGTGTCCTGCAGCTGTGCCTGCCTTCAGAAAACCCAAGATGAGGCGATTTAGCTGAAAGCTGGGAATATGGTGGTCAGACACAGAACAAAGCACTCTTGTGTCTTAGCCCATGCTGGGGGGGTTGCTTGTTGCTGCATAACTGCCCCTCCCCCAGCAACCTGGTCACACACTCCCACTCCTTGAAGTGTCTTCAAATTTGTCTCTGTTCCTGGCAACCCCCAGCTTAGGACAGAATCCATAACTGTCAGCTGCCATCGTTATTCTATCATATACTCAGTTTAAAGGTTTTAGTTTTCACTGGAGTTTTTTAATTAACCAGAGCCTCTGTCTAAAGTGTTGACTGGACTTGCTTTCCAGTGTAAGAGAGGGTTAGGCCAGGGCTGGGCCACCTATTGGTTTGCTAATCTCCCCCCTCGGAATCCACAGCAGTGTGAGCTTGATCTGAACAGTAATCAAGTTTTGGGGAGTGGGCTGGGCCTGGGACTCCGGCTGACCTGGCAGGCTGTGCAGACAGTTCCCCAGGGCTATGGGAGGACAGGAGCCAAGCCTCTGAGGCCTTCCCACACTCAGTTCCTTGGCCCTGGGTCCTGCTCATCCTGCCTGGCCCCGATGCCACAGCCCACACCGGTGCAGTGGTGCAGCTAGTCTGACCCCTCTTCCTCTGGTTTTCCTGTGTGTAGCCTCACAAGACCCCCCAGCTTTGGCTCAGCCAGGCAGCCACAGTTGTCCAGCTCTGCCTGAGAGCAAAGCCTGGGCCAGCTCCACTCCCAGTCACAGCCCACACCTTCCCTCATCAGCCCTCTCCAGTGCTCCTTAACTTTTGTGAGGTGCCTGCACGGAGCTGGTAACAGTTATGCACCAGCTGCCCAGGAAAGTGCACCTGATAGGCCGGCACTGTCAGCAGGCAGTTTCCTGGGACCCTGAAGGCTGCCTGGGGGCCCTGGGTTAAGGAATCGTATCTGGGAAGAACTTTCCCCGTGCAACCCCCATGGGATTACTTCTTAATGCTTGTATCCTGGTTCCTTACCCTCCACCATCATCAGGGCCTAAAGCACATATGAAGGTAAGCCAATGCCCCCAATTTTTTAATGAATAATAATAATAATTGTTGATACATATTGAACACTTACTCTATGCTAGATACTATAGCAAATGCATTATAGGTATCAATACATTTATTCCTCACAGCAACTCTGGAGGTTGGAATAATTAAAATCACACCCAGTTTACAGATGAGGAAATTGAGGCACCAAGAGGTTAAGGAATTTCCCAAAGTCTCATGGCAGAGGGCAGGTGCTGTCCTCCCTACACAGCAGCTGTTCTACCACCTCTAGTGTAATGCACAGTCTCCCTCAAGGCTGTGTCAATGTTTGGACACAGAATGAAATGAACTCAAAGAGCCAAAGGTGAACTGCTCCAGACGAGTAGCCATCACTGATTTCTGAAGACTCCAAGTCTTTGTGCAGGCTGTTTCTGCTGCCTCGGACATAACTTTTCCATTGTTCCTGCCAAATCCATTCATCTTTCCGACCTAGAGGCTGCTTCCTCCAAGCAGCCTTCTTAGTGTCCAGGAGTAGATTGGATGCCCTTGCCCCTAACTCCACGTGAATTCGTAGCCCCCAGAATTTTCCCATCCTAGCTCTTATCACTCTGTACTGTAACTGCCAACCTACATGACTGACTGCCTCCCTTCCAGACTGGAAGTTCCCGAGTGGGCAGGGATTGTTAAAGTCTTGCTTTACTTTGTTTTAAATTATTTAAAAAAAAATAACTATTTTATTTTTTAGGTATTACGTATGCTCAGTAAAGTGCACAAATCACAAATGTGATTCAACTTTTATATATGTACACAGCCATGTAACCACCACTCAGATCAAGATATGAAACATGTGTATGGTGGTACCCAGAACCCCCACCCCAGAGGGGTCTTATTGCTGTCACCACAGTTTTTGTCTTTTCTTAAACTTCTAATAACTGGCATCACACAGGAATACTGTTTTGTATCTGGCTTCTTGTGCTTACCATTATGTCTGTGAGATTCATCCATATTGCTGTATGTTTCAGTGGTTTGTCCTTTTTATTGTTGTGTAGTATTCCACTGAATGAATATACCAAAATTTACTTATCCATTTTACCACTGACAAAAATATCGGCTAGGGTATAGAACATCAGGAATTCTTATTCTTTGCTGGTAGGAGTATAAATTGCTACAACCACTATGGAAAACTGTCTTGTCTATCATTGTTAAACAATTGTCATTTATTTGGTAGTTATTATGTGCCAGGCTCTGTACTCAGCAATTCATCTGCATTATTTCACTTAATCCTTACAATGACCCTAAGAAGTAGATAGATGCCATATGTGAAATAAGACAATCATGGTATCAACATCATAGGATTATTGTGACGTTTAGTTGAGATAATACTTTGAAGGATTTAGGGCAAATCTGCTATTTTGGAAATGTCTGTGATACCTGTTATTGTTACTACCTAAGGGCTGGGAATTCAGGAGCCTGGGTTCCCATGCCTACCTAAGCCAATCTGAGCAAGTCATCTCAGCAGCCTTGACCTCAGAGCCCCTTTCCAGGGGTCAACAATCTGCTAGCAGGGACCTCTGAGGAGGACACAAGTCAGGCCCTCCAATAAGGTCTAGTCTCTAACTTCAAGAAGACAGTCATGGAGGGAGGAGGTCCAAGACTGGGACTGTAAATCAGGAAGGGGCTGAGGAGTGTTTAGGAGCCCTCTGCTACATGCTTCTTCTAGAAGTTTAGTACAGTAGGTACTTTCAAGTGATGATTGTTCAATACCTGTTTCTCTTCTTAGCCTGTAAACTCCACAAGGGCTTGGTCATTGTGTTTTTCAAGCATTCCTTCACAAGTAAGATTTAAGTGCCTCCCTTCCTCCAGGGACTTTGCCAAGAACTGGGGGATACAGCAGTGAACAAGACAGACAAGGTAGGGAGCGGAGCACCAAACATGGACAGGAGCAAGAGACATATGGTGGCAAGGGCTGTGAAGGAACCACAGCAGGGCAATGGGGTGAACAGGAACTCCTGGGGAGAGGGGTGCTCTAAATTAAGTGGTCACTGAAGACCTTGAAGTTCTCGGGAAGGATGAGCAGCCAGAAGGGGCTAGAGCTGGGGACAACAAACTCCAAGGCCCTGACATGAGAAAGGACACAGGGTGGCCAAAAGAGTTGTGAGAGGAGGGGGTTGAAGGAATGGTCTGAGAGGGGTTGAGGGCCAGTCCACGCGGAGTCCTGTAGGACAGGGAGTGTAGATTTGATTTTACGGCCCGTCGATGTAAACACTTAAGCTAGAGAGGTCTGCGTGAAATCCCAGAATCAGAAAGGTCTTCTGAAGAATTTTTGGGGAAGGGGCACACATGGAAGGTGCTCTACTATTAGCTGAATGAACGCAAGTACGCATGGACAGAGGGATGGACGCGCGTCCAGGAGTAACAGCTGTTCCCCGGGGGGGCCCCAGATCAGGCGGCCTGAGGCCCTGGTTCTAGGCTCTGTGACCAGGCGCTGTGACCTTGGGCACATCCCCGCCCCGACTGAGGGCCCGGAACTCTGCGTCTCGGGGGCGGGGAGGACGTACAAGGAGGAACAGGGCGCGCGCCTGAGGCCAACGGACGTCGGGTCTTCTGGCAGACCCCAGCCAGGGCCCGAACCCCAGCCGTCAGCCGTGTTTACATTCCACCCGCGCAGGCCACGCGGCTTTTTGCCGCTCCAGCGCCGCTCGGCTCCGCCCCCGGAGCCCAGCGACCCGCCCCTCTGCCGCGCTCGCGCCAGAGCTCCCCCGCGTCCCGCCTGCGCGGCCCCGCCCCCCCGCGCGCGCGGGCCAGCCCACGAGTCCGGCCCCGCGCGGGCTCCGCAGCTCTAGCCGCGCAGGCCCCGCCCGGCCTCCGGGCCTCGCCTCTCCGGCGCGCAGGCCCTGTCACTTAGCCCCGCCCCGCGCTGGCCCCGCCCCTGGCGGTCCGGAGCGCCGGGGCCGGCCAGCGCCGCAAGGGGCGGTCCTGAGGGCGGTGGCTGGGCGGGCCCGGGCCCTCGGGCGGCCGCTGAGGGGCTCCCAGCCGGTCGGGGCGGGGCGGAGGGTGGCGGGAGGGCGCGAGGGCGGGCCGGGGGCCCGTTCCGCGCGCTGGGATTTTTAAATGTCCCGCTCTTAGCCGGGCGCAGGAGCAGCCGGCTCGGCCGCCAGCGCGGTGTAGGGGGCAGGCGCGGATCCCGCCACCGCCGCGCGCTCGGCCCTCCGCAGCCTCCCGCCTCCCGGCTTCCCGCTCGCCTCTGCCTCCTGCCTCCGGCCTCGGCTCGTGCAGCCCGCCTGCCTGCCGCGGAGACGGCTTCGGGTAAGGACCCCGCCGCGGGCTGCCGGACGGCGCGGCAGGCTGGGACTCCTGGAGCGCCCGGGTCGGGCCGGGCCGGGGTGGGGGTGGGGCGAGGCCGGGTCGCCGGGTCCCTGGAGGCGTCAGCGCGGGGTGCCCCGGTAGGGTGACTCAGGGACAGGCTACGGGGAGGTGTTGAGGGGAAGACTGAGGCAGCCGGGGCTCCGAGGGAGGCGATGGGCCGGCGAGGGTTTCGGGGGGCGTCGAGGGCCCCCCCCACCCCGGGTTCCGACCCGGCATCGCGGGCCGCTGGCGGCGCCGCGGGTGACAGGCCACCCCGGGCCCATCGGCCATTTTCCCGACCGGCCCGGGAGACTCCCGCCGCTGCTGCCGCCCGCGCGGGAGGGGGAGGGGTGCCCGGGACGGACCGGCGGGCCCTGGTCCCCTCCGCCGGCCGTCCTCACCCCACTGCCGCTTCGTGCCCCCAGGCCTGAGGTCTGATCCTGCGCCCAGCGCCATGCCGAGGGAAAAGAAGGAGAGGTGAGTGGCCTGGCCGCTGCGGGGAAGGGGAAGGTGTGCAGTGGTGGGGGAGGGGTGGGCCGAGATTTGGGGAGAACTCTTACCTCTGTGCCATCCTGGCTTTTCAGGGATGGGAAGGAACCCGGCACCATGAAAGAGGAAAGCGGCACCGATGTCTCTGTTCGCTCCAGGAAAAGGAAGGCAAATGTGGCCGTTGTGAGTACAAAGGAGACAGGTGGGGGAGGATTCCCCCCACCCCCCTTCTTACCTGGGTACCAGGCTGGGTTCTGACCACATATTTATTGATAGGGGGTCAAGGGGGGTGCGTTTGGCAGAAATGGTGCTCATAACCTTACCAGCTTTCTTTTTTTTCTCTCTCTCTGTGTTTTTGTCTTTGGGCTGTTTGGTGTGTTTCCTTGGGGTGTGGGTTGTTTTATGTTAGTTTTTGCAGGATCCAGATGAAGAAGTTGCCAAAATTGACAGGACCGTGAGACACCAGTGTGGCAGTCAGGTAGGTACATTTTCTGATTAGGTCTAAGTTGAGGGTCTCCTTTTTTGGGGTCACATTAAGTCTCATATTTCCTTGCCTTCTGCTGAAGACTTTTTCTCTAACTGTGGCCACAGTCCATACAACTGAGCGCTGTGCCTGTCAGTGGGCACTGACCTCTGCCAGCCTTGAGATTCCAGGAAGGTCTGTGTTCCTGACTGACATCCCTGAGATGACAAATATGCGCTGATGTCTGGAAGAACCAGAATGGACCTCACATAACTCAGTCCTCTCCTTTTGCCCTTGAGGAAACTGAGACTCAGTTAGAGGAAGAAAGTAACCTAGAGTCCTGTGCAAGCCAGGGGCGGAGTCTGTCCTACAGCCTCTCTGTGGGCTGGTGAACTGCGGGGAGGGCTCCTGAGACAGAGCTCTTTGGGTAACTGTGAGGATGGGGGTTTGTGTGTACACGCATAAGCACACATCCACACTTGTGTTTCTTCGTCATGGTGCTTAAGGACTTCCCGTTCCTGCTCCCACCCACTTTAGGTCATGTTTCAAACTTTTTCCCCCTTTCTGAAAGTTCTTCTAGCCCATCCAGCAATTACCTACAGTGGTCACTGTCACCTGGAGCTTGATCTGTCCTCCACCAGAGTATTAGGAGGACATTCTGTGTAATGATATGTGCATCTCAACACATTTTTAAAATTGACTAGTCCATTTCTCTTGCCCCTCCTTCATGGAGTTCCCGCCATATTTCTTACATGCTCATGGTATCATCATAATATCAGAAGTTCCTAGCAGAAAAAGCTTGTATTATCTCTCTGCCTCCAGAAATGGCTGGAGACTGTAGTTATGGCTCTAGTAGGGGAAGCAGCCTATCTCCAAACTAGCTGATTAGGCTTTCTGACGCTATAGCAGATAAAAGCTGAGCAGGAATAGTATTTGAGCTGAGGATACTGGTCCTGATTAGGTTAGCAGTGGAAGCACATCACTTTGTAGGGCAGTGAGCAACAGCCATAGCAACTGGGTTTGGAAGAGTGAAGGGCTTCAAAGTCGAGGGCCACATTATTTGTAAAAAGTTGTTACTGCACATAAGACCCTAGTAATTAGTATTTCTGGGGAGGTTCCACTGAATATTGAACAATGGCTTGATGATTTCCTTACTGTATTAGAAGAAGAAATACTTTACTTTAGGAAAGGAAATAAGACAGTGCATTCCAAGTTCTTTCCTTTTTTTCCTTTTTTCTCCCTGTAAAGACTTCAAACCAAGCAAGTTAATTTTTTGTGTATTTCTACTAAAATGGACCTCTACTTTGTGAAATTCAAGATTGGTTATTTTCCCGCCTGTGTTTTGAATTGAAGTTTTTAAAAATATATATTTATTTACTTATAGCTGTGTTGGGTCTTTGTTTCTGTGCGAGGGCTTTCTCTAGTTGCGGCAAGCAGGGGTCACTCTTCATCGCGGAGCGCAGGCCTCTCACTATCGCGGCCTCTCTTGTTGTGGAGCACAGGCTCCAGACGCGCAGGCTCAGTAGTTGTGGCTCACGGGCTTAGTTGCTCCGCGGCATGTGGGATCTTCCCAGACCAGGGCTCGAACCCGTGTACCCTGCATTGGCAGGCAGATTCTCAACGACTGTGCCACCAGGGAAGCCCAGAATTGAAGTTTTTAACTTAGGATGAAGCAAAGCTGTCCCTGTTGACTTCTTGGAGTTTTAGGGTAGTTTCTGTTCTCAAAGATAACCTGAGCTGTGCCTAGGGTGCCTAAGGTGGGGCTTTGGTCCTATCCTTGGACTGCAGAGAGTTGATAGATGTGATAACATGAATAGCCATATTATTTCCCACTAGAAGGCATTTTCATGGTTTTTCAGAGATTAATGGCAACAGGTTTCTACACATTTTGCAAAGTAGATAGCTTGAAAATTACCCATCATTTATGGAGCAATCAATGTCTTATTTCTCTGTGTAGATTCATGAAGCTAGAATTTTGTGGTAACAACCTTTTTGCCAATTAATTACACAGAATTTTTCTCTGGAGTTATCATAGTTCAGCCCTGTTCAACAGCTCTGAGCTACTTGTAGCCCTCATGCTCAACTCCATGAAACTGCTTCGTCAAGACCACATGGAACCTTTGATTCTTACCTTAGGTTTTTCTCAATGAAGATAATACTCTTTTATCTAAAGTCTATTTAATATATCCATTTTTGTTGTTCAATTTTTTGCATGAGACCCAACTTTTTTACTGAAGTGGAGTCCTGGAATTTCTATTAGTTACTTCTCAGAACATAATTTTGCATAAGGTAGTTTTATTCTCAGTTAAAAGTTGGTGTCTTGCTGTTACCCAGTTCCTTCCTAAAGTCAGACTGATCTTGCTTTCTTTGAGACATGGTATACACTCAAGTTAAATGATACAGACTTCATTATTCTGCTTCATCCACTGGTTCCTAAAAGGCCAACTTTGGGAACCATTTGTCTGCTTGTGGTTCACCCAATTTGTCTGTGAACTACAGGTAGGGAAATGTTACCGTTTTATCTCCAAAAGCCTCCTCTCAGCTATTTCAGCCATGTGGCTGTAGAGGGTGACAACCAGCTTCTGCTTTCAAAACTAGAATTCATTGTTGAATGAAGAGCAGCTTAAAGCAGTTGTAATGTGACCCTTTTTGAGTCAAGGAAATACTACCAGCACATGATACTAGAACTGGAAGGGGATGTTGCCCTTCTCCAACAGCTGTTGGCAAGAGCTGTCATGGTTAATTTGCATGCCCAATTCTTTGCACATTGGATGGAGAAGAGCTTTATCCTGCTTTGCTCTTCTCAGTATCCTGAAAGTGCTCTGGCTTCCTCTGAAAGTGACCGGTGTGCTGTGATAGCCACCCTGTCCCATATCTTCCAGGCAGCAATTAGAGCCCAAGTTTCTATGTTCATTTATAGTCTTCTCCGTTGTCTCTTTTCTAGTCAATATTAATGATCTCTCTGCTTTAAAAAAAAAAAAAAAGCCAAGAGTCTCAGACTTTTTATAGAGCTTCCATACTGGCAGGATTGTTAACATGCCCTGTCTTCAATAAAATTACTATTTTATAATTTTAAAAATCAATAATAGTCCTTTAGAGGAAGATAATAGAGTAGCTTTAAAAGGAAAAATGTTAAATGGCAAAATGACATTATTTTCCAAATATTAAAAATTGACTTAAATTAAGTATCTGGAATCTTTAAAAGAAGCATTGTTTGGGTTTTTTTAATAGGTATATATATTTTTTTTAGATGTTGGGGGTAGGAGTTTATTAATTTATTTATTTTTGCTGTGTTGGGTCTTCGTTTCTGTGCGAGGGCTTTCTCTAGTTGTGGCAAGCGGGGGCCACTCTTCATCACGGTATGCGGGCCTCTCACTATCGCGGCCTCTCTTGTTGCGGAGCACAGGCTCCAGACGCGCAGGCTCAGTAGTTGTGGTTCACGGGCCTAGTTGCTCCGCGGCATATGGGATCCACCCAGACCAGGGCTCGAACCCGTGTCCCCTGCATTGGCAGGCAGATTCTCAACCACTGCGCCACCAGGGAAGCCCTGTTTGGGTTTTTAATGATGGTTTATTCAATTAGCATTTATCACTCTGCAAGGCTTTGGGGTAGGTTTCAGAGGTCTTCAGGAATATCTAGGCTTTATCTCTACAGACTTTTTAATATATCCTGTGACTATTGCTTGATTCGGTTTTAACTAGGCAGATGCTCCTTTTGTTTCATTTTGAGTTAAGGAAAAGGAAAGGTCCCCGTTTTGTAATAATTTTGGCTTGACCTGCAACCAAACGAAGATGTCACATTTGGTGGGTTTTGTTTTAAAATGGGGAGACTTTAAATATAGATGGCAATCAGTTTACATTTTTTATACTTGTGATTGTGGAGTGCTTATGTAAATGCTTTTACTGGAAATTGTCTTTCACTTTTAAGACATTTCATTAGGTTAGTTGTACTTACTAAAAAAAACAAATCTTTGAATTGTGACCAAATAATCTCACAACACACTTTAGGAGTCATGCTCAGTGTCTTACTGAGCTGCCAATAGATTTTATTCTTTTGTTTTTTTGGTAACGTAAGAGCTGTTTGCATTTTGTCTTACCCTTACTGCGTCTATTTTGCTGCTCAATCACTTCATATGAGGATGATGATGTAGAGGGTAAAATGCTACTGACTGTAGTTTTCTTAGGTTTTACTGCATAGACTCCTAAGCTAATGACAAAATGAAATGAAAGCTTGGAGTCATTTCTGTGTCTTCCTTGCTATCTCCATCTTAATTTAGGCCAGAATATTGACTTAGGCCTAGAGGTTTCTCTCCAGCGTGAAGACATTTTCTGTTTTACTGGCTGTTTGACAAATCAATGAATGTAAAAACAGCTGGTTTACATCAAACATTTTTTTAATGTGTCTTTCTTTACAGCCTTGGGACAGTAATACAGTCTGTGAAAACCCCTGTTCCTTGATTCCCACACCTGACAAAGAAGAGGATGAGCTCGTATACCCGAATTCTGCATATAAGCCTCAGAGTTGCACACCATCTAGAGCCTCGCCACTGCCTGTACTGAAGTAAGCTGACTGCTGAGTGCCTTCTGGATCTCTCACTCCCTGTGTGCACTCCCGCCTCACTAGTATGGATGCATACTGACACCTGTCTTTTGCTTGCTTTTGTTTTTTGTAGCTGGGCAAATAGAGAGGAAGTATGGAAAATCATGTTAAACAAGGAAAAGACATACTTGAGGGATAAGCACTTTATGCAGCGGCACCCTCTTCTGCAGCCTAAAATGCGAGCGATTCTTCTAGATTGGTTAATGGAGGTGAGCTGGAGCCTTCCTGTTAACTAGAAGCATTGGCCATTTCTAGTTTCTTCTGTGCTGTTATAATCTCTTCAAGTGTTTGATTCCGTTGACACGTTCTGTGTCTCTGAACTGTGGTATATATACTACAGTGGCCTAACTTTTTTGCTTATGTACTTCCTTAAAAGAATTTCTGAAGTATCTTTACCCCTTAGATATTTTTAAGTTGGCATCTAATTTTTTTCTCAAAGTTTAAGTAGTTGCAAAGGTTGTATTTTCCAATTAATTATAAATATTGATATTTGATCTTTCTATTTGTACACTCAAATTGCTTTTTATTTTTTTTGTGTGTGGTATGCGGGCCTCTCACTGTTGTGGCCTCTCCCGTTGCGGAGCACAGACTCTGGACGCGCAGGCTCAGCGGCCATGGCCCACGGGCCCAGCCACTCTGCGGCATGTGAGATCTTCCCGGACCAGGGCACAAACCCGTGTCCCCTGCATCGGCAGGCGGACTCTCAACCACTGCGCTACCAGGGAAGCCCCTCAGATTGCTTTTGAGTGTACACAGTGGAATATGGATAACAGCTATTTGATAGCCACTACCAAATGTTTTAAAAATATATGAACAAATTTATCTTTGAGTCAGAAAATTTACATTGTTTCTTTTTAACTCCTTGGGATTCATTTCTCTTTACCCACAGAATTTTATCCTAACAAAATATTTTGTTCAAATCTTTTATTGATCACACTATCATACTTCTCTACAATAATTGATCAAAATAACAAGTATTACAAATTGTGATGAATAATTGTTAAACATAAAAAGTAATATTGTATAGGCAGTGCACCTCCTTCTGGGAGGAAGTGTGGGTGACTCAGTAGTGGCTCAATTAAGGACACTTCCTGGACACCTCTGTAAGCCTTGGGTGGGTGAGAAGTGGGCTTTCTTCTGTGATGTGGAAGGACATCTCAGGCAGATCTGTTTTATGAAAGCACATATGGAAGTTGAGTGTCTATTCCCTAAAACTGAACTGTGCCATGTACCCTTTAGGAAGTCTGTATTAGCAGGGGTATGTGTACCCCTGTTGTGATTGTCCTAGAGTCAAATCCCCTGCTGCCATTTTACGTCTGTGTGCTTCAGTCAGGCAAGTCACTTAACTGTGAGTCTTGGTTTTCTCATCTGTAATGTTTTCTAGCAATATTTGCTTGCAGTTTGTGTGGATTAGAAATAAGTACAGTTTACATGGTAGGCAAGAAAAGATAGCTATTTTTATCATTCTTAATTTGCTTTTCTTTATTGGTCCCTGAAAATGTCAACATAGAAAATGTACAAATGTACAAATTCTTTGGCCTTGCTGTTGTCCACAGACCCACCATGGCACATAGCCCTTAGGGGCCTTTTGGAACATTTTATAGTTCCTTGAAGCATTAGATGTGGTGTGCTTTAACCTCTCAGGCTTCAGCTCATAAGATGATATGACTGAGAGGTTCTATTTTATATAATGCAATTGATGCCATTGATGCAATTGATGCTTTAAAGAAATGATTTTCCCTGCAAGTCAATGAAAAAAGTCATGTAATACTATTGAAAGGATAGAAAAGAATGGTAACCTTTATGTCTTCAGTGGGACAAGACTAGAGTCCACAGTTCACAGGCAGTCTCATCTGCAGCGATGTTAAGTTTCCCAGCCCCTAGCCCAGCCAAGAAGTCTGTACATAAGAAAGGCAGTGCTTATGCTGTGTGCCCAATGGTGAGCTGGGTAAAGTAGTCTGAAAGTTTGTTCCTTAGAGAACAGAAGCTCTAGTTTTACTTCTAATCCTATTGTAGTTGTGTTATTTTATAAAAACTAACTCTAAATATGGCTCCACCTGGACATAGAGAAACACTCTATGGTGATTGATGGAGTTTTCTACTAATGTTCTGTTTGTTGTTTCCTTTGGTACCTTTTCTACTTATTAACCCCATGAAGTGTACTTACATGGGATATACTGTTTAGGAACAGCAGTTTTAAATGCACAATCAGACACTTGATGACAGTAATGAATTGAGGTCTAATATTTCCTTGGTCCTTTTCAACTCCATCATGTACACTATTTCACCATGCCTCACAGCAATCCTGTGAGATAGGCAAAACAGATATTGTCTTAATTTTATAGTCTGAGATAATCCAAGATAAATGGGTTTGTCTAAAGGGGAGCCTATGCTGGAACCTAGATCTCCGAGTCTTTTGTTTAATGTTTTTAAAAAACCATTTGCCTCTTGTGATTAACAGATTAACAGTGTTTTAGTGTTGTAGTCTTTAAATAAATGTATGTTCCAGCTTTCAAACTTTCATACTGATAGTGCCCATTGTGAAGAAATATGGTAGTTCTTTCCTCATGTCATAATGAAACTTATAAAGGGGGACACCTTTCTTTGAGAAAATTCCATTTTTCCTTGAAATGCTGCTTTTAACAGGCTGTGAATGTACCTTCTTTCGCAGCCTATGAACGTTTGCTCTTATATTATAGATCACAGAACACTTCATCCTTATACCTGAGTTCCAGTTTTTCATTGTGCATGTGCTTAGGGACAAGCAAGGTAACCATCCTTTCAGAGAAGCCAGGTTCTCTCTCTTGATTTGGTTATATTATCCTTCACCAAACTCATGACAAGTTTTTTGTCTTTCTTTTTTTCTCAAGTAACTGTTCTAAAACTTACTATTTTTTCAGGTGTGTGAAGTTTATAAACTTCACAGAGAGACATTTTACTTGGCACAGGATTTCTTTGATCGGTATATGGCAACACAACAAAATATTGTAAAAACGCTTTTACAACTTATTGGGATTTCGTCTTTATTTATTGCTGCCAAACTTGAGGTAAATAATTTTCAAATATTTGTTATGTAGTACATGCTTGAGCTCCACTGAGATGAGGGGAAGAGGTCAACTATTTGTCTAAATTTTTCTAATTTGAGGCCTTCTAAAGTTCAGCCACACACACAAAAAAGCTAGAAATTAACCAAGAAAAGTATGAGTATACAAAATGCTTAGGTTAATATAATTCCTTTAATCAAAAAAATTAAACTTTGACCTGAGAGGATTAAAATTTTGGTGTGATTAGAAGGGTGAATGGGCACAGCTTTCAAACATGTTGAAAAGGTGAAAATTTCAAAGCTCCCCATTGAGTAAAAGTTTGATTGATTTATTGATTGATTGATGTGGGTAACTGTTTCATTTCTTTCACAATTAATGCATTTTGAACCACTGGAGTGGCTCTTGTATTTATCCCATCAATGTACCCTTTCCTTCTTTCTATATCAGCATATTAAAAAGAATAAATTGGGAGGTACATTATAAGTTAAAACTATCAGAGATGGACTTTTTGCCAGTAGTATCTTCCTTTTATTTCCTTTCAGGAAATCTATCCTCCAAAGTTGCACCAGTTTGCTTATGTTACAGATGGGGCTTGTTCAGGAGATGAAATTCTTACCATGGAGTTAATCATTATGAAGGTTGGTTACAAGTTAGTTTTTCAGTCCTTTTTAAAAATTCCTACATAATATCTTTTCTATATTCAGCATGAGTGCATCTGGCTAGGTGTTCTCTAGGTGGACACACTGTGGCATGGGAAATGGCTGCATTTTGAACTCCTTTAGAGGACCAAAGGGAGTAGCAATGTCTTTTTCTTTTTTCAACCATTGGTCTCTTCTCTCTGTTTTCCCTTAGGCCCTTAAGTGGCATTTAAGTCCCCTGACCATTGTGTCCTGGCTGAATGTATACATGCAGGTCGCATATCTAAATGATTTTTATGAAGTGCTCCTGCCGCAGTATCCTCAGCAAATCTTCATACAGATTGCAGAGGTAAGTGGCTTTATTACCTCTGTGGGGTGACCTACCCCACCACTAGATGGAGTAACTTTAGAAGGGATGTGTGTTGGCCGTGTCCCTCAGTGTTCTTTTCTTCTCCATAGCTTTTAGATCTCTGTGTCCTGGATGTCGGCTGCTTAGAATTTTCTTATGGGGTACTTGCTGCTTCTGCCTTGTATCATTTCTCTTCATCTGAATTGATGCAAAAGGTTTCAGGTACGTTGGCTTTCCAGCCCATTCATAGGTGTATTGAACTTATAAACCAGTTGTTGGCCTCATTTGAGCCTAGCATGTATTTTCATTGCAGGGTATCAGTGGTGTGATATAGAGAAGTGTGTCAAGTGGATGGTTCCATTTGCCATGGTTATAAGGGAAACAGGAAGTTCAAAACTTAAGCACTTCAGGGGAGTTCCTGCTGAAGATGCACACAACATCCAGACCCATATAAACAGCTTGGATTTGCTGGTCAGTACTGTTCCTTGTTTCCCAGACGAATTCTTAAAACTGCCTGAGCAGCCTCTTCACTTTCTTTCCCACAGGCTCCAGATATCCCTAAAAGACTCTGATTCTTTTAATTCCATGGCAAAGAAAAATGGTGGTCAACAGATCCTCTCTCTAAGTATCATGTAGCCCAGAGACTTTTAGATTGTTCTTTGCTATTTTTTTCCTTCACTCATCTCCGTAGAAAAAAGCACAAAGTAAGTGAAGCCCAAAGTATACATTCTTCCATGTTAACATTTCTGGCTTTTATTCTTATCATCAGGACAAAGCCCAAGTAAAGAAAGCCATATTGTCTGAAGAAAATAGGATTTCTCCTCTCCCCACTGGGGTCCTCACCCCCCCACAGAGCAGTAAGAAGCAGAGCAGTGGGCAAGGAACAGCATGACCACACCAGCATCCTCACCAAAGACAGCTGTGCGGAAGTGCCTGCCCCCAGTTCTCTCCTGTCTACTGCAGCAGAGGCGTGCATTTGCTTTTACAGAGATATTTAAATGGAAGAGCATGTCTCTTCCGCAACAGAAGGTTTCTGTGGATGGCATTGGACAGGGAGAAGTGTTTCTTATTGAATGCTTAGATTTTTTTAATAAGTGGGTCGAGTACACCAGCCACCTCCAGAACACCAATGAGTGCTCCAGATGCTGCTAAGGAGGGTGATACTTGACTTGATTGACTGTTCACACAAATAACAAAGGCTTGAAGTTGAGGAGTGCCATGTTGCTGTTGGTCTCCCCCTGGCTGTTCTGGGTCGAGTCGTATTAAGTGGAACAGGTGGTTGTGAGCGTTAACGGTGCGCAGCCCACAACCAGCTATGCTGGGGGCCTCCCCTTTCCATACTATCAGTTGACAGTGTACAATGCCTTTTATGAACTGTTGTTTTGTAAGTGCTGCTATGTTTATCCGTTTTTTAATAAAGATAAAACACTGTCTTTGAGACAGCTGGTTTTATGAGCTATGTCTGGTAATTTAAGTTAGGAGTCAACTTTGAATGTGGCTATATCAGGTTCTCTTTTTTAACTTCATGCTTCTCAAAGCTCAAGCCTCTCAAGCAAATATATTAAAAGAAAACTTTTGAAGTGAGCTTCAGGTGCAGCCTCACAGGCCTCCTCAGGGCCCCTGAGCTAGAATGAGGCTCTGATTGGCATCTTCCAACAGTGCCCTGTGAAGTGGTGGCTCCCGGCGGCCTCACTGGCTGGCTGTGGTGATAGTAGTGAAGTCACGTCTGCATCGAGAGGATTCTTAGGTATGATTCCTTCCCGAGCACAGGACAAGGGTCATAAAGTATCTGTAATTAGTGTTATTTAATACTCTTTTCATCCTTACCCAAAGCTTAACCTAAAGTATTTTTTTGTTCGGAGAACTTGTTAACATAGTAGCCTAAAACTACACTTTGAACAAGAAAATGCAAAGTAAAATTAATGTAGTTCAAGGCCGTGATATTCGTATATAGTCTGTTCCCTGACCATTTATGGAATCACCAAGTGCCTTGCTAACAGAGGAGGTTACTGTCCACTTTAAGGCCCAGTGTGTACAGTTCACATCATGTTTTGTGGAACATTCCCAAAGTGATGGCCTTGTCAAGTCTTGTGTTTCATTTTCTCACAATGCTTTGGTGTATGTATGGGTTCATTAAGGGAGGGTGAATGAGCAAATAAATATCATTTATTTCAACTTGGTATTTTATTATTTTGCAAAAATCTATCTGAAGTAGAAAGAAAAACAGCCACTTTTAATCTACCATATTTATATGAAATTTGAGAGATCCTACTTTTTCACATTGTGATGTTATAGTTCTGGCAGTTCTAATACAGTTTTCTTAATAAATGCATTATAAATCTACATGTAATGGTATTTAGTCAAATGATACTCCTAGCTAATTATTTCTTCATCTCAGAAATGCTCTTGCCTTATAAGTAGTGAATTTTTAATGGTGATCATTTGTGACTTGAAAAATCCTAAAAGTGGTTAATTTATATTTGACATTCTGTGCAAAAATATGGCACTGAAAACATTTCTATTTTCAAAGTTTTATATAAGTTTGAGAGCTTGGCAAATGTGAGGAAACACTGGTTTGAAAGCATGTTTGAGGTAAATGCTTCATGGACCGTTTGGCAAGCTGTTGTACTGCAGAGAGTGTTAGTTACTGAGTATGCTGAGATGAGGCTGCCTTACGTGTAAATTGTCAGAGGGCAGCATTTCTGGAGACTCAGTATTTTTTTAAATGGCCCTGTTGCCACAGGCAGCTCTTAATAATCTGTGCTAATAAAGGATAAATCCCAGAAGGGTAAGTGAAATCCATAGTAGCCAGTATTTTCTGTGGCTCTGTCAGAAACCCTAAATGCCACTAGTAAGTAAAATCAAGTTTCCCCTCTTAAAGGAGCGTCTTCCATTTGCTAGCAATATAAACTTTTGGTTTAACTTTTGGTTTCAGTATAAACTTTGGCCCCTCACTGGTCAGCTCTATACCCATTTGCCAGATCACGTTTGTTCTGCAATTCATCTGAAACCAGCTGAGGCGAGGTGATACCAAACAGATAGCAGGGGTGGAAGTGGCAGCTCTAGTCACCTCTGGTGAACAAATGCTCTGAGGCAGAGATGCGTCAGCAGGAAGGACCCAGAAAAGCAACAGGAGTGTGGGCGCTCGGTCTAACTTAACTTGTGTTAGAGCTAGAGAAACAGTAATTTATCAAAAGCAACCATGAAGACTGATTGGATTGTGGTAGAGCACACCACACCCTCACATCCCACCCCAGCTCACAGAATTCACTCACTGGCCCTCATCAGAGCTGCTGTCAGGTCTCTGTCCCCCATGCCCAAGAAAGAAAACACTGGTCTTCAGGTGGTGGGTGTTGAAGGTTTTCCAAGGTCCCCCATATGGAACTTGGACAGCTCGTTGTTTCACGGAGGTCATTTCATACCAGTGGGTGAATAAATGATGCTGAGGTTTATGTTCCTGAGGCCGGTAAGCAAAACTGTGAGGTCCTTTAAGATTTGGAGCTTAGTGTGAGGCTACACTTCTCCAACTCAGACACAAAGGAGATTGGAGTTTATTTGGGCAAAATTAGGCTGTACCTCAGAGCAGGGATGGAAAGAGAAATCAAATCTGATAACGTCTAGTCATATTTACCCAACCGTGCATTTTCCTACCACATGTTCAGCATTTTGAAATTCAAATCACAATTATACCTTGGACATTGTTAGAAGACTATTTTTATCCCTGCTGTAATCATCTAATTTGCTGATTACAGGTCTCAAATTGCCACAGAGAACTCAATTTTTGAAAGAATTGTCCTGTTTGATCAAATATGTTATTCAAGCAATGCAGTCATTTGTTCCACAAGGTTACCTGCCAGGCAGAGCTAACCAGGAGTAATAGCATTAGAAGCCTATACTTAAAATCAAGCATGAGCTAATCTGCCTGTGACAATAGAGTCTTAAATATAATTTGTGGCAGATTCTTTAGTTCTTGCGCTGACAGACAATTGCATTTTGTATTCAATGAGCATAGATTTTTCCTACCTCATCCCAATTCCAAATTTAGAGTCAGAAGACTCTAATGTGCTCAGCTTCACAGGCTAACAGGTACTATTTCCCAGGAGCCTCAGACAGGAGGGCAATGCTCTCCTTTATTCAATAAACACTCCCTCTGCCCCCCTTTTAAATCATTTTACTGATCAATGCCAATTCCAAAAATTGTGTAGCATCTGACTGCGGTGAGGTTCATGTCTGATGCTGGTGTCCCTGGCATGATGTGTGAGCTGGCCTTTCCTGGGAGCCCCTGCTGTGTGTTGGCGCTACCAGCCCTGGAGACAAAAGCATGCAGGGCACAGACCGCCGAGAGCTCATGAGAGCCTGGGAGACAGAAGAACAGCTGGAATCCTCCAGAGGGCAGCGGTGTGAAAGGTGAGCATGGAGTGGGAGCCGTACCTGTGCTTGAGAGGGAGGCTGTTGAGTCCTCCCCAGCAGGCCTGGAAAAGTGGAGTGGAAGGAGGGAGGCGAGGCAGAAGAGGTGACAAAGCCTATATCACAAAGGGCTTTTGCACGTCAAGCTCAAGACGGGCCTGATATCCCTGGCAGCAGAGCTGGGGTATAAGAGGAGAGTGAGAGCTCAAAGCGACATGTGGACACAGAGGTTGAGGAAACAAGCCCAGAGTCATGCTTCTGTGCCACAGAAAAGTGACCGTGCAGGCCGCGAGGGGCACGAAGGAAGACGAAGGGGCATCAATGAAAGTAACTTCCAAATGGCCCTGCTTGAGGGACTGCCATGCATCACTCCCAGGCCACAGTGATCTCGGGCCCTGCACCTCTGCATCCTCAGCCAGCTGGAACCTCACCTCCTGCAGGAGATGGACCCTGTCTGGGGCCCACACTGATGTCATTTCTTCGTTGAGCTCTGGAGGCAGTTACCTGGAGCTGGGACCTGGCCCTGCCACTTCACAATGTGATTTTGGGCACCATGCTTAACTTCTCCAAGCCTAGTAATTCTCAGCTGTGAAATGGGGATAATAACAGTATGTGCCCCATGAAGTTAAGAGGGAGATTCAACGGGAGAATGCATAAAAAATGCTTAGCATAGCACCTAGCACATTAAAAAGAAACAATAAAAGATGGTTGCCGCTGCTATTATTGCCGCTGATGCTGCTGGTGATACCAAGGTAGGCTGTCAGACTGAGGCCCTGGAGGGGAGTAGCCCTGCAATGGGGACTCCAAGAACACGTGGCACTTGCTCTGAGGTGCCCTTAGCCTCCCTAGGCTCCTCCCCCGAGGTCTGCCCCTGGCCCTCCCCAGACTTCAACTCCATCTCTCTCCTGCCCTTCCTGGACAGCCTCCTTGAAAGTATCATGTCCACCTGCTGTCCCTCCTCCCTCAGGCTCCTCCAGTGGGGCTTCTGTCCCCACGCACCACACACTACCCTTGCCGAGGCCACCCATGATGGCCATGTGGCACCCTTTAACCTTCATCTCACGGGGCATCTTTGCCACAGTTAGCACTGCTGACCCCACCTTCCCTCAGAAAACTTTTGCCCTCCCTGACTTCTCACACAGACACACTCGATGCCCCCTGGTAACCCTCCCTAATCCCATAGTTTTTCTCTCCTCCTCAGAGCAAACCACCACCACCGCCCTGAGGTCGGTATGATTTCCACACATATTTTGGGAATTTTATCATTTATAGCTGGATTCACAAGCAATAAATTTACAGAAAACATTGCTTTGGGTGTTTTTAAAATTCACATAAATGGAACCAAGCCTCACACATCATAATACCACTTGCTATTTTTTTCAACATTAGTTTCAAGATTTACCCACGTTGACACATGTAGGGTTGGGTTTATTCATTTTTAACTGTGATAGAGTTTTCTCTTGAGCGAATATACCATAACGTATACATTCTCTCCCATGCTGATCCACATATAGGTTTCCAATTTTTTCACCATCATAGACAGTGCTGTAGTCAACATCTTGTGCACACGTGTGTCACGTGTGTTAATTCCTTAGGGCACATTCCTAGATGTGGTATTGCCATGTCAAAGGGCATGTGCTTTTGTAATTTTGCTAGATGTGGTCAGTTACTCCCCCAAATTGTGCCAATTTATATTCCCAGGTGGGGAGTGTGAGAGTTCCTGTCTTCCCACATCTGCACTTGGTAATGCTATCTTTTCTTCCCAGTAAAATTGCTATTATTTAACTTTATTGGTTTTTCTATGATTACAAAAGTGGAGCATGTTTGTTATAATAAGTTAGAATAGTACAAACACGTACAACATAAAAAGTGAAAATCCCAGAATATTTTCTGTTCATACACTAGCATATAAATAAATGAAAACGTTTGCTGTTTTTCTACAGGGTTGTTTCATTCAACTGTATCATCTCTAAGTAGTTTAAAATGCACATACACATACAAAATTGCTCCTTTTTTATTTTTATTTTTCAGTGGTGGCCTGCCAATTGATTTCATTACTTAGCACATAATTTCAGGGCCTGGCACATTAAACATTTTCTCCATGTGTAGATGGATTGATCCTTACATGTATAATCACTTTCATTAAGTTTCTTCTTTTCCATGCCCAGAAGAACATAGGCTATCTTCTTTCTTTCTTCCTTTCTTTCTTTTCTTTTCTTTCTTTCTTTTCTTCTTTCTTTCTTTCATTTATTTATTTATATTTGGCTGCGTTGTGTCTTCTTTGCTGTGTGTGGGCTTTCTCCAGTTTTGTCGAGTGGGAGCTACTCTTTGTTGCGGTGTGCAGCCTTCTCACTGCAGTGGCTTCTCTTATTGAGGAGCACAGGCTCTAGGTGCACGGGCTTCAGTAATTGTGATACGCAAGCTCAGTAGTCGTGGTGCACAGGCTTAGTTGCTCCGTGGCATGTGCGATCTTCCCAGACCAGGGCTCGAACCCGTGTCTCCTGCGTTGGCAGGCGGATTCTTAACCACTGCACCACCAGGGAAGTCCCCATAGGCTACCTTCTACTTGCAAAAGACCAACATTAAGATTGAAAACCAAGATATTAATAGGAAAGAGTCTTTGGGAGCGTTGCAAGGGTGGGATGATATACAAGCAAGCGCCCAGGCACCAATGCATCATCAGAGAGCTAGACAGACCCATCCATTCCCCAGGACTGTGATGAACCAGCCTAGCAGTGCCTTTCTTAATAGAAAAAATAAAAAGTTAATATATTCCAGCAGTCACAGCCTGAATCATCCAGAAAGTTCTCTGTGTCTCTCTTGCTAAGCACCTAACCAAATTATCTCTTGTTAGAGACAAGCAGCGAACATTCAATCTGTGTGAGGTAAAGACTTGGTCAGAAGCGATTCCCCTGGAGTTCTGTGTCCTCCATCCTTCCCCAACCGAAGCTGTGAGGGTCCCTGCAGCAGACAGGACGGAGGTTAGAGGCTGAACCTCAGGGCTGTAGGTCCTGTGCTGGCATGGGGGCTTTATTGTGTTTGGGCTGCAAATGGGGGTTTAAAACATTTGAGTCAACGTTTGAAACTTGGGAAAGCTCACATACAGATATGGCTCCCCAGCTCTGGGCAGCACGGTCAGTCTGCAGAGAACCAGAATCCCTACCATTCCCTGCTGCCTTGCAGGGCCCACTGCTGTTGATCTTCACTTGGTGACCTGTGACTCCATCAAAAGCAAGAAAACAGTATAGATCAAGAAAGTGGAACGTCTCAAGAAAAGTGGCAGAGAGAGCATATTTCTCCCTGGAAGCGCAGAATATTTGAACATGTTTAATATTCAGGACAAAGTGTCTTGGCATGTTCTTTACCTGCCTGGCTCCCACAGGCAGCTGAGTTTCAGACTCCTGGATGTATGGGAGAGTCTCAGCTGGCTCTCAACCCAAGGCCTGTGGGGCTTTCAGCTCATCACTTGCCTGCTCCGGGCCTCCGGTTCCTTACCCACCCAGAAGGCGGTGTGGCCACAAGCACGTGCCTCTCAGGGGCTGAGTTGCTTTCTGTTTCTGTTCAGACTCTAGTCTTCCAGGTGGTGATAAAACATGAGTTTGAGGTGCTTCGGGTTTGCAGTCATACTTTAGGGACCCCCCCCCACTTCCTGTCATGCAAAGGAGTTTCATTTCTCTAGATGTCAGGAGGGCAACAGTGTGCAGGGCAGACGTCAGCCTGGCAAGCAGGTAGCTGGAAGCCTGTCAGGAGCTGAGAGTTGCCTCACCTCTCCCTGGGCCTCCAGGCCTCCCGGTGACTCTCCGTGTGACCTTTGACCCCCAGCTAGGGCATGTCAAGGCCAGAGGTGGGGCAGGTGTGATTCCAGGGCTGCTGTCAGAAAACGGACCCCCAACCAAAGGCTGGTGCCTGAAAAGTTACTGGCTCTACCACGTGGCTTGAACATGACCTTGAGTGGGAGGGACCTTAGGCCTCCCTCAGAAACCTCAGCCTTGGGGTGGGCTTTGTTCTTTCTTGAATGGAACTCTGCTCTATGCAACTGGAAAATGCTCTAAATTTGCCTCTGTAATGGGGAAAACTGAGGCATGAGAAGACAAATTATAACTGAACAAGATGAGTTTCCAGATCCCAGGGGTGATTTTCTACACAGTTCATTTTAGCAATGTCCAGGGCAGTGGAAAGAGATGGCTCGTCTGTGGATGAGATAGATGCAGAAGCCAATAAAGTATTCAAAGGAAGCACAAAAGGCAGTCTGGGTGGGTTTTATTAATTATATTTCTTTTATCCTCACAACAATGGTGCGTCAGTATTCTACGCTGAATGTGCCCAATTGACACTAATGATTTCATCCTTTTGTTTCTGTTAAGAAAAGAAAAAAGCTCTGTCTGCCCAGCTACTCAGGCCCAGCGTGAGCCCGAGCCCAGCAAGGCCTTAGAAGCCCTCATCTGGGCCTCTCTCCCTGTCATTTGTGTACCCTGGCTCTCCCTGGCAATGCCAACAGCAGTCCCACCCGGCAATGGCCAGGCCTTGCTCCCACCCTCCTCCATTGTGCTTTGCCATAACCCTACATACAGGTACTCTGACACGGGTAATAAGTCCTCTGGGTGGAGAGACAGGCAGGTGTGTGTGTGTGTGTGTGTGTGTGTGTGTGTGTGTGTGTGTGTGTGTGTGTGTGTGTGTGTGTGTGTGTGTGTGTGTGTGTAGCAGTATCTCTGAGCCAAGGACCCCTCTGGGGGTCCTCAAATCACATTCCTCACTTAAGCGTTCTTTTTGAAGAAAGGAAAAATAAAAAGGAGGTTATGGATTGCTTTCCTCCCACACTCCCTGTATCTTATTACTAAATTTTGTTATTTAGCATAAGTTAGAAAGGGTATGTGTGCTTGGGGCACGGCAGTGACTGAAAGTGTCATGAATCATTTATTTGCCCACCTCTGTTGTCATCCTTTCACCTTGGAACCCGGGAGGAGTTGTGAGCAATGGCCTCGAAGCGTTTCCAGTCTTCAGGGTAATAAACCTCAGTGTCCTTCTCTCCTTCTCCTTCCCGTGCTGCCCCGTAATGGGCTGCTGCGCATCTGGCCCAGGAAAGAGGCCCAAGGAAAGCGTGCAGGCGATAAACAATGTTTCCTGTTACAAATGAATGAGACAAGTGTGCACACCTGACACCTCTGCCACTGTCTGAACGTAAACTTCATTAGCCCGGATGCGTGGGGTGGTGCACGGACTGTGGGCAGCTGTTAGTTAAAGCGAGATCCCCGTACCAGACCCTCACCTGGAATACCCCCAAAGGGCTTTCAGAATGGGGTTTGGATGACTCTCCTGCCCTCACTTCACATTGGCATGCGCCCCCCATCCCCACTGCAGGTAGCCCTGGTTTGTGGGAATATCCTAGAAGGGGTCCCAATGTGGCCATATCCACCTGTACCTTGGGCAAGGCAGTTGTGGAATTTCCACGCTGGGGGCTTGAGGGTGACCTGCAGCTGAAGGTGGGGGCATTGGCATATCCTGAGGACGGGTCCGCAAACTGCATGTTTGGTGAGGTAGTTTGAGAGGAACTGATGGTGACAATGGAGGGGCCAGAGCTGCTCCCGCTCCCACGCTCCAGCACTGCCAACCTCCTCCCCGCACCTGACTTTCTACCCTCCAGGACCCCTCCTCCCAGGCAGTGGGGGCCAATTCTCACAGCTGGTGACCCAGGCCCCTCCTGGCACCCTCAGTGGAGCCCACGTTGAGAAGACCATTGCTGAGGGCTTGCTGATGCTCTGCTGGAGGGCCCCATGTGCTCACTCAGCCCGAGCAGCTGCTGGACTCTGGCACACTCTGATGCTATAAAAATATCAGCACTGCCGCCCCAGCTCCTGGAGAAAGTCTCAGCGTGACAGCCTGCAAAGAAATCCTACTTTTGAATTTCATCTACAAATCGTGGTTTCCTCCAGACAAGCTCAAACCTGCACAGATGGCCCCTCACACCAAAAAGTAAAAATAACAAAGCTTGTAATTCTGGGCCTCCCTTTTTCTCTGGGAAGATGTGCTGCTGCACGTTTCAGGAGGCATGCAGCCTGTGTACGGCAGCAAGCCCTCCCCTCCTGGACACTCTCACTCGCCCCTTCTGGCGCGCTGGTGGGGAGCAGTCATGGCCCCTCGGGGTGTGTTCTTGGAAGTGTTTCTGGGGTGTCCGAGCCTTTGGAGTGGGGCAGGGAGGTCCAAGGCTGGGAGTTAGAGTGAAAATTCATCCCTCACCCAACTACCCAAGACTGGCCATATTGCCATCCATGCGACAGTGTGGGGAAATGGTGGAGGGTTTGGAGTAAGGCCTCAGGTAAGGTAGTCAGTAACAGTGGGGGCAAGAGGCTGCCATGCATGCCGAAGGCAGGTGGCATGGTGGGAGACAGGAAGCTCTGGGGCTCCTGATTTACTGAAACCCCCACCTCCACACCCCAGCAGGCCACAGGAGCTTCGATGACCCATTAATTCTTTCCACCAATGTTTGCTGAGAGCATCTATGCTAGGCCCTGAGGATACAGTTATAGACAAGACAGACCCAGAGGGCACAAGCCCAGTGAACACACAGTCAAGGTAATCTGTGGGCTGGGTGGCCATAGACCCACTAGTCAGGAAGGTCAGAGCAGGAGGCCAGGAGAGAGACAGAGGAGGTAGGAGCCCCTGCCAGAGACTATGAGAGACACTTGTAGACTGGGTCCAGTGTGACCCAGCACCCCAAAGGCTCACACTTCTTTCTCATTCAGAAATGGTGGCTGCGGTCTTGGCTCCACCAGAGGGTCATATGACAGAAAGATATTCAGTGGCAAGTGAAACACAATTCAAACTGCCAGGAGAAAAAAATTCTTGGATACAGGCGTCTGGACAGCCCAGGGACATATCTAGCCTCAGGCACGGCTGGATCTGGGTGTTTGCATGCTGTCCTCAAGAATCTATCTCCCTTGCTCAGCTCAGCTTTGTTCTTTGCCGACCTCATCCTCCATGTGGCATCTGCTGGTATCTCCAAGCTGATAGTCCTACCAGTAAGCCCCTCCTCAATCCCTAGCCAAGGTCCTGGGGATGATTCTCATTGGTCCAGTGTGGGTCACATGTCTGTGCCTTCTCTAATCACTGGAGGAGGATGCACTGCCAGGAGGATGCAGTGCTCTGACTAGCCAGGCAGGAGCCAGCCGGGTTGGAATCAGTCCCATCTGAACTACCTGGTTTCACAGAAAGGGTGAAGGGATGCTGGTCTGGAGAAAGCAGCAAATACAGAAACAAACAACAATGAAACCCTCCCAAAAGATGGTTGACAGCAAAGATGTGAGCATGCTCTGAGACAGCTGCAAAAATCCTGCTTCCAACAAGGTTCTTCTTACTGCAGGTGTGTGGCCACTGTCATTCATCCCTTCAGCATCCCTGACTCCACAGTGCTGGCGTCTGTGCCAGGCCCGGGATGCAGGGAAGGTTCTGGACACCCCGGTAGGGAAGCCTGCCCCAACACCTGGCCTCAGGGGTAGGAGCAGCCCAACACTGAAGTCTGCTTCACCCTCAAACCCTGCAATTTTCCTCTCTGGTGTCTGCTAGGTTTTCTTGTGTTTTGCTTCCATCTTCCTTTTCCTTAGACCAGCTCGTGAGATCTCCCATCTGGCCTGGAGGAAAAAAGACAGGGATCAGGAGGGTCCTCGCTAGCCAAAGCCCCAAGCCTAGGCCTCTCACGCACAAAGCCTCTATTTGTCACCCAGAAGACCACTGTGCATAGATTTGCTCTCCTTATTAGAATAAGGGTCTGAGTCCAACATCCCACTGCAGTTCAGGGAGGCTCTGTCAGAACAGGTACAGCCAAACGTGTGGCCCTTGGTCCAAGGATGGGGGTTGGGCAAAGCAAGTGGCATTATCGGAAAAAGACATGCTGAGACTGGCTAGTAGGTAAGTAAGCTGGGAGGAGGCAAATAGAAGGGTTCAGCTTCTGGACCACCACACAGCCTTGTGTCATTGTCCCCACGTGTCTCAGGGAATGAACCTGGGCAAGTCGTTTGACGGTGCATTCACAGTAACTTCCTTAAAACAGATCTTTAGGGAAGAACTGGCTTCAGGGATTGATTGGGTTCGGATTCAAACAGCAGGAAAGCAAAGTTCTCAGTCTTGGCCTGAGGGCTCCCAGCAGTGTGCACGGCACTGTTGTAAAGGCTCTGGTTTAGTTATTTAGTTCTCCCACAACCCCATTTCAGAGAAGAGCAAACAGTTACAGGGAGATTCAGCAACTTGCCCAAGGTCATGGGGGGGAGGTGGAGGGGGGGTCAGGGGCTGGTTTCGGGGTCAACGGCTGGTTTCAGGGTCCGTGGCTGCACTGCATGAGAAGCCCGGGCCTGGTTAAGGGTTGGGGCCCAGGTATCTGCTCTCGGGGACTGCGAGGACTGCGGGCCCTGTGGCGGCCCCGGCCGCATGTACCTCGGAAGAGCAATCGTTAGCCCCCTGGAGCCGGGCAGCCTAGCTTCTGTGCCCGAGACACGCTCTGCTAGGAATCCTGTGCACTCTGCTCGCCCCTCCCTGGCACCCCGGCCCCAGGCGGCCGCCGACTCCGAGTGCTGCGCTTCCAGGTCACGCTGCGCCGACGGAGGAGCAGGAAGAGAGGTGAAGGAAGCCGAGGAGGAAGAGGAGGAGAGAGGACGGAGGAATGCCTGAGTGGAAGTCGGCTCCGGGTAGGAGCGCTGAGTGCTCTGCGCGCCGCTGCAGGGGGTGCTGACGACCCCCGGCTCCGGGAAGAGACGGGTGGGCCGGGAGGCGGGCCACAGGTCCCGACCAGGTCCATCCCCCGACCCCGACACCCTGGCGGAAGCTATCATGACGACATGCTGCGCGCCGCCTCTCGAGCGTCCTCTGGAGGCGGGCACCACTACTACCTCATTGTACAAACTGGGAATCTTCGGCTTCGCTGTGTCCCAGGCCAGGCCCAGCCCCAAGGGGCGGGAACAGGACGCCAGGAGCAGGAGCCCGACCCCTACACAAAAGAGCCAGGCTGCCTGCGTCGGGACTCTGGCCACACGTCTTTGGAAAAGTTTCTTAGCCTCTGACGGCTCCGCTTTCCCCATCTGTGAAATAGGATGGCGCCCACCTCACCGAGTTATCAAAGGTTTATTACGTCCCTTAGGCCAGAGCCTGACACTGCCGAGCCGACTCAGTGTTGGCCATTGCTAGCAGGGTTTTAGCTAAATGCGAGGAACTGAGCATCAGTGGGGCGCACGCAGGACTGGCCCTGGCCGCTGCCTCCCAGCCCGCAGGCCGCGCGCTGCCGCAGCCGACGAGTCTCCCTCTGCGAACAGCTAGCTAACACCGCCTTCACGGATCAGGCTGCTCTCCACGTGCGGCGTGTTTACCCACGTGATTCTGACACGCCCACCGTTCCAGGGCCCCGCCCCCGCCCCGCCCCGCCCCGCCTCTCCTCGCCTCGCCGCTCTGCGGCTATTGGCTCTCGGCTGAAAGCTGTCGGCTGCGGCTGTTCGGCGCTGGCTGCACGGAGCGCGACCTCGCGCCACCCCGACGCCTGCCCAGCAGACTGAGCAGGTCGTTCACTCCTTAGGCAGGCTAGGCTCGGGCACTGCGCTGGATCCGCGCCTCAACGGGGCGAGCAAGGGGTCTGGTCCAACGCAGAGGCTCTGCGGGGTGCGCCCGCGGAAGGGGCGGGGCCGGAGCGGCTGGGGGCGGGTCCATGGGCGGGGGCCCTTCAGAGTGCACCCGGCGGAAGGGGCGGGCCCGGGGCGGGATTGTGGGCGGGGCCCTTCCTGCGCAGGCGCTCCGCAAGGTCGGGCCCGGGGCGTGGCCGTCCCGGGGGCGTGGCGGGCGTTTTCGGTGCTGTGCAGCCACAGTGTGCCGGAACTGCTGCGGGCCCTTGTGTGTTCGCTGTTTGCTAGACCGTGCTACCGAGAGACAGAACCTGATGAAGCTCGGTCATTCGCGGAAGGGCACATTCAGTCCCGCATTCCTCTACAATTTCAGCAGAGCCGCTCCCTCTTCCCTGGTTTTGTCCCCTTGACTTTCTCAGCCGCCCTTCCTGCTGTCTCCTCGGCGTCCTCTGCCCCTCTAGTGTTGATGTTGCACAGGGCTCTGGCCTCAGAACCCTTGGCTTCTAGGCTGATCCTGGGAGATCTGGTCCGCTCTCTGGTATTAACTCCCGTCTCTGTGCGCATAATCCTGATAGTTCTACCAGTAGCTAACACATATGTGCTAGGGCACTTTTCTACGCGCTTTGTGAACATTCACTAATACCACTTGGACACATTACACCTAAATCTTTGTCTCCCAGTCCAGACTACTGCCCTCAGCTCCATATCTTTCCATCCAGATGCCCGCTGGACCCCTCACTAGATGTTCCACAGGCCCCTCTGAGCAAGCAAATCTGAAGTGGAACCCACCTTGCCCCAAATCTGTTTCTCCCCAGATCTCCCCCTCGGTGAATAGCATCACCATTACCCCAGCCACCAAACAGGGCTTGAGTTCGGTTTTTCCTTTTTTCTTTTACTTAGATTTCACCTATAAGGGATCTCATACAGTATTTGTCATTCTCTGTCTGACATCTCACTTAGCCTAATGTCCTTAAGGTCCATCCATTCTGTCAAATATTATTGTGAAATCATCCTCAACATAGAAAACTAGAGAATGAACAGGCTAATTAACCTAATAAAAGAATTGAACAAAGGCAACTTTATAAGATCAGAATATAAAGTCAGTAATGGGAACCTTGACAATAATAATACGTTTCTTGAAAAAGTAATCAAAATAAGACAACTTGCATGATACTGAAGTATAGGAATTCACCTAACAAAAAATGTGCAAGATCTTTAGGGGGCTAACTCTAAAATTCAAATATATCGATTTTTTAAAGGGACTTGAATACACAGATAAATAATGGGATAACATCTTAACCTTGAAAGAATGTAAACCCCCCACCAAGTGATCTATATATTCAATACAATTCCAGTAAAAAATTCCAACCTGATTGTATTGGAACTTGGGAAACTGATTCTACAATGTATATGGAAGAATTAAGGTCCATGATATGCTAAAACAATTTTGAAAAAGAAGAACAAAGGGAAGGTCTTGCTCTATAGGCATTAAAACAGATTACAAGACCATAGTAATTAAAATATTGGGATATTGGTACAGAAACAAATAAATGAATCAAATAGTTTGGAAAGCCCAGAATAAATTCATTTATAAAAGTTGGTATGTGATAGAGAAAAAATTACAAATGATTAGAGAAAGTCTAGATTATTTAGTAAGTGGCTCTGGGAATATTGATTTTTCTATAATGGAGAAAAAAATAAAATTGGATCCCTACCTCAGACCTTATACGTAAACTCTAAATCGATTAAATAATTATTAAAGGTGAGAATATAATGCTAATAAACTAGAACATAGGATAAAATCTCTGTGATAAGAAAGGATTTATCATTACCTCAGAAGCTTAATCCATGAGGAGGAAAATGATGGATTTGATGACACCAAATGGAAACAACATGGAAAATGTTGCTCTACTATAGATAAAATCAACATACAGATGACAAGCTAGGAGAAGGTATTCTTCATGCCTTAAACCAACATATCTATATTCTAGGCTATAACTAGAATAATTAAGGAACTCCTGAAAATCAGTCCAAAAAAATAAAAATAAAGGAAACCTAATTTTTAAAAACTGGGCAAAAGATATGTATAGGCTGTTCCCAGGAGAAATCAGAATGACTAAGGTATACAAAAGAGGAGAGGTATCCTCACTGGTGATCAGAGAAATGCAAAGTAAAGGAATGAGGTGCCACATTACCCCAGTCAACTGACACGACTCAGCGGGTCAGATGGTATGAAGTGCTGCCATGGAGGGATGGGAGAGCGTGTGACAGGTGCAGTGAAATTAAATATGCATGTACATTTGCAGAGCTCAGACTACGGTGACGGAAGTGAGGCCCTCACCGTCAGGGCAGACCTCCACTCGCGTGGAGGTCCATATGCGCTCTGGGCGCTTCACTGCCTCCCTCTGGTCCTGGCCTTGTACCTGGGGACTCAACAGTTCCGCTCTTGCATATGTACCTAGAGAAACTTCCTCAGAGGCCCACAGGCAAAGGCATTCCAGTTCGTTTATGACAGCAGCTATGTACGTATCTCCCACAAGGGAACTGGACAAGTAATATTTGGTATGTGAAGATAATGACAGGGTCTTTCGTGGTGAACAAGGATTGCCCAGCTCTTGGCCTCTGGGGAGGAGGGTGGAAACCTGGTGAATAAAACTGAGAGCAAGGCAAAAGGACTTCCATCCACATTTTGTCTGGGAGGGTTTGTAGGTTTCTGAGCCTTTGTCACTGATCCTCCTGCGCCCTCCGCCAAGAGGTGCATTTGGACTTGGCAGGGAAGAGAGAAAGTTGGAAGGTGCCCTGAGGTTACCTGTGAAGGATTAGGCATATTTTCACTGTCACATAAAGAAACAGAGGGCAGAAGTTTCAAGATCTGGCTCCCGTGTCAAGGCAGAAAGGATTTAGAGAGTAAAGCTTGGACTCCGGAGTTTACACACATAGGGTCTAATCCCTTTTTAACTTCCTATAGATGTGAATTTGGGCAGGAAACCCAGAACAGTGAACTTCAGTTTTCTTTGCAGTGAGATGGGAGTAAAAATAAGGCTTAACACAGAGAGTTAACATGAGGAGTCAAAGGAGAGAAGATATCTGAAACCAGTTCTCTCCTTCCCTGTCTGTTTCTCAAACAGCATGGACAAGTAAGGATTCTTTAGGAATTTTTGCACACTTTTCTAATCTTCAGATAGCAGTCTGGAGGTCTTTCAGGAGAAGCTCTGGGCCAGGGAATGCAGCTCAGTGGGTGGCAAATGGAATCATCCGTCAGATTCAGATATTTCCATCCCAACCTTTCCAGACTTCAGGCTGTAGGTTAGAACCAACACTGTTTTGGATATTGCTCAGCTCTGGAAGCTTCGGAACAGCCCCCTGTGGGAGGTGGTCTCCTTACCCCAGTCCACAACTCTGACAACTCTCATTTCAAAGAGAGAGAACTCATTTTCTTTATTCAATGTTAAATTATTTTGTATTTAAATGAGAAATAGAGCCACATTGAAAAATAATAATATCAGTGAAAACTGTAATAATCAGCACCACCCTATCCCAACTGTTGTTAGCATCTGTGGTGTAGGTCTGCTGTTCCTCCATTTAGCCTCCTTTCCTCCTGGTAACAGTTTCCTATCTTCCACTGGGGAACCAATCCTCCTGTTCTCAGATTGCGGGATTTGAGTTGGGTTCAGTCCAGATCAGCTCTGCAGGATCCATTACAAAATGAAAATGCAAGGCCACTTGTTCAAAAATTATTAAGAATTTCAAGATGCTACAGCAGAGCGTTAAACCAAGGTAAGGGCCCTATGAGGCTGCACCCTTGAAACCAGCCCTGGGTGGGTGCATGACTCAGGTTTTGCCAATGAAATTCAAAACTTTTGCCAGAAAGAGGCTCTCACTTTTTGCTTAGATTACTAGATCAGTAAAAAGATAAGCCTGGAGTTGTTGACTGCCATCCTTGTCTCACCACGGGGAGAGCCCTTGCTGGGAAAACATAGTCCAGGAAGAGATGGACTTCCGGTAATATAATGTGAGATGTTGAGCTACAGCTCTCAGAAGCACAAGTCATTTCATTCTGTCTTAGGCTTCAACTCGTTTGAGGTACATCTAAGAATTAAGATTCCTGGAGCATTTCACTCTGTCTTTATGTATATTCACTAAGTTGTAATCATAAAGCACATGTAATGTTATATGCTTTTCAAAAGTTACATTATACCATGAACTTTCCTGGTGTTATTACAGTATTCATAGGCTGTATTGTTTATAGGTTGGTGCTTTTAAAAATACTTTTGTGATACACATCACAATGCATGTAGTTTGGGGAGAACATTTTTGATGTGATATGATATACCTTTTCATTTCGACCCTACATAATTATGAAGTTTCACTAGGATTTGGAATTTTTGCAACAGCCCAGGTGGGAGGGGGTGCTGCAGGATAGGGACAGCCAGCCATTTACAGCCTTGGACACAAACTCCCTGTGGGGCTTGGTCTGGGAGGGTGGTGGTGTGTGAGTACAGCCCTTGAGCTTCGAGTGAAGGGGCAGACAGCCCCTGGAAATGTTTAGTGTCACAGCAGGAAGCTTTCATCTAGTCCAACCTCCTCGTGTCACAAATAGAGAAATTGAGGCCCAGAGAAGGGAAGTCAGCAAGTTAGTGCAGAATGGGGCCTGGAACCCTGTCTTCACCATTTGGGTGCTCATTTAGGCAGCCTTCGGCAAGCACCTGTGAACCTTCTTGCCACCAGACAAATGACAATCCTGATTCTTGATGGGATTGCAGACTCCCAGAGACTCTGGACAGTACCTAAGCCCAGAAGCCTTTAAAAGTTCTTTGAGCTCAGCTTGTAGCTCAACTCCACATCCCCCTCATGTTTCAGCCCATCTGTCTGTGCCCTTCATAGTCAGTCCTAAAGAAAAGCCATAGGTACAAGGACCTCCCTTCCTTATGCACAGCTGTGCTTTTAGTTTGCTTTAACTGTTGCATGGAGCTCCATGCTATATATGTGCAGAAAGTTGATTTGATTTAACCAAGAATGGGCCCTTAGGCTGTTTTTTTTCTCTCTTCATTTTCAACTCTATTTATTTTAAAAAATAGAGTAACATATGTATGTTTTTTGTTTGTTTGTCTGTTTTTGCCCGCACCACGCCGCATGCAGGATCTTAGTTCCCTGACGAGGGATGATCGAACCCATGCCCTCTGCGGTGGAAGCACGGATTCTTTTTTTTTTTTTTTTTAATGTGGACCATTTTTAAACTCTCCATTGAATTTGTTAAAATATTGCTTCTGTTTTATGTTTTGGTTTTCTGGCCCTGAGGTATGTGGGATCTTAGCTCCCTGGCCAGGGATCAAACCTGCACCCCTTGCATTGGAAGGCAAAGTCTTAACCACTGGACTGCCAGGGAAGTCCCAGAAGCACGGATTCTTAACCACTGCGCCACCAGGGAAATCCCCGACATATGTATGTTTTAAAATCAAATTTATTGAGGTATAATTTATAACAAGATGCACCCATTTTGAGTAAGTTTTTTAAAAGGGTTACATCAGTGTAACCACTACCACAATCAAGGTACAGAATGTTTCCATCACCACAGAAATTTTCTTCTTGCTCCTTTGCAGTCAGAGTCTCCAACTCCAGGCAATCACTGATTCATTTTGTGCCCTTGTAAGTCAGCTTTGTCTTTTTTAGTTTTATGTAAATCACCTACACTACGTACTTTGTGTCTGGCTTCTTTCACTCAGCAAAAAATCTGTGAGATTCATCTGTGCTGTTGCATGTAGCAGTAGTTCTTTCCTTTGTCTCGCTGAACATTATGCCATTGTATGGTTATATTACAATTTGTTTATCTGCTCACCCACTGATGGACGTTTTGTTGTATTCAGTTTGGGGCTATTGTGAATAAAACTGCTATGGGCATTCATGTAGAAGTTTGTGTTTTCATTTCTCTTGGAAATTTCTGGAATGGGACTGTTGGATTGTACTGTAAGTATATATTTAATCTCATGTTTAACTGACACTGTTTTCCAAAGTAGTTGTACCATTTTGCACTCCCACCAGCAGTATATGAGAGTTCCAGCTCCTTCATATCCTCACCAACACTTGGTATTGGCAGTCTTTTTAATTTTAGCCATTCTAGTGAGTGTGTAGTAGTTTGCTATTATGGATTTCATTTGCATTTCCTTTGTAAGCAGAACACCTTTTCATGTGCTTTGTGGCCATGGCCATTTTTATACTTTCTTTTGTGAACTGGCTGTTTAAATCTTTCCCTAGTTATAATTAATTGAAGTATAATTGACTTATAATATTATATTAATTTCAGGTGTACTGCATTGTGATTCAATATTTTAGTACATTACAAAATGATCGCCATGATAAATTTAGTTACTATCATCATACAAAATTATTACAATATTATTGATTGTATTTCCTATGCTGCACATTACATCCCCACCCCTAGTTTTAAATTGGGTGATTTGTCCTCTTACTATTGAGTTGTAAAAGTTCTTATGTATTTGGGACAAAGTCCTACATCAGATATATGTATTGACAATATTTTCTGTCAGTCTGTGCCTTGCTTTTTCATTTTCTTAAAAATAAGTTTCAAAGGGTAGGTTTTAATTTTCATGAAGTGTAAGTTTACCATTTTTTTCTTTAATGGTTCATGCTTTTTTGAGACATTAAAAATATTTTTGCCTACCCCAAAGTCACAAATATTTTATTCTACATTTTCTTCTAGTGGTTTTATAGTTTTTATCTTCAGGTCTATGAACTATTTTGATTTAATTTTGTGTGATATAAAGTAAGAATCAAGGTTTGGGTTTTGTGTTCAGTTCAAAAATTTTTTCAATATCTCTTGTGATTTCTTCTTGATCTGTTAGAAATATTTTATTTATTCAGAAGTATTTTATTTAATTTCCAAATATTTGGACATTTTTAAGATATGTTTCTGTTACTGATTTCTAATTTAATTTTGTGTGGTCAGTGAATATACTCTTGCTTTCAATCCTTTTAAACTTGTTGAGAGTTGCTTTATGGCTCCTCACATTGTCTATCTTATTGAACATTCTATGTGCAATTAGAAGGAATGTGTATTCTGCTGTTGTGTGCATTTTTCTATAAACGTCAATTAGTTCAAGTTATTTGATGGTATTATTCGAGTCTTCTATATTCTTATTTTCTACTTATTCTATTAACCACTGAGAGAGGAGTATTGAAGTCTACAACTGTAAGTGGATTTTTCTATTTCTCCTGAAAGTTTTTTCAGTTTTGTTTTTATGTACTTTGTAGCTCTCTTATTAGATGCATATATATTTATAATTTTTATATGATAAAATGATCCTTTTATCATGATTAACTGTGTGTGATGATTAGCCCTGACAATATTCCTTACCCTGAATTTTACTTTGTCTGATATTAATGTACCCATCCCAGCTTTCTTGTGATAAGTGTTGTGTGGCATGTCCTTTTCTATCCTTATATTTTAACAAACAAATGATTAAAGTTTTTTTTTTTTTCTGGACATTTATTTGGATTTTACTTTTTCATCCAGTCTGATAAACTCTTTTAATTTAGAGAGTTTAGACCATTTACATTTAGTGTAATTATTGATGAATTTGAGTTGGAATTTACCATATTGCTGTCTGGTTTTGTTTGTCCTACCTATTTTTGGGTCCTCTTTTCCTTCTTCTTGGCTTAAGTGAGGATTTAAAATATATTTTTATTTAATGTCCATTATTTTCAGTCATTGTTTAAGAGTTTACAATTTTACATTATCATGGTAATCTATGTTCAAAGAATATTTTACTACTTCACAAGTAACCTAAGAACTTTACAATAGTATACTCTCCCTTCCCCACATCCTTTTGAAAATTTTCTGTTTTATTTCTACATATTATAAACCCTGCAATATATTGCTAACATTTTAGGCTTAATCAGTGAAATTGTCTTTTTTTAAATGTTTAAGTGAAAAACAAAGCCTCTTATATTTATCCACACGTTTACCATTTCTGCCTTATTCTCTTTCCACCTGGTATTATTTTCCTTCTTCTGAAAAACTTCTTTTAATAATTCTTGCAGTGCAGGTCTGATGGTAATAAATCCCCTCAGCTTTTTTTTGTCTCAAAAAAATCTTTATTTCATCTTTATCTTTGAAGGATCATTTTGCTAGGTGTAGAATTCTAGGTTGCAGTGTTTCCCCCCCAACCATTTTAGATATGTCATTTCATTGTCTTCTAAAATATGTTGTTTCTAGCGAGAAGTCAATTTTCACTCCTATTTTTGTTCCTCTGTACACACAGTGTCTTTTTTTTTTTTTCTGGCTGCTTTAAAGGTTTTCTATTTATTTACTCTGGCTCATCATAAGTAAAATTTCTCCTAGCCCTATGTGAGCTCTGAAAAATTGTTCAGCTTCCAGCTTCCAGCAACCTAGTCATTCTTTACCTGGAATAGGTTTCACACTATTCAACCATAGCTTAGTATTCAACCACAGACTTAAGGGGACACTAATCAGATTTCTGAAGCTCTTTCTCTGTGCAGTTCCTACTCTCTGCTTCTCTGTCTTGCAAATTCCAGCTGCTTCAGTCTTCTTGAACTCTAATGCTTTTCTTCTCAGTGGACTGTCATGCTCTCTAAACTAAGTTTAAATCTGAAATGACTGAACAAAGCACCAAGTGTCTGAGAAAACCTGGAACTGACTAGATTAACTTTTCTGCCTTCAAGTAAAATGGAGGTTCAATTCTCATTTATAGAATATTAGAGAAAATTGCATTTTCCCATTTACATCTTGTGGTCTGAAAATATATTTTCTCCTACATATATGAAGGGAAAGACTTGAAGATGGTAAACATGGGTTGGGGGGGAGACTGGGTGGAAAGTAATTATTATCTTCTTAATATTCAGTTTCATTCATTAGTAGAATAGTGGGGGAGGGGAGACCTGGAAGATTTCAAAGGCTATTCATGTTTCAATACTCGTGCTATTTATGAACTTCTTAGACCATAAACTGTCCTTGAGAGAGTCTCTTTCTGTGGAAAAGTGATGTGTATCAGGGAGTGGAAGGTCTCACTCTGGTTCCTGAGGCCTCATTTCTCTCAGGTCACAGGTCCCATTGACTCACTGCTGCTTCTAGCAGGGGAGATTTGGAACTGCAGGAAGAGCCTGAGGTGTTTGAAAGGTGGGGCAGCTTGGCATTTCCTAGAGCTCTTTCTAGATTGGATCAAGTCTGTGGCTTTGTCAAGAGAGGATAGATCCTTGTGTAGCTAAACCTGACCTGCTCACCAACCCTATCTTATTTCTTTCCTTTAAAACTTTTATTAATTTATTTAGAGAATTTTAATTTCTGCCTTTGCTAGAAGTGAGCTGTCCTTTGGACAGAGTCTACGTCTGCCTTAGATTCTCCTATTGCTAGGTTTTTGCCCTAGACCAGGTTGGCAGTGAACTCCAAGCTCCAAGCCTAGCAAGTCTGTTGGGAAAAGAGAGCCTCTTTCCCAGTAATTCCAGCAAAAATCTCAGGATTGAGCCTCATTGGTCTCTCTTGGGTTACATGACCACCCCTGAACCAGTCACTGAGGCTGGGAGATGCAGGGCTCTGACTGGCCACCCTTGGCCGCTGGCAATCCCTATAGTCAGGGATGAGGTTAATTCCAACCTAACCATTTGGACTGGGAGACAGACAGGGGGCTGCCTCAGGAAAAATGGTGAGACTGTTCCCAAGAGAAGGGAGACAGGATGCTGGATAGGATATAATCAACAGATTTCTGCAGTAAGATTTTCTCAACATTCCAGATCCAAGACTCTTCAAAGCAGGGCTGCCTGTGCTGCTTGCCCTCTACACATATTTCTCATTTTATTCTCACACCAACCCTGTGAGAGCAGTGTTGCTTGAGATAAGGAAACAGGTTCAGGGAGCTTAAGTACCTGGGGCAGAAGTGGGGCGGCCCTGTGTTTGAACTTCCTGCCTGTGGAAGGCAGGACCTCAGGCTGCCTGTGTCACCTGGCCCCCTTTATTGTCTTAGACCTGCCTCCCCTCTGCCTGCAGTCCTGACACCAAGGAAGCTGTTCCTGTTTCAGAAAAGACAGGAAAAATTGGCAATGACCACGAGCTGAGAAGACATGATAAAATATTTCTTGTTTTCTCAAGTTTACATAGACCAAATTTTCACTGTTGCTATGGGGCAGAGAGATGAAAATAAATCTGTGTAATTTATTTTTTCTATGCGTCAAGTATATTTCCGCTTGCTTAGCACATGTACACACACACACAGACGCACGCACACACATACAGACGCGCACACACATGCCACACATATAGACTTTAATAAAATACTTAAACCCCTTTAATGCTCTCTGTGGAAGGAATAAATATGTACTGTACTTTCAACTTCTGTTCTTTGAAATACCATATGGTCTGCACTGTGAGCTTAAAATACTCTGGTGAGCGGATGCTTTCATGCAGCAGATAGCCAGGTGGAGCTTTCCCCGCCAATCTCACAAGGTTAATTAATCCTTTAAAATACAGTGAGGAGGAGTCCCTGCGTCAGGAACAGGCGCTGTCAGAGGGAGGTGGCCCACTGGCCTGCACAGGGCTGAGAAGAGAGTACAAAGGCAGCGGGCAAGGTGGGCTGGGCTGCTGCCCGATGGTGCCTTTGATGAGCAAGCTCAGTCACTCAGATCCTCACAGTTTGTGTCCTGCATAATCAGGGATAACAGGCTGATGGTCTGCATGAATAACTAAGTTTGTCATTGTGGTTAATTTTCCCTCAGAAAGAGCCCCCCCATCTCTCTGGCCCACTGCATATTTATAAAGGGCAGGGATACAAGGCAGAGGAGGCTGGATGGCCTGGCACCCCAGGGACGGGGGAGGGGTGGCTGCACCCAGAACCCTGGGAGGCAGACTCATGCCAGGGCTGGCACTGCAGGAAAGTGCAGAGCTCTGTGGAGCGGGGAGGAGAGGAGCTGCTGGGGGTCGGTGGAAGCCTGGTTTGCCAGGCCCCATTTGGGCTGTCTTCTTCCCTGCTCTGAGCCTCAGTTTTCCATCCATACAAGGAGCGTGTGGGCCACTTGACGTAGGCATCAGGGACTGTCATTTCCAAATGAGCTTACAAGTAGAGTCAGAGGATGGCGGGCGAGACGCTGACATCCGTCCAACACCCGTAGTGCTCTGCGAGCAAATATTTTTTAGATACATTCTTCAGTTATCATTCATCGCATGTATTTTGGTGTTAAAAAGTATTAGATTGTTCACTGTAAATATTTTAAATAGGCTATGGCTCTTGAAACCTCATTGTGGCATTTCTTTCTTTTTTTAAATTTGTTTATTTTTTTAATTTAATTTTTAAATTTTATATTGGGGTATAGCTGATTTACAATGCTGTGCTAGTTTCAGGTGTACAGCAAAGTGGTTCAGCTATACATTTACATATATCTCTTCTTTTTCAGATTCTTTTCCCATGACATTTCTTTCTGACTCTTCAAAGAATGTTCTTGGCAGCCTCTGAGTGGTCTGGCTTCCACTCTTTCCATACCTTTCAAAGGAGCCCAGGTAGAGGCTAGAAGGGGTGAGGAGGGGCTCAAGGACCCTCTGTGCTTCCCTGGCAGCCCTCTTAGGCCAGTACGTGGCAGTTCTGAGCCTTCCTCCTGGCCACCAGCCTTCCTCCAGTCTGGGGTCCCTAAGATTTTCAGTCCACATAGCAGAGGGATCCAAGGATGTACAGGGAAGCTAAATGGGGCAGTTGACTGGCCAGCTAGCTGCCCCTGCCTGGGACTGACCTCCCCCACCCCCATCCCTGCGTCCATGCTCAAGGCAAGTGGACTTCCTGGAGGAGATGACATCTTAGGTAAAATCTTAAAGGCAGTAAAGGATTCAAGGCAGAGGGAATAGAATATGCCAAGATCCAGAGAACACAGACCCTGGTGCTTCCAGGAACTGACAGAAGACTGGTGTGGCTGGAACATAGAATATTGGGATGGGGTCTGGGGAGTCAAGATGATGCTTGACACTGGTAGGGGTAGCAGTGTCAGGGCAGTCAGAGTGAAGAGTCTGGACTTTATCTTGAGGGCAGTGGGGAATTCCCCAGCCCACTCAAACCATCAGATTTGTCCTTTGGAAAGATCACCGAGGCTGCAGCTGCCTGAGACCTCGTTATACCGCCCCTCTCCTCACCCAGGGCACTGACACATCTGAGCCTCCTACCCTGCCTGGGTGGGGAAGAGCTGCACACCTCCAATCCCAAGGATAACTAGGAGCTGGCCTGCCTTGCAGTCCCTGCAAGATGGGCCAGAAAACGCTGTCTTCAGGATGCCCTCCCGCCCTAGCTGATGGGGGTGGGTGCATCAGAGGGTCCTTGAGCACTAAACAAAGGGGAGCTGAAGGTCACCACATTTCATGCTGCGCCATTTGAAGGAAGCACTTCTCCCCTTTTGAGGCTGTCAAGGAGCTCCTAACCCCTGGGATAACAGCAGGTCAAGGGGAGGGGACATGGCCCGAAACCAAGGAAGCAATCTCTAATAGTGGAATTTGGGGCATCGGAACTATTTTTGGACAGAGGAGGTGTCAGATGTGTGTAGGTGTGTGTGAGCCCCGGAACTGGGCTCCTGCCTATTCCACCTCCCTAAAAGTTGGCCTTGAGACCCAACAGAAGAAAGACCCCGGCCTAAGTGAGCATGACATTCTGAAACAGCAAAGCCCACTACAGCCTCAATCGCTAATTAATTAATGATGCTCCCCAAGTGTCTCTTGGAGGCCTTTCTCATGCAGGAGAGGGGAGGCCAAGGCTGCAGAGGTTCCATTCAGAGGGCTGTTGAATGGCTAATGGCTATTGAGATATAATGTCCACTAAGTCACATCTGATTCCCTATTTAATGTTGAAATATTTAATTAATTAAATGTGGCAAGTATTTAAATACCATGACACTCTACTCTGCATAACTCAAAGGCAGCCAGCCTCCTCTCCAGATTTGCCACCCCCTCCTAATCGAGCTGTCATCCCCCTGCCTGGGGGGAAGGACACCCACTCCAGGACCCAGTTCTGAGACTCAGGTCACCCGTGCCCTGAACATTATTGTTTGATTAGACCTCAGGCTGGTTGTGTTGTAAACAGTCTCCCCACCTCCACCCAAGGAATTCCGTTCCTCTCCTTTCCCCTGTTCTCCCCTCCTCCCCAAGCACACGTGATTAAGACTGGCTCCTGGACTCCCCACTGTGATAACAGATTCTGACCTTGGCCACACGATGGATGAATGACCCAGGCTGACCCAATCAGAATCCTTCCCCAGGATTTTTCTAACTGGAGTTAGAGGAAAAAGATTTTTGTTCTCTCTGGCTATAGTGCTCTGAGGAAGTAAGCTGCGGACTGCCTAAGGCCATGTTCCCTGACATCCAGAGAAAGAATAATCTGACATGCAAAGAGAAAAGAGAAAGCCTAAGACAGTCTCGACAGTGTCCTGTTCTCTAGAGCCAGCTGTCCTGAAGACTGAACCACCCTTGTTCTTTCTATGGCAGGATAGGTGGGTCAGTAAGTGACCCGCTTGTTTAAGCCAATTGAAATCAGTTTTGTCTCTTCTGCTGTAATCAGAACAGGCTTGACCAATACCAACCACCCCCTACCCCATTACCAACATATCACTTCTGTGCAGATAAAATGACTTTACTAGTTCAACTGTAAATGATATTTGTTAATAGTGCATATACCTGCCAGCAAAGTATGTTGGGTTTCCTTGAATATGTCCTATGCTCTTGATAATGAAGGGAGGCATCTAGGCCTGAAAGGTGAGTCCCTCAGGCAACTGTTACTCCTGCTGATAAGATCAGCATGCTTCTAGAACGGCTGGATCCAGGGGCTCAAATAGTGTCATCACCTTCCTCCCTGTCTGTGTCTCTGTCCATCTCTCTGCCTCTGTCTCTCTCCCCTGTGCATCCTATCATGTTGGTTTCATTCTCCAGCAATCTTTCTTCCTGTTGGAAGGAGCTCCAGGCTTACATTATCCTTACAAAGAGAAGTCCCAGTGGAAGAGGGAATCTTTCTTCTGGATACAAACACAACATTTCTGGGATTAGCTCTGATTGGATGGGCTTTGGTTATGTGCCCATTCCTGAACCAATCACTGAGGCCACAGTTAGAATACACTAATTGGCTCAGCTGAGTAATGCGCTGGCCCCAGAGTGGGGAATGGAGTCAGATGGACCCAGAGCGGGAGGGTGGGTCCCCAAGAAAAATGCAGTGCTGCTACCACAAAAAGAGTGAGTGGATATGGGCAGAAAAGAGGAACAGGAGGCTGCTAGACTAGGGTAACACGCTGCTTGGTGGCCTTCCTGCCCTGAGACCTTACCCTGCAGAGAATGCCCTCCAAGTGTGGGGAGTGGAGGCAAGGCTGGCACAGGAGGGAGAGAGCATGAGCAAATCGTGTCCCACAGTTTGGAGAAATGTTGGGGTTATCGCCACTTATTCTTTCCCCTGGTGGAGAGAAAGGGTAGGTACAGTGTGAAGTGAAGATGATGATGGGAAGTTTCTGAAAGAGCCAGCCTAACGCACTGAGAAAGCCCCTACTGTATACCAGACACCTAGAGAGATTTGGGCCAGGTCTGGGGGCTGTGCTGCTGGGGGACTGTTCAGCCACCTGACCAGGCCCAGAAGAGGGAGACCTGGGTAGGGAAGGTTCTGAGTATGGGGATGTCACCCCCAAGAGAAGGGAAGGTGGGTATTCAGTTACCTAAATCCAAAGAATTGGAGTCACTGATAATAAATAGGATAATTGAGAATAAATTATATCTATTATGCTTATTGTTTATTATTTTTCTCCCCTCATGCTTTCGTTATCTATTGGTACAACTACAGTATGAATTAGTGGCTTAAAGCAACAGCAATTTATTATTTTAGTGACCACATGGGTGACTGGGCTCAGTGAGCAGTTCTGTTCCAGGCGTCGTTGACTGGCATTGTTCTGATGCCAGCATTCAGCTTGGAGCTTGGCTGGAAGGGGAACATCAAGATGGCATTGATTGTGTCTGGTGCCTCAGCTGGGGTGGCTGGAATGGCAAAGAGTTGGCTCAGCTCCTTTCTGGGCGCGGTAGCTGGACTTTTTATATTGTATTCTGGGCTCTAAGAGACCCAAATCAGAAGCTGCCAGTTCTCTTAATGGCTAGACCCAGAACTGGCACAGCCTCACTTCTGTTACATCCTGTTGTCAAAGCAAGTCCCATGGCCAGCCCAGATTCAGGAAGGGAATTAGACTCCTCTTGATGGAAGGAGTGGTGTATGCACGCAGGTACAGTGGAATCGTTGGCTGCCATCTTTGGAGACCATCTACCACATCCCAAACATAGACACTGGAACAGTCCTGGTACAAAGTACTTTTTCAACACATATCTGTTGACAGAATTGGACTCAAGTTGCCCATATTTAGTTTATACCCAGACCTGTTCCTAGATCACAAGAGAGGATTGGGGTGCGATGACCTTGCCTCCCAGCCTGTAGCATGATGGTCTGTCTGCACCTCTTCTCACATACCTACAGGTTTATAAAGGATGTAAAAGAGACCAAAAGTAAGGGAAGCAGAATGGTGGGAAGACTGGCTTCATAGCCATAGCAGCCTTCCAGCCCCGATTCTAGGCTTGGAGAGAGTCTGGGAGTCCCTGTTCCACTCAGGCCCTTGGTTTCTCCATCTGTAAAGTGTGTGCATGGGACCTATTGACTAAATGGGCCTGAGGGGCCTTTTTAGTGCTGTAGTCTTCTGGTCATATTAAAATACAGATTTATTCATTTGTTTATTTATTGATGTGTCAGGCACTGTCCTAGGTGCTGGGACACAGAAAAGATATGACACAGTTGGTGACTTCTCTGACATATAAACAGACAAGTAAATGTGACCAGTATATTAGAAGGGGGACGGGCACATCACCCTCAAGATCTAGGTAAGAATGGTTCAAATGACCTTCTTAGGCCAGTGCTTCTGTTCCTGGCTGACCAGCAGAAACCTCCTGCATAGAGTTTCTAAATGCTGATGCTGAAGCCCCCGTTCCTAGAGATTTGATTCATTGGTCTGAAGTGCGGCCTGGGATTTCATCTAAATTAGAAGATTCCCCAGGCAATTCTAATATGCCCCAGGCCCTCTGGTTCAGATTTCCAGCTTGGATTCCCAGTTGCCTCTTGGCTACGCCCCAGCACACACTCAAAGGCAGGGCCCTGGGCTTCCCTGGTAGCACAGTGGTTGAGAATCTGCCTGCCAATGCAGGGGGCATGGGTTCGAGCTCTGGTCTGGGAAGATCCCACATGCCGCGGAGCAACCAGGCCCGTGAGCCACAACTACTGAGCCTGCGCGTCTGGAGCCTGTGCTCCGCAACAAGAGAGGCCGCTATAGTGAGAGGCCCGCACATCGCGATGAAGAGTGGCCCCCGCTTGCCACAACTAGAGAAAGCCCTCGCACAGAAACAAAGACCCAACACAGCCAAAAATAAATAATAAATAAATAATAAATAAATTTTAAAAAAAAAGGCAGGGCCCTGCCTGTCTTTCTCCTTAACTTCCCACCCCAAGTACCCCCCCCCCCCCCACCGCCCAACACACACCTTGGAAGCGCTGCAAGAGGCCAGCCTGCAGTGGAGCACAAGGGGGCAGGTTGACACCGCTGGCCCTCCCTGCCCTGAGTCCCTCCCAGCCCCCCTAAATGGGACCCTGGCAGTCTGTGTATCTTTGCTGGCCTCCAGAAACCTGGTGGGCAGTGTACCCGCGTGGCCTGGGAGGACACTGCCAGCACTCAGGGAAGGGTAACAATGTACCAGTTCACACAAAGCTGCCCACCAGGGCTGAAGCTGCAGGGTGGGCTCGCCACTGCCCAGAAGATGCCAGCAGCCTGCCCCCCCGCCCCCCGCCGGGTGTTGTTAAAGAAGAAACCACGCGTGACACTTGTTGAAGATGATAAGGCAGATTTTATTCAAGGGGGGCATCGAGATAGATGTAGGGACAACTGCAATGGGGTCTTGAACTGGAGGAGAGAGATTGGCTTCTACTCTGAATACAACGACAAAAAGTGGGAATTGATAGCCAAGGAGCAGGGTGAGGAGGTCAGTGGATGGAAAATTACTAAGCAAACATCAGGGGTGAGGGGGATTTGGGCTAAACTGACCTAACAGGATTCTTGCTGAAGGCAGGCCAGGGTGACCAGACATCACCTGGGGGATGGTGGGGGATGAAGAACCAGATTTCGAGGGTGATCAGATATCAAGGGCGGGGGGTTCTGGTTAAACTGACTTAGCAGGATTCTTGCTAAAACAGGCCAATGCAGAGACAAACACCAAAGTCCAAAAGCCAAAGCCTGGTTGAAAAAGCGTTCAGGGGAGTCTGAGTCGAGTTTGGTTGAGGAGAGAATCTTTGTCAGTGTCCAGGGAACCGCCAGCCATGCAGAGCCAGGAAAACAAGCACCCCCTTTATGCGAAGGCAAGGACCTGAGAGAGGACGTCCACACTGAGAAACCAGGGCAGCGGTCCCACTGAGGAGGAAAGAGAACATCAACAAAAAAAGTGAGAATCCTTAAAGAGATGAACTGGGGATGGCATGGGGGTGAAGGAGGACTGTCAGGAACAAAAAAATAAAATGACTTCTCAGTTTAAACAGTCAACTTATGAGCTCAGAAAACGAGTGGTCACTGCAGAGAAATAAGTCAGTGTCCTGGGAGTTCAAGTGGAAGAAAAGCTCATCTCAGTGCAAAACGAGTAAGAGATTTGGAGGACAAATCCAGGCAATCTAACATTCAAAGGAGAGGGGTTTCAGAAAAAGAAAAAAAAAAAAACATATAAAGGGAAAACAATAATTGAACAATTAATTAAAGAACATTTTCTGAGCTGAAGAAAAGCCTTGATTAAAAGGGCTTGTAGAGTTCCAGGAAAGATTAATTAAAAAGACATATACTTAGACAGACCCTGGTGTAATTCCTGAATAATAAACTTCCAGACAAAAAGGAGGGTTACTTACAAAGAAAAGGAAAATCAGGTTAGTATTAGCTTTCTTGTTTCCACCCTGCCACCCAATCACAACATTTGTTTCAGACTCTTGAGAGCAAGGACAATAACCCAAGAATCCCATATCCACTCGAGGTATGATTCACACATCAGGGCGATGACACGAGGCTTCAGAGCACGCTACATGTTGTACCACATCTGAGGAAGCTGCTGGAGAGATGGACTGGTGTACAGCAAGGAAAACCAAAAATGATGACCTGGAATTGAATTCAGAATGATCTCAGCAAAATCTAGACATTGGAGGTGGGAGAGGAGTGGAGAACAGCGAGAGGAAGAAAGAAGGAGGGGTGACTGAGGGCTTTCATCTCAGCAGGCCGGGAAAACCTTCTGATGGGAGGGCAAGTTGTTTGAATTTAATTTGTCTATGGGGGAGTTTAAAAAAACTATGCCCACAAATTATTCAATGATCTTCCCTTCAAGAGGTGAAGCTTAATTCCCCTTCCAGGGAGTGTGGGATGGACTTAGTGACTCACTTCTAACCAATAGTATATAACAGAGTGAGGGGTTGTGACTCTGAGACTAACCCAAAAAAGATGCTGGGACTCCCTCCCTGACTCTCTCTGTTATGAGCAGCCCTACGGAGGCTGGTGTGACAAGGGACAGAAGCCAATAGCACCAGGAGTGAGCTTGGAAGAGGATCCTCCAGATCCAGTCACACCTTGGCTGACACTTGATTACAGCTTCCTGAGAGACCATGAGCTAAGCTGCCCCTGGACTCCTGATCTTCAGAACTGTGAGATAATCAATGTTTGTTGTTTTAAGCCGCTAGGTTTTGTGGTAATTTGTTACACAGCCATAGATAACTAATACAATCTGTAAAGAAATACAGCTTTCTATGGTTACTAGGGATGGGAAGGGAACCATCAGAGAATTTCCAAATTAATAGTGGAAGCAATGATGAGGAACCTGAGCAAGCAGCAAAGTGACAATAATGTAGCGAACACAAGAAAAATGAACAAAACAAGTAAATACATTATAAAGTTGAAGAACATAAAATTAGACCTCTAAATTACATGATATTCAAAATTCAGTTCTTGATGGAGCAAAGGCTTCACATGCAATCTAAGGGAAACCTAGGCATACTTTACCAACCAAAACTACACACAAAAAAGATAATCATATTTCATTACATGAAATTATTTTGTCTAGGAAAAGCTCTTAAGCAGACTTAATAGAAAAATAATAATTAAAAGGTTATATACAAAGAGATCTTTAACAGAGGATCAAGCCCTTACTATACAAATGTATAGTAAGTCCCTGTCTGACATTTCATTTCACATAACGCCCTCAAAGTCCATCCATGTCACAAATGCACAAATGGCAGGATTTCCTTTCATATATATCACATTTTCTTTATCTATTCATCCATTGGTGGACATGTTGCTTCCATATCTTGGTTATTGTAAATAATGCTACAATGAACATGGGGTACACATATCTTTTTGAATTAGTGTTTTCATTTTCTTTGGAAAAATACGCAGAAATGGAATTGTGGCTGTCCAGTTTTCCCAATACCATTTATTGAAGAGACTGTCTTTTCTCCATTGTATATTCTTGGCTCCTTTGTTGTAGGCTAATTGACCATATATGCATGGGTTTATTTATGGGTTCTCTATTCTGTTCCATTGATCTATGTGTCTGCCTCTATGCTAATACCATACTGTTTTGATTACTGTCACTTTGTAATATAGTTTGGAAGGTCATATTTTATTTCTTTCTGATGGAGATACAGAAACAGCAGCACCATTTAATATTTCATTCTGTTACAATGACTTGAAGACCAACTTTATTATATATTAAATTCTCATATGTATTAGGATCGATTTCTGGTTTACCTTCTTTTTTTGACATTCTTTTTAAAATATTCTTTTCCATTATGGTTTATCACAGGATTGAATATAGTTCCCTGTGCTATACAGAAGGACCTTGTTGTTTAACCATCCTATATGTAATAGTTTACATCTGTTAATCCCACACTTCCAGTCCTTCCCTCTCCCACCCCTCTCCCCCTTGGCAACCACAAATCTGTTCTCTATGTCTGTGAGTCTGCTTCTGTTTTGTAGATAGGTTCATTTGTGCCATATTTTAGATTCCACATCTAAGTGAATATCATATAGTATTTGTCTTTCTCTTTCTGACTTCATTTAGTATGATAATCTCTAGTTGCACCCATGTTGCTGCAAATGGCATTATTTCATTGTTTTTTTATGGCTGAGTAGTATTCCATTGTATATATGTACTACATCTTCTTTATCCATTCATCTGTCGATGGACATTTAGGTTGTTTCCATGTCTTGGCTATTGTAAATAGTGCTGCCATGAGCATAGTGGTGCATAAATCTTTTTGAATTATAGTTTTGTCTGGGTATATGCCCAGGAGTGGGATTGCTGGATCATATGGTATTTCTATTTTTAGCTTTCTGAGGAACCTCCACACTGTTTTCCATTAGTGGCTGAACCAACATACATTCCCACCAACAGTGTAGGAGGGTTCCCTTTTCTCCACATCCTCTCCAGCGTTTGTTATTTGTAGAATTTTTAATGATGGCCATTCTGACTGGTGTGAGGTGGTACCTCATTTTAGTTCTGATTTGCATTTCTCTAATAATTAGTGATGTTGAGCATCTTTCCATGTGCTTACTGTCCATCAGTATGCCTTCTTTGGAGATACATCTATTAAGGTCTTCTGCCCATTTTTCAGTTGGGTTGTTTGTTTTTTCGTTGTTGAGTTGTATGAGCTGTTTGTATATTTTGGAGATTAAGCCCTTGTCTGCCTCATCATTTGCAAAATTATTTTCTCCCATTCCATAGGTTGTCTTTTCTTTTTTCTTTTTTATGGTTTCCTTTGCTGTGCAAAAGCTTGCAAGTTCGATGAGGTCCCATTTGTTTATTTTTGTTTTTATTTTTATTGCTTTAGGAGACTGACCTAAGAAAACATTGGTACAATTTATGTCAGAGAATGTTTTGCCTATGCTCTCTTCTAGGAGTTTTATGGTGTCATATCTTATGTTTAAGTCTCTAAGCCATTTTCTGGTTTATCTTCTTTGTTGTATGAATTTGTGTATTCCTATGTAAGACTATATTAGTGTGATACAATAGTTTTTTTTAGCTATTAAGACAACTTCACTGTCCCAGCTCCTCAATGCTGCTCTATTTCACACTTTCTAGATTTTCTCAGACTTGTTTTCCATTAATGTCTAGATTATTTTGTTTTACTCAAATTAAAAAATCATATAAACACAAAACTCTGGGAATGATTTGGGATTTCATGAAATTCATTTATTAATTTGGGATATTATATGTTTTATGTTAGATGTATTCATTCAAAAACATGGTATATCTTTCCATTTGGAACATATATTCCATTCTAAAAAAAAAAGAGTGAGAGAATTAAATTCAAATATCTGATGACTTATGTAACTTGCCCTTTGGGGGCTATAGGAGGGAGAATCTGCAAGGTCACTGGACATATTGAGAATTGCCCCCCTGCTTTGTGATAGAGCAGCTACCTTTGTTTGTTGGAAGGTAAGGGTGAGTCTCTTGGCTAGAACTCTCATGACTTCTAATCTCAGTGGGATGAAAGCAACAGCACTGACTGGTATCCTGCTGGATCTACTACCTAATGGTTATGTGCCCTTGAGTTGTGTGTCGTTGAATTTCCCAAGCCACAGTTCTCTGTAAAATAAACATAATACTCATCTCATTGTTGTAGGGATTAAATGAGCAAAGATCTGCAAAGCACTTAGTGCCTACAGGAGGACAGTGCCTTGGAGGTAAGGCACTGTCTACGTGTTGCCCATTATTAGCATATGAGAAAGAAGAGCAGGACAGGTCACCACGGCCCCCCTGCAGGCATCAGTGGCTGGAGCTGTCAGCAGATCTACATCACAAGATACACCTCATCAACTCCAGCTGGTAGTTTACCAAGAGGACTGTCTTTTCTAGCATGCAGTTTGAATTTGTCACCTGAGAAGCCCTCACATTCTCATAGTTCAGGTGAGGGAAAGAGTCTGAGCCTGCCTTTCTGTTTCTACCACTGTTCAGGAACTTGCAGAGTTTGACGATGATCTCCATGTCCAGTCAAGTGGACCTTCTGAGTCCTATAGCCATTTTCTGGATCTCTCCTACATCAGATTCTGTTGAGCATTTCTTCCTTGAATCATCTGCACCTTTGCTCCTAGAAATCCTAAGAGTCCTCTGAGCTCCCCTCCTTCCCTTCTGATGACCCTTTCCTGGTTGATGTACTTCACCCAATCTTTGCCCATCAGCATCCCCCAAAATTCTGTCCTTGGTCCCCGGCCCTTATCCTCTGAGCTCTTCTTAAGTGACTTCATCCATGGTCATGGTCTATCGGTCCTTGCAGGCTTACACCGGCCTTTTCTTCTCTGACCTTCAGTTTCACATCTCAGCTCTTATTTGGGCATTCACTTATGGGGTGTCCATATGAATTTTAAAACTGATATGTCCAAAATTAAATAAATCTCCTACATCTCCTGCGTGCATATATATACCCCCCCAAAAGACCTTATTTTCTTTCTTATTGCTAATTCGGTTAATGGGGTCACCATCTAGTCAATTCCTAAACCAGAAATCCAGCAATCATTCCTATTTTTTTCCCACCATGTTTAATTTTTCCCCAGGCCTTGCTGATTTCATCTCTCAGACATGCCCATCCCACCTACAATCCTTATTTAGGACCTCAGCATCTTTACCTGAACCATTGTGATACAATTTAAACTCCCTGGTGCTAAGTCTGCCCCCCAAGACTGCCTCTCCACTCATTTTCTACCACACTTCTCCTCACAATTCATGATCTAGTAAGAGTGCATTGTGGTTTCCCCAAATCAGAAAGCCATGCCATGCCCTTGTGCCCTTCCTTATGCCAATCCCTTTACTGAGAGCACCCCTCCCATTTTTCTTTGCTTGGCTACCTCTTACTCACTGTAGTGGGTTGAATGGCCTTCCCCTAAAATATATGTCCATTTGGAGCCTGAGAATGTGATCTTATTTGGAAAAAGGGTCTTTGCACATATAATTAAGTTAAGGCTCTTGAGATGAGATCATCCTGGATTTTCCAGGTGGGCTGTAGAGCCAATAACAAATGTCCTTACAGGAAATGGAGGAAACATAGACAACCCTGTGAAGCTGGAGGTGGAGACTGCAGCTGTGCTGCCACAAACCAGGGAACGTCTGGGGCCACCAAAAGGTGGAAGAGACAAGGAGGAAATCTCCCCTAGAGCCTTCAGAGCACACTTTGGCCTGCTTGATTTTTGAACTTCTAGCCTCTAAAACTGTGAAAAAATAAATTTCCATTGTTTTAAGCTACGAAGTTTATGGTAATTTGCTATGCCAGACCTAGAAAACTAATACACTCACCCTTCAGGACTCAGTTCATGCATAATCTCCTCCAAGAAGTCCTCCCTGAGTTTCTCCTACCATCATTCCCCTCTTACCAGCATATATATATATATTTGAAGAAGTTTATATATATATATACATATATATATCTGAAGAAGTTAAAACCAATTTGTATCATCTATCACAATAATTATGAATTTTCCGATCAAGTTGGGAAGAATAAATAAAATCCAAGTAGGTATTATTTATATAAGACACATATAAAACAAATAATACCAACACTATTACTACTACTACTAAAAAGCAACAGACATTGAGCACTTACTATGTGCCAGCTAAGGTTCTAAGCACTTTGCATGTATTAGTCCCTCCCACAAACTACGTGACATGATTATTACTATCTGTTTGCCAAGATGGCTGTAATGATTCCTCCCATCCTGTACACATAACCCTTGAAATGTGGCTCTACCATTCTGCTGTTTAAGAGGTAGAGTCCATTTTTCCCTTCATTGAATCTGGTCTGGCAAATCTGCTTTGACAATAGAATGTTACAGAAGTTATTTTTCGTGGCTTCTGAGTTGGGTGTCAAAAGGCCTTGCAGCTTCCACTCTTGCTCTTTTGGAAAACTTCCACCATCATGTGGAAGCAGGCTAGCCTGCTGAGGACTTGTGGCCAAGCCTTAATCACCAGACATGTGAGTGAGCCCATCCTAAAACAACCAGACCCAGTTGAGTTACCAGGTGACTGTAGCTGCATGAGTAACCCCATGCAAGTCAGCTGAGCCCAGCCCAAATTACTGACCGACAGAACCATGAGAAAAGGAAATGGTTGTTGTTTACAAATTTTTTGAAGTGGTTTCTTTTACAGAAATAGATAACTAATAAATCATCCCCACTTTGCAAATGAAAAAACAGAGGCACAAAAAGGTTGAGTAATTTGCCCAAATTTTCACAGGTAGTAAGAGATTAAGCCATGATTTGAATCTAGGTACCAATGAACCAAGCTTTTATAAAATTAATCTGCACTCAAACATTCCTCTCAGTTTGCAGTTAGCATCTATCCTAGACAAACGCATCAACATTTTTGATGGTCTTAGAAATGTCCCTTAATAGAATATAATGCAAGTCAACTGCAAAGTGAAACTACAAATCTTTTTTTAAAAGTAGGAGTTTATGAAGTAGAAAAAATATGTAGAATTTTAATTGGCTTTTTTAAAGAATCATATTTGGATTTTATTTTAAAAAGTGATATTGGAGAATTGCTAGAATCACATGCAGAACCACTGACTGAATAAGAGCAGTAAGCAATGGAGAAATTTTACCAAAAATAAAAATGTACTTCAAAAGAAGATGGTTTGGGGCTTCCCTGGTGGCGCAGTGGTTGAGAGTCCGCCTGCCGATGCAGGGGACACGGGTTTGTGCCCCGGTCCGGGAAGATCCCACATCCTGCGGAGCGGCTGGGCCTGTGAGCCACCGCAACGGGAGAGGCCACAACAGTGAGAGGCCCACGTACCGCAAAAAAAAAAAAAAAAAAAAAAGAAGATGGTTTGATTATTGTGACAGAAACTTAACTGCTAGCCAATATTTATTCCCTTCTCACTGACAACACCCGATTCTGTTCAAGGTGGTGATGTGCTCAGTTAAAACATCTCACATCTCAGACTCCTTTGCAGCTAGGAGTAGCCATGTGATGACATTTTGGCTGATCAGATATAAAAGTCTGCTTGTGGGGCTTCTGTGAAAGTGATTGTTTTCCTGATAAATAAGGAATAGCCTAAGCTGGCGTGAACATTTTTGACAAGTCCTGCCCCCTCTTTGAGCTGGGACATGGATATGATGCGTGGAGGTGCATTAGCCACCTTGAGAATGCAAGCAAGGAAGCAGTACCCAGAGGATGCCAGAACAGTAAGCCAGAGAAGCCGTGTCTGCGATGCTCCCTGAGGGCAGTGGCGCCCCAGCCCAGCTATTTGCCCTTGGTGTTTCTGTTATATGAGAAAAATAAACTCGTAGCTTGTTTAAGTTGCTAAATTGGGTTTCTGTCAAATGCAGTCCTGACTGATACAAATAGCAAAGGATTAAAGGAGGCCCTTAGGATGATAGCTGAAGCCATCAATTACTTTTTGTAAACAAACATGAAGGGTGTTTTGTCATGCTATCACAGTTTTACTGAAAACATTATACTTCCAAAAAGTCAACATTAGATTTAATGTTTTTAAGCAAACTTTTCATTAAACTACAACATACATATGGAAAGGTACACACAAGATTTATAGTTGTTTGTTCTAAAACATAATTACATCCTTCCAATAATAGCCTAAATTTTAGTTAATATTGGATAAATGTTTTTTTCACAATATTTTGTTTCATTTGTCACCATACAGTGCCAATAACACCTTTTTACTTTTTGCATGAAATTTTGCCTTCCCCTAAGTGGATTCACTTCAAAGTGTTTTTTCTTTTTTTTTCCCTTGTACACTTGTTCTTGAATAATGATGTCCTGTATCTCTTCCAGAAAGGGGTAGATCTGAGTAGATAAAGATGTAGAATATTTGAATAATATAGTTAATTGTTGTAGGTTTCCTTCCATAAATGGAGAGTGTACACTGTCCTCTTATGTCTCCTGGACAGTCCCAAACATCAAGCACTTCTTGCCCACAAGCAAAACCTTAGGCAATCTCAATGAAATCAAGATTTTACACGTCACATTCTCTGATCATATCCCAGTGAAAACAGAAAGCAATAATTTTTTTAAAAATCCTTTCAAAAAATCATTGAGCAAAACAAACCTGTAATATTTGGAAACTAAACAATCTCTTCTGAATTATCTGGATCCAAAACGGAATTAAGGAGAACATTTCACACCAAAACCTAAAGGACAGAAAAAAATCACAGGAAAATTATAGTAAATAAAATCTTCTAATATTAAAAAATAAAGTGAAAAAACCCATTTAAGTATTCAATTTAGGAATTAGAAAAAGGCCACACCACACACATGCACATAGTAGGAGGGAATTAATAAAGGTAAAAGTTGCAAATAATGAGACAGAAAACTGAAAATAACATAAAGGTCAACCCAAAAGTGCGTCTGAAAAAGAAAAAAAAACAAACAATTAAGTAGACTCCCTTCATATCTGATCTTGAAAGAAAAGAAGAAAAAAAGGCAAAAATATTAGCAATGGGAAAGTATCGATAGTTACAAGCACAGACCCCATTGTATGCACCTTTACGGCACTAAATTTTATAATCTAGAGGAAAATGGATAATTTCTAGAAAAAGATAGATTACCAACGATTATTCAATAATGGGTAGAAAGAAAGTTAAGCAGACCAAAGATCAGGGAAGAGTTGTAGCAATCAAAGTTCTGCCATTAGGAAGTGGTTTATTTTCCACATTGTTTCAGAGAAGAAAATGAAACAAATGGCATATATAAAAGACAGAAGAGACCAATATAATTCCAATTACTTTGAAATATAATTTTGGGAAAAATTGATGTTTTATTATTCTAAGTCTTCCTATGCAGAAATACGGTATATCTTGCAAATAATTCCTTTAATCTTCTTTTAATAATATCTAAAAGCTGTCATTATAAATGCTGAACTTTTCTTGTTAAATTTATTCTTGATTGTTTTCTTGATTTTGAGAACATTGTCCAGGAATTTCCCCCCATTTCTATTCCTAATCAATTATATTAGTCATGGAGAAACCACTGATTTTGGTATATTTATCTGAAATCTAAGAACCTAGCAAAATCTCTTAAATTTTATTTATTTTTTAGCATCTGCATGTAAAGACAATTCTTATGGCGCCATAATTTATTTCCCTATATTGATGGACATTCGAGTTATTTCCAGTTTTGTTGCCCTACACACAATGCTGCAGGAAATATCCTTGCCCAAATATATGCTGAGATTTTCAAGGGAGTCTGGAGAGCGGCGTTGCTGGGTCAAGAAGACATCTATGCTAGAGATGGGACCCTTGGGTGCAGAAGAAAGGAAAATATCTTTTTACTAAACATGCAGACAACTAATATTAATTTGGGGTTTCCCTTCTTCTGGGTTTGAATCTAAGTTCTGGTCCCCCAAAATGCCCAGGCCTTGGGGTGTGGTGAGGAATGTGTGATTCTCTGTCATGGGTCCATTCTGGCTTCAGTGACATCATGGACCCTTCAATCCAGACACCTTTCTCTCACGGTTCTGTATTATGGGGTGTGGGGTGGGCTTGAGGTTGCTGGGGGGCCTTTTTGCCACCCTACTGCCATAGCCCAGCATCTCAGGAGAGGGCCTGTCCACCGCAGGAAGGTACAACCACCCAGTGGCCCTTCCCTGCTCTCTCCAGCCCAACGTCTTGGCTCTTGTCATCCTCTGCCATTTTCTCTGTCCTCGTGCAGTTCACCCATCTGGACCCCAGCCCAGAGAAAGCTTTTCTGAAGGGCGGAGCGGGGGGTAGGGAGAAGCGCTTCCTTAAATCTCTCCTTGCTCTCCTAATATTTCTCCAAATATTCTCTCTGGACCCAGTGTCTTCTCTGTTTACTTAAGGGCTTAATTTTAGAAAAGAAAGGTAGAAAAATGCTTGCAGTCTTCACCCTCCCACTCCTCTCCTGACATGAAGAGCAAAGAATGGCCCCGCTGCCTGCATTTGATGGGGGCGAAGGAGGGACACAGGGAGGAGGGGAGGGAGGAAATATCAGGTAGAGAGAAATAAAACATGGGACAATATGTAAAATATCTCCTGCCATAGACATTTTAAAACTGCAATAAGTAATGCACAATTCAAAAGACATAGCAATTCACCCTCCCACCCGTAACGACCTCTAGAGGTGTCTATTTCCTACAGACTCACCAGCTCCAAACGCTATATAGTTCTTTTGAATTTTTGTCACCCTCAGGGGTGCTGTTCTCATTTGAATGTTCCTGACACTTAGACATGTTGAGAGTCTTCTCAACATCTGCAGCTCCTCTTCTGTGAATTGTCTGGTTCTACCTTGGCCCATTTTTGTATTGGGTCATTTGCCTTTTTCTTAGCAATCTGTAGGAGTTTTTTGTTTACTAGAGGTCAAGTAGGTCTGGGAAGTGAAGTCGACCATGTCAGCAGGGACAAATCACTGAAGGCTGAGACGTTGGGTTCTTCAAAGGGCAGACCAGATTGCCTGAGAGAAAGATCCAGGGGCTCAGGAGCCCCCATCCCACATATTCACAGCATTTACAGGCCTGTGGAGAGGACAGCAGGAGCGAGCAGGCTGTGGGGTGTGCCAGCATCATGGTCGGGTCCGTAAAAAAAGAAAGAGTAAAAACAATGAAATGGGTACAATAAAATACAATGGAAAAATACAATACAAGTGAAGTGATAAAATAAAACAAAACAAAATAAAAGGCAGTGATGCTCTGGGGCAAGAGCCTGTTGGGGGTCTGAGGCCAAAGAGCACAATGGTGGGTCCTCGGACCCTTCACAATGCCGGATCATCGCCCTTCTGTGCCAATGTGCACGGCTCACAGGGCAAACTGCTACCGCTCTCCAGGTGGGGGCCTGTCCCTCCCTCCCTCCGTCCCTTCCTCCCTCCCTCCGTCCCCCCTTCTGTCTTCCACCCCTCTGCCCCACCTCACGCTGCCTTGAGCGGCTCAGAAAGTGCCTGTGGCTTCCCCAGGAGGCCTGCACCCACTCTTGACCAAATGGCCGAATGCGTCATTTCCGGTTCATCTCCAGGCTGTGGGCGCCGTCGGTGTGGGGCCCTGCTTGGGCAGGATGGCTCAGGGTCCTGCCCTGCCGCCCACCACGGTCCTGTCCGAGCCACAGTTTCCTCGAGGGTCGAGTGGGGTGACGGCCCCCTCCCACAGGGTCCAGGCGGCAGCAGAGCCAGCAGTGTGAACTGACCGTCCAGAGGGAGCGCTGCGAGGGGCGTTGCTCTGGCCGGGCCTGTCCTCCAGCCCCCTGTTCACCGCCTGTCCCGGCGTCCTCCCCGCGGGAGTTGCTGGCTCGTTGAGCTTCTCCGGCCTCGACCAAGACAATCAGCACGCCTGCGCCTGAACGCGTAAGGCCGCTGCCAGAGGACCGGGCAGGGGTTGGGGCCGACTCCCCAGCGACCAGAACTACGGGTCGCGGACGGCGCAGGCCCGGCGGGCGGCGGGAGGAGGCGGCCCCGCTCCACAGGGCGCGCCGCAGGTGGCCTCCGCTGGCCCGCGCCCCGGCCCCGCCGGGCGCTGCCTCCCGGCGGAGCGATCGTAAAGCGTCTGCTGCCATCTGGTGGCGGAGCCCGGGCAGCTGCGGCGCGGAGCGGGGAGTCAGGGTCACGGGCGGGGGCCCGTAGACCCCCATCCAGAGCCTCTCGCAGCCGTGCTACACAGCCAGGAAGCCCCAAGCCTCCGCCCTCTGGCGCTGCTCCGGATTCCCCAGGCAGAATGGCTGGCATCCTAAGAGAGGCAGTATTGCACAATGGTCGGCGCCTGTGCTTTGATGCCCGCGCCTGACTGTGGAGCCAACTTGCCCCGCCTAGAGGGGCCCTTCACTCACTGAACCGCATCTTCTCATCTGTAAAGTGGGGCTGAAAGAAGTGCGTGTCTTGTGGAACCTTCAGATTGCCGTGGCAGATGCATGTCGAGCCCCAGACCTATAGCTGTGGCTCTTGTAAAATTCCAGACCGTTTCTCATACTCTCTTTATGTCATTCTGCCACTTGCCAGTGTGAAACCTTGGCCATACCATGCATTTTCTGTTTCTCCATCTGTAAGTTGGAGATGTCAGTGCTGGCCTCCACCCCCAGGTATGGTAACTGGCATAAAGATGACACCGCCTCTCTGCGCACAGGTGCACCTGACGTCACTGGCCTTCTGATCCTTCCCCCTGTGAGCTCCCAGAGGATAATTCTCCGCCAGAATGAAAAGGTTCTCCCAGCTGCTGCCCAAACCTGGAGGATCTGCCTGGGCCTTGTACCTTATAGGCAGGACCTGTTTTCTGAACTAAGAGGGTTTCGGTGGCTTTTCTGGGAACCACAGACCAAAGGGTCCAAATTAGGGGTCTTGCTCTCTGACCCTTCCAAAAGAGGCCACACTGAAGCAGATGCCTCATCCTTACAATAATATGATGGAATATTTAAGGAAAGCAAATTCTCCTGAAAAACAGAAAAAGCTCTTTGGCTCCATTCATGCACCAGGCACTGTCCCTGAGACATGGGTCCAGTGGGTGTGTGCACACTCCATGTCTTACACATGGTTCCAGTAGGCACACAGCTTTAATTACTTCTCAGTGTGCAGCAAGAGGGGGCCTACAGCACTGGCGTGACAGCCAGGTGCACCAGCAGGGAGGGGGGCATCTCAAGCAGCCGCTGCCCTTCCGCCTGTGAAACCGCCCGCTCCGATTCAAAGGTATCAAATATTTGCCTAACTGTTCAACATTTCTTTAAATAATACACTCGTGACTAATTCATATCTAGATTTGCCGTCTTCATCTCTCCCAAGCCTCCCTCCTGGATTATCGTGTCTTTTCTATTCCTGGAGAAAGTTGTCCTACATTCTAAAAATAGACCCCAGAGTCTGGACACTGGCATGCACAGTCAGTGGAGGCTTTTTATTTATCTTGAGGGCCATCCTCTTGGGACAGCTGCATCAGAGCCCAGGGACACATTGGTGAAACAGCCAGTCATGGGCACCCAAGTGCATGGAGAAGGCTGCTTTTGTGCTGGCTGCTGCCTTCCGAAAGAGAGGTGGTCTGCTCCCAAGAATGCCCCACCCAGCTTGGTCCTTTGACCTCTGAGGGGAGTACACGCCTCTCACATCAGAAGCAAGGGCCTTTCTCCTCTGCAGATGGGTCCATTTTCCCCTTGAAGTTAGAAGCCCAAGATGTCCCTGTATCAGCCAGGACCTGGCAAGAAGCAGGTGGCGCGCTCACCTGGGTCATTAAGGGAGAGTGAACCTATGAAGGAGGGTCAGCGCTCCGGGTCTAGGGGAGGAGGAGGTACCTGAATCTGGAGGCCAAGGTGGCCATGCAGAGAGCGCCATCTGACAGGAGTGATGACCTCAGGAGGAGGAGCCTGGGGAATGGTCACCCCAACCACTCTCCTCTGCCCCACATCTCCTGCTAGGCACCCCTCACACACACACAAAGGCTCAAACCCGTCCAGAAGGCAGTGATGTGTCCGATGTGTTCGTTTGGGGGAGCCTGTGTGGGGAGGTGCCCAGAGCAGGTGGGGGAGGGTACAGAGGGGTCTACAGGGCAGAGGGGAGGTGTTCAGCTCCCTGTCCCTTTCTTGGGACCTCCTCACCTCTCTAGCCCCCTCCTGTCTCTCTCCTTGTGCTGACCATCATTTGTCTCTTGCTGTCTCACCATCTGTGTCTCTCACTGACTCATCTCTGTATTTTCCTCTAGATATGTCCTCCCTGCTTTGTGTGCTGTGAAGGAGGAGTGTGGGGTGGGTAATGTGCGCCTTTCCCAAGTGAGCCAACTGTAGGGAGGGCCCAACAGCTCTTTCCACTGTGGCCTGCCCCCACTATAGGAGGGAGCGCGGCCGGGCCCGGGAGGCGGGCTTCCTGTGCTCTCCGGCTCTGCCTTCTCTGAACAGCACTAAATGAAGCCCATCAGCATTACTTTCATTTTGTTACTTCAAGGACTTCCTCATCCACTTCTTTTCATCCTTCTTGCTGCTTTCGCCTGGAATTAGCAAGGAGGAGTTCCCTGCTCCTTGTGTCACCTCCAGCCACCACTCAGCCCTTTCTGAGCGCTCCTACTGTGTGCTCAGCCTGCATGAATAATGTGGGGTGCCAGCACTCAGAGCACACGGTCCAGATGGGGGCAGGACCCTACCACCCATTCACCCTGTCATTTGACAGACTGCACCACTGTGCAGGGACTCCGGGCCAGACCCTAAGTAAATAAATAGCAATGAGGGATTTAGTGTCTGCTCTTGACAGAACAGATGGGGAGGTTGTGTAGCACAGTGGATAAGCCCACGTAAGCCTCAGTTTCCTCTTCTATGAAATAGGGGTGACAATCCCGACCTCACAGGCTTGCTTAGGGGTGATGTGAGATCACAGGAGGTTGTTGTTAAGTGGCAGGGACTTCTGCACACCCCCCCAACACACACATACAAAATATAACCTCAAATGGAAGTGGGACCTCCCAGGTCGGGGGTGAGGAAGTAGCAGAGAGAGTGGCTGGGGATGCAGATCTCAGGCAGCAGGAGGACCAGGGGGAACAAATGTGGACCTAGGTCTCCAACTTCAGGTCTGGTTTTAACTGGCATAAAATAACTTCCAGAATGAATATCCCCTCTATGAGGCATGTCCACTTATGAGGGAATCCCTAGTAACAGATCTTACCACAGTACAAAGGCAGCCTGCTCTCCTAATCTGGGGATGATATATGCAGCCAGCTAATGCAAAATGAATTTTCATGTTATTTTTGCTTATTTTTAAGTCTGTTGGGTACATCGTGGCTGATCGCTGTTCTGACATTTTTCTTCCCTCATTAAGAAAGATGCCCCTGGTGAGTTACCTGTGCCGGGCTCTGAGCAGAAAATAAATATCGCTGGCATCCAGTTTCCTGTGCTCTCTGGGTGTAATTAAGAAAAAGGCACCTGCAGGAGAGAAAGAACAGAGTAGAAAGCAGCCTAGTGGTTACTCTTCACAGAACTCTGCAGTCTGTAAAACCATCTGAGTGTCCTTCCTTTCCAGGATACCTTTCCTGACCTGTCAGGGCCTCCCTCCAACCTTGAACCCTAGCACTTCTCTCTGGGGACTTTTGCTTTGCGTTGTGGTTTGTTTTTCCCCCTTAATACATTTCTCATCCCTTCTGTGCTAGACAGCCCTGTTCTTTCCTTTGTCTAAGGCACCTGCTCTTCCTTCGGGGACCTGCACTTTGCTGGAAGTCCATACGATTTGGGTGAAGCTAACCTGTGCCCCAGTGGGGAAGCCAAGCCTGGCCAATCAGAATTAGTCTCGGGACTTGGCAGGAACTACTTCGGGAGATGCTCTCCAGCTGAGGTTCAGCCTGGGCATCACTTGGGGAGAACCAGTCTTGAGAAAGAAGCCAACTCCAAGGGAAGCTGAGTGTGTAGTGAGAATCTGGGACCCGAAGTCCTGTTTGAGCCCTGGGTCCAGGGCTTCTGGATTTGCAGGCAGACGTTGTCCTTCTCCTCTCCCCTAGGTGTCCCTTGGAGGGAGCTGGGGACCATCCACCCAGGGTGTGCCACCTAGTCTCATTCCTGCCGTGCCCGGCCACTGCCTCTGGCTGAGGGAGCTCGAGGGTGTCCCCAGCTCTGACTCAGTCTCCAGAGGGGGCAGAGCTGGGTGACCAGGGCACAGAGGCCAGCAGCCTGAACAGTTCTTAGCTCTCTGGGCTGGGCTAGGGTCACAGTTACTGCCGCCCAGGGGATTTTATAATTCCTTGATTTCCTGTTTTACACCCAGAAGTGGTCCATAAATGTCACAGATGCTCCAGTGAACTGAGGCCCCTGCCTGGGCTTTCAGAACCCAGTGTATCCGTAGCAGTTCATGCCTGCTGGCCCAGCTTGTTTCAGGACCACATTTGTCACCTCTTCACTGAGCTTTTGTCCTTGGACTTTAGAGAGGGCTTTGGATATCAGATGCCAGGCTCTCTCTTCCTGTTCTCATCCCCTGCCCCACTTTGGGCCCCTTTCCTCTCTGTTGTCATGTCCCCTTTCCTTCCATTGCCTTCAAACACGTTCTCCAGACTGTGAGCATCCATTAGGCACCCTGTGTGTACACCTGAGTAGAGCCTTCCCTGACACCCACGTCCTGTATGACTTCAGTTTCCACCATCTTCCTCTTTCAGGGTGCCCTGTTCTTTTCCTTCACAGCAGTGATCACACTTTATCATTGTTAAATGCTTTTTTGTTTGTTTTGTTTGTTTACTGGATTCACTGTTGTCTCTTCAGTAATCTGTCAGGCTCTCAGAAGATAGAAACTTTGACTGTTTTTCCCCTCATGTGTGCTAGCACCGAACTCAGGGTTAGCACACAGCAGGCCCTCTAGAAACACCCATGGGATGACTGAGTGAGTAGGCATTAGTGGGCCAGGCCCTGGCCCCAGGGTTGGAGGGCAGGCGAGCAGAACCAGCCTGGAAGCTGCTCCCAGAATGCTCAGCCTCTGGTCGAGTGAGATGGGGTGGGGTTGGGGCCCAGGCCGCCAGAACTATGGTGTGGGTTGGCCTTGTGACGTGTCCTAAGTGCAGACCAGACCCAGAGTCCAGGGCTCTGAGAAGAAGGCACAAAGCTGCTGGGGGGGGAGTGTTCATTGGATAGACTCTCATGGCTGAAACGCAGGGAATTTGAGAGAATTGCAGAAATGAAAGAATGGGGGATTCTGTCCACTGTTTGATCATGTTCATCTCCGGATTTTCCTCTGATCCTGACAGCCCCCTGGGGAGGAGATGGGCTCTGCTCTTTCTCACCTGTCCCACATGGTTTGGCGCAGGGCTGGGCCGCATGGCGGGTGCCTGGTAGTGCTCATCACCCACTGGAAGCAGCTTGTGAGTGTGTAGGCAGCATCTACATGGTGTCAACATGCTCCACGTGCCTTGTTCAATCTCAGGTCCGGGGTGGGGGGACTATTTGGCGCAAACTCAGCATGACTCCATCCAACAAAGGAGGAAATTTTCATCCCCAGAGTCATCTCAGTTGTTCCTGTGTTGTTCACAACTGATGGCTGGCCCCAAGGGCCCCAAACACAAGGCTGGTTTACCTAGAGGAGAAGCATAGGGCAGAGGCATGGCTCCGAGCTCCAGCTTTACCACCTAGTGATGAGTGGGGTGGGCAAGTCCATAACCTCTCCCAAGCTCACTTCCTGCACCTGAGAAATGGGCTTAATAAGTACCCTTGGAAGGAGTTGGAGGCTAGGCGACACCTGGCCCATGATGAGGAATACTCTGCCACAGTGAGGCCACCCCAAGTCCTGGGGGGAGGGCTCTTGGGCTGCCTCTCAGCTCCCGGCTCTAGTAAAGCAGGTCGCTGCTGCCTCGTGCCAGCATCAGCCCAGCATGGGCTCTCTGCTCTCCCCACCTTGTCGTGCTCCTGGGAGGGCAGGGGCCTGGCACCCCTGGGTGTTCCCCCTCTTCCTGCCTCCCTGCTGAGGGCTCAGCACGGGGCCTGTGCTTTCTTGGTGCTCAAAAATGTATCTGTTGAATGATGTGTGAAAGACTAACAGGAATTCAGTTGACCTATGTGGAAATACCAAACCGTTTTGCTAACTTCCCCCCAAACTCCCTGCCACCCCTCCCTGGCAGCAGTTGCCCTGCCGGCAGGGAGAAGGGGTAGCTGGGCAGCCAGGAGAGGGAGGCCTGCCAGGCTCCAGCCGCAGATGCAGGACTAATGGCACCCTCCGATGCTCTCATGCAGCCTCCTCCTAGCCCTCATTTTATAGTGCGGCCTTTCCTTAAGCAGCCCAGAGACCGCAGGGCCTTCCCGCCATCCCTCCGACCCCGTGCTGTCCAGAAGATGGGACATTAGTGATTCACAGGTGCAGCTCCACTCCTGCAAATGTGGGGCTGGTGTTCTGAATTCAAGATGCCTGATCAAGGCTTTGTTAGCCAATGCTACTGATGGGGGCCAGTCTCTGCCACTCACAGGAGACAGGTGCCCTGACTCAGCCAGGGCCCCAGAGCAGAGGGTGGAGTTCAGATTTTAAATTTGGCAATTCTGACATTGGTCTAGTCCCTTTTCCCAGAGATAGACTGGTCCAGTGTGCCATTATTCCAGATAGTTTTTTTTGAAGCATAAATAGTCCAAATTCTAAATGTATAGATACTGACATTTGGGGTTAGTTCTTGGTATTGTTTTTAGATGGAAAAACTTGCTCTGAAAAGCACAGCTATGTGTGGACATTCACATACCACTGGGCCCCATAGAGTCCTGATTTTCAAAATACTCAGAGTCCTTCCTAAACTTGCTTAAGGGATGCTGTCTTTGGAGTTCATTCCTGGTGTGTTTTAGAGAGTTTTCTTTTTAAAAAAGAAACAAGAACAAAAACACCTGACAATTAGTTTCCTCTCATCTTGCCAAGAGCAGGGGAGTCTGGCCCTTGGATAGGTATGGGCCTTTGCTGCCTGCTGGAAACTGAGGTGTGCTTATAAGTGCCGGAGCAGAGGGCAGGCAGGCCAGGGCGGGGAGACAGGCACCCTGGACAGGCACCCAGGCCTGACCTTACCACTTACTTACCAAGACATGCTGGGAAGTCTCTTTACCACTGTTTGCTCATCAGTAGGATGGGAACAATAGGTCCTTTCCTGCTTGCTGGATGTGAAAATCTCCACAGAGGGTGTTGCTGGGACTTTGGAGGTGGGAGAGCAGCAAGGATAAGCACGTGGGCACTGAAACCAGCTGCCTGCCCTTGAGTCTTGCCTCTGCCCATTGCTAGCTGTTGTGAACTTGGTGGAGCTACTTAACCTCTGTGTGCCTCAGTTTCCTCATCTGTAAAATGGGTAATATATGAAAAGGCCTGACGTCATCAGGTTTTTGTGAGGATCAGATATGAGATGGTTGGTCCATGCAAAGCCCTGCCTCATGCTCTGTTTTGTTGGCCTCAGTTACTATCTCCTCCAAGCAGAGCTGGACACTCAGGGTCCTCTTTTGACACAGAGTCTTCTCCAAGGCATGACCCCTGCCCTTAAGACCTGGCCTCCCAAGGGTTAGGAGAAGCCTGAGCCACTTCCACTTTTTCAAGCTCCCAGTTTATTAAATAATGAAAAACTGCCAAAGCAAGTTTACATAAATTAGTATAAACTGACTATATTTACATAAAGCAAGTTAATGCTTTTAACCAGACACACACACAGACTCCCTGGAAACCCTCACTGGACACAGTGACAACAGTCTGCACTTGATATTCATCAGAATGAGTGGCCTGAGTGGAATGGCTCTCTTCCCCTTGTCCTGGCCTGTCCAGAACAGTTCCTGACCGAGATGTTTGGAAGGTAGAAGGGGCAGAAATAGCCCTCACTCCCAGACTAGGCAGGAGCAGAGACAAGGGCTCAAGGGGCCAGAGGATGGCTGCTATACAGACTGGGTATCCGTAGCTCCTTGGACCTCGTGGAAGCTGGTATGGGTGGCCACGGTGAGGAAACAGGCAGGCTGCTCTGCACAGGTAGGTGTGGAGGGGCCGTGCGGAGGTAGCCAGGGCCTTGTTGCTGGACTGCCTCCTTGGGATACAGTCCCTCCTCCGGGATGGCCCTAGGGTTGTCTAAGAGCCAGCAGAGGACGGTTTGAGGTAACTTGCAGCTTAAACGACTCTGAAAGTTCTATCTCTTGGCATGTCCCCATTCTCCCTGGGATTCCGTTCAGTGGCAGGTGTTCAGTTTTATAAATCTAGTCAGTGCATGGCTCCTGTGGTGGCAGGAAGCTCCAGCTCCTACACCCACTCCCTAGGTGGCTCTCTCCTTGCCTCCTTGCTGCCTGGGGGGCCTGCCTACAGGTGTCTCTGGGGAACAGTCAAGACCTTCCTCCCAGCTCCTGGGTTTCTTGACCCTGGCTGTGCATGACTGCCACCAGGGAGGGTCTTCAAAATACTGGCCTCTGTCCCTTCCCCCACTCCAGAACAGTGGCACATGCAGCACCATTCAGTTTCTTGGCCCAGGCGCACCTCAGGTGCACATGTGCTCTGCATGCCCAGGGCAGAATCTAAACCCAGGCCAGGGGCTGCTTCTGCAGGGGTCCTGAGCAGAGGACTAAGGTCCAGAGAGGTAGCTCTCCAGTGCAGCCACGACAGAAATACCAGCTTGGGAAGATAGGCCGCAGGTGACCAAGATCCTCTCCAGAACTCTCCAGACAGCAGTGAAGCTGTGGGTCAGATCAAGTAAGATTTAGCTCCAAATCCAGCCTGCTTGAACCAAGCACAACCGCAGGCCAAGTCCCCGCCGGGGGCTCGTGACAGACCCCTCTTTCCGCGTGTGTAGGCCCAGAGGGGATCTATGTGAGAACGGGGCGCACTGGGCCGGCAGAAGGCCCTGCAGTGCCACGGCCCCCTGGCCCCGCTCACTCCCAGGGAACCGGAGCTTTGAGCAGAGTAGTTTGAACGCTCAGACATCCTTGAGCCCAGGTTGGAGTTTCTCAAACTCGAGCACACCTGAGATTTACTGTGCGGAGCTGTGAGTCTTAAACTATGCCCGCTCTTCCATGGTGATTCAGGGGCTTTGGGGGTAACTGGCTGCACTCTGTGGAGAGCTCCGCGGTGGCCCTGAGGGCGGCAGGGCCCAGTGCCTCAGCGATCTGGCCCTGCCTACCTTCCCAACATCACTTGCATTCTGCGTCCCTCACTCCCCGCACTCTTGCCAGAGATTGTCTCTCGACTCTCACACTCCAAACTTACTCCTGCCCTGGAGCCTTGACCCTTGTTCTCCTCTATGCCTGGGAAGTTCTCCCAGATCTCCCAGGTTGCTTCTCATCCTTTAAGTCTCAGCTCAAGGTCACCTCCCCTGAGAAGCCCTCCCTGACCATCATTCCTACAACTGACATATCTGTGTCAGTCTCCTGCCCCTGAACTGTAAGACTGAAGGTAGTGACTGGTCGGACTTGTTCACAGCTGAGGTCACAGCGTCTGCAGTTGTGCCCAGGGCTGGTTGGTTCCCGACAGGCATTGTCATTCTTGATAAACACTGAGGAAGGCAGGTCCTCTCAAAGTGAAGAATGAATTTATGAGAGTGCCTGGGACTGAGACATTAGCACAGGACCCACTGTGAGAGGCTCCAGGGATGCCCTGCCCCTGCTCCTTCAGCATTCACCGTTCCATTACACTCAACTAAACAAGTGACGGGCACTCTTCATGGGGCCCAGCTCCAGCCACAGGAGCCTGATCGGCCTGTGTGCAGGACAGGTGGGAAAGGCCAGGAATTAAGGCCCTGGGAACAGACTTCAGTCAGTGACAAGAGAAGTTGTGGATAAATTTTCCAGTGTCCTTGCCCTTAGGATGGGTTGAGGCCAAGTCTGTGCTGCGTTCCAGGTGCCAGCAGTCAGGCTGCCTGCAGAAAACCTGCTCATTCACCCACTCTGGATGGGCTTCCTTCCCTTCCCTGCCTCGCAATGCCACCCCACATCACCACCAGGAAGAACCAGCCTTTTACTCAATATGCCCAGCAGCCTTTCTGTGAGAAATCCACTGTCTGCAAAGAAGACACCTTGGTGTTCTAATTATCTGACATGGATCACCAGCTCCGAAGAGGATGGGAGTGTCGTGTGTCGGGTTCCCAGGGAAAGGGGCTCCTTTGGTTCCCTGGTTCCTGCCTCGCAGATAACTAAACTGAACAGGGTGACAAAAGTTGTCATTTGGAAAAGTCTTATGGCCACAGGCTTCAGGGAGAATGAAGACAGAAGGGGAGGCAAGGAGGTGAGATGCCTGGAGAAGCTAAGGCCAGGGAACCAACTCCACCCAGAGTGAACTCTGCAGCCAGGAAACAAGTGACAGCCCCTGGTGGGAGCAAAGAAAGTTTCACTACTCCTCCCTCCCAGAGATATTTCTAAGAGCTTTATTTTTCTTGCCAGTTGGCTAAGAAGCAAAAAAGGAACAATAGATTCAAGCTGAAATAATTTGCATTTATGATGAACACAAGGAATATCTACCTTGCATTTTCCTAAAAAAGAAAAATTAAACCCCGTTTTTAATTAACTGATAAACTATTAATCAAATTTTTGCAATGTTAGGTGACACATTATTCATTTAGGTAGAATGACTGTGAACTTAAACTAATCAAATCTGATTTGCCCACATAGGCTTGATTGAAATACATTTTAACTAGCATATACAAAGAGAAAATCTTGGATTTCTTACCTAATCTTCAGAGTATACTGCTGAGTTAATAAGGGCAGTTTTTTTTTTTAAATGAGACCACCATTTCTTCATCTGCATATCAAAATCAAGAGGAACTTAATTGCAAAACACATATTCCTGAAATCTAATCATTACACTGCTTTAGGGTATTTTATTGAAGCATGTTAAATTATGGACAGAATATTAATGATGGAGCTAATCAAACCCAATTAGTCACTTCTAACAATAGTCACATAAATATACAAGTCAGGTACCAAAGTACTGTAGATATGGTGTAAAATTGCTAAAATATTAAATGTATGTGTTATTTATGAAATATTCATATAGCATTTAAAGCCAAAAATTATTGGGTAAGTCACTTTAAAGAAAACGAGTTAAACAGTGTCCTGCAATGTTTGACTAGAATTCACAACTTTTCACGTATTCTTCAGGTACATTTGAATCTAGGAGATTAGTGAGTCTATAATCAATCAATCAGCAAATTCTACTAAGATGACTTACCATATTCATGACCCAGTATTTCACTCTTGCATCCAGAGACTTTTTTGGTCTTTTGTATTCTGACTTTTCCAAGTCCTGGTGGAAAGGTAGGTCTGGAGTCTCCGGGCCCCAGAAATCTGACGGAGGGTGGATGGAGTTTTCTGGGTCTGGTAATTTGCTGTCCATGGTGTCTCCCTCCCGACCACAGGGGCAAAGCCAGGCCAGATGAGGCAGAGGGGTCACTTCCTAGTAACTTCATCCTCCTCCCCTAGTTGAGACTTCAGGAAAGGGGGCTGAAGAGTCCCTGGGAGTCCCAGGCCCTGGGCTGTGAGGAGTCTTGGTGGAAGATTCCAGGCCTGGGAGCTGGACCAAATCAGGTAGGTAGCACCAGATCTGGGAGTTTCCCCTGCAGAGTTCACCCGCTGCTTCCTTTCAAACCAGTCACCTCTGGCTGCATGGTTGCAACTCCAGCATCCACACGTGTCTGGACGGCAGCTTTGTCATAGGATAGCTCCCCAGGCTCCCCTTAATCGGGGAGGTTGTCAGTCCTCACAATTCACTTTGCTGGCATTTCTCCTGTTCTGGTATTCAGTCCAGACCCCCTTTTTTCCCTCTCTAGCCCTCTAGATTCTGCACTTACGCCACGCATGCCAGAATCTCAGCTCTGGGGAGAGAACGGGCCTGTAACGTCAGGCCCAGCTCTGGCCAAACATTCTAAGTGGGGAGCCAGAGGAAATTGGAGACATTTTTCCTCCCACCCGCCCATCCGTCCATCCATCCATCCATCCATCCATCCATCCGTACATCCTATAAATATATATGAAGTATGCATATGTCCCAGGCCACACGCTGGACCTTCCCTAAGCTTGGGGAACACAGAAATAAAACAGAAATTGTGTTGCTTTTTCCTGTACATCATGCATGCTCCTTCTTCAGGTAATGGCACCTCCAGTTTCCTTTGAAGAACATTTCTACCCCAACTTGCAGTCTCTAAGGTTTGAGAGGGGGCTACTCCACCCACTGAACTCACAGTGGGCATGTGACCCTGGCCTGCCAACAGTGCACTCCATCCTCTAACTCCTGTGATTGGCTCACAGGTGGAATGGGGCCAAGGTGTAATGCTGGGGGTTTTGCCAGAAACATAAGGGAAGAGAAGTCTTTTTCGGCTGGGGTGTCCTGGGAGGAGAGGCCGGGGCCACAACATGGAGAGAGTCTGCCTGAAACTGAAGCCAGCACAGAGGAGAGACCAAGTCCTTAGGATATCAGCTGAGCTCCTGAATCCAGCTATGCTTGAGACTTTTCAGTTACCTGAGCCAATAGATCTCCCTTTAACCAGTTTGAGTTGTGTTTTCTGTCACTTGCAACCAAAAGAGTCATGCTAATAGGCAGAGGAGAGAAATGGAAGACGTACAATCTGGACTCTCAGAGACAATCTGAGGACGAGGCGATGTGCGATGTCAAGGTGGGGACAGAGCCTTTAGGCTTCTGCAGCTTGGACAGTGGGAGATGAGGGGCTGGAGAGGAATCTGTATATGGCTCTTGAAGGACTGGCAGGGTTGTGTCTTCACCCTGGGTGACTTTGAAACCAGTGAGGGTTGGCAAGTGGAGCGAATATGGTTGTCTGCAAGAAGGGAGCGTGGTGTGGACATGGGGAGAATCATCCCGGGGTCCATGGCCCAGCATGTGGCTTGATGTGTGGTCACAGATGCACAGGGACTGACACCTTCTAGCAAAGTTACCTGCTAGACTAGTGCCAAAGACACAAGCTCCTTTTGGCAAGAATTCCCTCCTTGCCTGGCATTCATGGCTCTCCATGTTCTATCCTCAGCGTACCCAGGCAGCTTTAGTTCCACTGCTCCAGCCACACCCCTCACTTTGCTAGTGCCCCATAACCTTTTACACCCTCTTTGTCACATCTCTTTGTCATTTCCTTTTGCATGGCCCAACTGCGTTGCCACGTCCTCTCCCTGTTTTGAAGCCCAAGGGGCTGTTCTTGTGAACCTCTCGTGACTTTGGCTTTCTGAGCCTTGGATTGGGAAGAGGAAATCGAGGCACAGAGGCTGCACCCACATTTGGGTGGAGGCAGCAGCAGAGACAGCGGCCTAGACTGCATATGCAGAGTTAAAAACAAGATTTTAGCAAAAGCTGAAACCCTCAGCCAGACATGAGTGGTGGAATTTGCAGCAAGGGCATGGGACAATTCACGGGATGTTGGAGTGGTGTTCAGGTCACGCCCTTCCAGTCACCAGGGAGAAGGTGATGTCCTTCACCTGGTATGGGTCTGTGATCCAGGTCTCCTATTATACCATGAGCCCCCAAGTGCAGGCAAGGAGCTGGCATTCCTTTCAGCCTTGCGGCACCATCCAGGTAGGTTGGTTGGCAGGACAACTCCAGCCTCTGAAAACTTCCCTGAGGCTCTGGAACCCCAATCTCAGGTTCCCAAAGCAAGCTCTGGTTGAGATTTAGCTTTGGGCCAGCATGTGGTTGACATTCCTGGGCTGCTGGTACAATTCCAGTCAGGCTAAGCTGGACTTTTGTAAAGCACTACATGTGCTTTTGAATAGTTTAAAAAATCATATAATAACACACAATGATAAATACCAGTTAACATTTTTGTCATTTCTGCCTCAGACTTCTTTTTAAAGAAGCAAAAAGTAGCAGACAATATAATGCAATATATCCATTGCCTATTGATAAGCATTTAGATGATTTCCAGTTAGTGAAAGTCCTACGTGTCTCCTTGGACACACGTGTAAGCATCTCTAGGGTAATAAACCTGGAAGTGCAGTAGCATCTTCAACTTTGCTCTATTGTCACATATACATTCCCACCATAAGGTAAGAGTTTCCCCACATTCTATCCAACACTTGGACTTAAATTTTTTTCTTATGTGTGTTCATTGTTGATTAATTTGTATCTCCCCCATTGCTGGATGTCCCCTGTGCCTTTTCTAGCCATTTTAAATCCATCCATCATCACATCACTCCTTTCTCTCACGATTGGGCTCCTGTAAGAGGTACAGCTGTCGTAGGTTTCAGGTAAGCAGCTTAGCTTCCGTGCCCTTATCTGTGAAATGGACATAATAATGGCTGACCCATGAGGTTTAGACAATGCAGACCAACCAGCTCTTCCAGCCTTGTAAGGTACAAAGCTGATGGGTAGACCCAAGTCTGTCTTCTTCCTGCAAGCAATCAGGCCTAGGTGACGCTTTCATTTTTGTCAAGAAGAACAGAGCCTGCATTGATGAGACCAAGGTGCAATTTCAAGTCAAGCAGAGCTTCTCCTGAAGTGGAATGGCACCCCATTTCCCCAAGGAAGGCTCACTTCTCCTTGCCAGGAGGCTGAGGGGGAGAACGTGGTGGAGGTGGGGGAGAGTAGGTACCATCTTCAGAGTTGAAGTTGGTGGGGCTGGAGAGCCTGCACTGTAGCAAATCACCTCCTGCCTTCCTCTTGGCAGGCCTGCATCCATTCCCAGTGCAGCCCAGGCATCTGGCCTCTTCCACCTGAGGGCCTTCGCAGACCTAGGAAGGAGAGGCAGGGCCCAGGGTCAGGTCAGGCTGACACCACAGAAAGGAAGCAACTGTGTGGGAGACACACCTGACAGGTGATTTGTTTCTGCCCTAGGCTCCCTGTCAGCCTAGCCTTATCTCTGCTTTGCAAGGCCTCCAGGCCCAAAAGCAGAACAACTCTGCTTCACTTAAGACAGGAGAGAACCATCTAGGGGTTTCCTGAATTTTCCTGGAGGCTTTGGGCCCCGAGGATTTTCCTGGGCACATCCTGAAGCTTATTCATTAGCCATCAAGGCATCAGCAAGTTACTTGAATTTTTCAGTTACCTGAAAAGCAGTATTAAATCACCTTGAAAGGAACCTATTTTAAAGCTAAAAGTTGATGGATTCTGGCAAATATGTACACCTGTCTAACCAGACTTAAAATCTCCCCAAATGCATAATTTCCATGGGTTTTCATGCTATTAGTTGAAAACATAAAAATGCAACTCTTTCCAATCATTGAGCAGGAACAATGACCGACATCAGGAAGACCAGCATTTGCTGGCCAGATTTTAACAGCTACCTTTGCGTGGTTGGTGGATGGGACTGGAAAGTGAGCATGTAATTTAGTGATGCCTATTCCATTCAGATTCACATAACTTTCTGAAGTGACTTTTTTAGTTATCAAAACCATTAAACCAAGTATCAAGATAAAATGAACTCAGAACCAGGCTTCCAAATTGCTGTATCACAAAGTGTTAATCAAGGTTTTAAAAAATAAATGAAGCACATTTAATCACATTGCCACTTACTAAGAATATCATGATTAATATTTGGAAGAGAGCAAGAAGATTGTGTTGTTAATAAATAAGTTAGTTAAACTACTGTTTATCTCTATCTTATCCTTTTAAATGTGTATTTTGTGTATGTTTTATTACAAACACATTGAAATAATACCATAGTATACAGCAGACCCTGAAACAAGGATTTGGGTGCAGGTTGTTTATTTGGGAGGTGATTTCAGGAAGCAGGAGGGAGGGGAAAGGGGAGGGAGACAGAGAGGGGTGCACAGGTGAGGGCTTCCCTCACTACCTCAGAGGCCATCTGAGGTATCATGTAGGCATTCAGACTGTCCCATCAAGGGATGGAGAAGTTGGGATACTTACCTTCTTTCCTTCATTGGGTAAGAGTTGCCCTTGGGATGTTAACTCCCTGACATTTTCAAGCTGCCCTGTAAGCTGGCCAAGGAATCTTCTGTGATGCAGGAAAAGCCTTTAGCCTAAAAAAGCAGAAAGGAGCCAGTGCTGGTGGGGAAGCAGCTGCTTGTGTGGGAGCACCCACCACATCTGTAGGGATAGGGGGTGGCCCTCAACAGCATCCCTGAAAAGGTCTGTGCTTGTAAATTGTTGACGGAAAAGAGTGCATAACCTAAAACTGAGTGGAGACCACTAACCTTGAGATTATTCAGAAAGTGGTAAAAAGCTAAATGGTGACTGAGAATAACTGGTGTTTAAAACCAAACTCCACCCTTGTTAACAGTGAAAGCACACCTACCCCTCCTGGCCAACGACCACCCCTTCCCCAGCACTCAGCCCAGATTATTTTATGGGTAAAGGCCATGAAATTCTTAAGGACAAGGTAATGCTGTTTCAACTGTCCCAGAGCATAGAGAAAGACCTACTATGTCCCTAAATGGAAAAACTTGCTATTGAAATTATGGCCATTTCCCTTGGATTTGTCTACAAATTTAGTGTAACTCCAAAGTGAAGGGAAACTCATTCTGTCAAAGTTTTACTCCCTGCTTTTAAAAACTCCTACAAGGCACCCCTCAATGCCTCTGAATTCTATTTGTTTTAATCAACTTAATTGAGGTACAATTTCCATACAAACAACAGCACCCATTTGAAGTGTACACTTTGATGAGTTTGGCAGATGCACCCCTGAAAGCAGCACCAAAATTGAGATACAGAATATTTCCATCATCCACAAAAGTTTCCTCATGACCCTGTGCAGTCGCTCCCTCCCTCTGCCCCTGGCCCCAGCAACCACTGATCTACTTTCTGTTACCAAAATTTAGTTTGCATTTTCTAGATTTTATACATGTGGAATTATGCAGCATGCATTCCTTTGTGCCTGGCGTTTACAGGCTTTCTCTAGTTGCGGTGAGTGGGGGCTACTCTTCCTTACCGTGTGCAGGCTTCTCATTGTGGTGGCTTCTCTTGTTGCGGAGCACGGGCTCTAGGTGCGCAGGCTCCAGTAGTTGTGGTATGAGGGCCATAGAGCGCAGGCTCAGTAGTTGTGGAGCACGGGCTTAGTTGCTCTGTGGCATGTGGGATTTTCCTACACCAGGGATCGAACCCTTGTCTCCTGCATTGGCAGGCAGATTCTTAACCACTGCGCCACCAGGGAAGTCCCCATTTGTTCATATTTATTACCAAGTAGTCTTCCATTGTATGGATATACCACATTTTGTTCAGCCGTTCACCTGTTTTGTCATTCATGTTGTTTCCAGTTTTCTACTATTATGCATAAACAATGACCATTTGTGTATGAGTCTTTGTGGGGACATCCATTAGTTTTCTATCACTCCTGTAACAAATTAGCACAAATTTAGTGCTTAAAACCATACTCATTTATAACCTCACAGTTCTGTAGGTCAGAAGTCTGGGTACAGCATGGCTCAACTGGATTCTCTATTTAGAATTTTATAAAGCTGAAGTCAAGGTGTTGGACATCTTTGTCTCTTATCTGGAAAGAGTCCCTTTCCAAGTTCATTTGTTTCCTTGGTGGCCTAATTCATTTCCTGTAGCTGTAGAACTGAGGTCCTCATTTCCTTGTTAGCTCCCAGCCTGGACAGTCTTTTCTCTTAGAGATTGCCCTCTTGACCTTGCACATGGCCACCTGCATCTCAGAGCAACAAAGGCATGTAAAATCTTATGCTCAGAATCTTTTTGCCTTCTTTCCTTGCTCCATCTCTTCTGCCTCCAGCTGGAGAAAGTTCTCTGCTTTTAAGAGCTCATGTGATTAGATTGGCTCACCTGTATACTTCAGGCTACTCTCCCTTAATTACATCTGTAAGATCCCTTTTACCCTATTTACAAGTTCCAGAAATTTTTGGAAGCCATTCTACCTACCACAGGATATATGTTTCAATTTCTCTTGGGCATATACCAGAAGTAGAATGGCTGGGTTGCATGGTAGGTATATATTTAGCTCTACCCACCCACTCCAAAAAAAAGCCAAACAGTTTTTTTTAAAGTGGTTTTACCATTTTCTATTCCTACCAGCAGTATATGAAAGTTCTATTTGTTCCATATCCTGTCCACACTTGGTATTGTCAACCTTTTTGATTTTAGCCATTCTGATGAATATGTAGTGGTATCTTATTGTAGTTTAATTTGTATTTCCCTGATGATGAATGACGTTAAGCATCTTTTCAGGTGATCATTTGTATATTTTCTTTTATAAACTGTTCAAATATTTAGCCCCTCTTTTTGGGGGGGGCTTTTTATCCTCTTATGTCTGATTGTAAGGATTCTTTATGTATTTAGGGTTTAAGTATTTTATGAGTTATATGTATTATGAATATTTTCTCCTAGTGTGTGACTTACTTTTTTATTTTGTTGGAGTGACTTTCCAAGAGCAAAAAAATTTTATTATGATAAAGTGAAGATTATCTTTTTTTTCTTTTGTGGTTCATGCTTTTTGTATTCTAAGAAATCTTTGCCTACCCTAAGATTTTCTTCTATGTTTTCTTTTAGAATTGTTATTGTTTACAATCTTACAGTTAGTCTTGTGATCCATTTCAAGTTAATTTTGTGTATGGTGTGAGTTAATGGTCAATGTGGTTTTTTTTTCTTATAGATGCCCAGTAGTTCAATTTGTTGAAAACTTTCCTTTTCATTACTGAATTGCCTTGCCATCATTGTCAAAAAGCAATTGAAGATATACGTGTATGTCTTTTTCTGGACCCTCTAGTGTGTTCCATTTTCCATGCTTTTGCCAATACTTCCCTGTTCTGATTGCTACAGATTATAGTATGACTTGAAATCAGGTAGGGTAAATCCTCCAATTTTGTTTACCTTTAAAAAAAGCTATTAAAAATTATATTGCTGGTTATTTATATTTCCATATATGTTTTGGAATTAGGTTGTCAATTTCTGTAAAAAATCCTCTTGGAATTTTTATTGGGATTGCTTTGAATCTATGGATAAGTTTGGGAGAATTGACATCTTAAGCATACTGAAACACCCTGTGCAGACATGGTATATTTATAGTATATCAATGTTCCATGGTTTTCATTGTAGAAGACTTCATTATCTTTTGTTGTCTTTACTCCAAAGTACATTTTGTTTATTGATGCCATTTTAAATATTTTTAAAATTTCATTTTTTAATTGTTTTCTTCTAGTATCTCAAATTATAATTGATTTTAATAGTATCCTTGTAACTTCTGACCTTACTAAATTCCCTTATTAGTCCTAGCAGTTGTTTTATAGATTCTTTAGAATATTTTATATAAAAAATCAGATAATTTCAATAGAGATTGTTTTATTCCTCCTTTCCAGTATTTATATATTTTATTTTACATCATATTTTATTTTAATTGTATTTCATTTTACTCTTTTAAAATTTATTTACCATCTTATTTCAATGGCAAGAACTACCAGTACAATACTGAATAAAAGTGGCAGGAGCCAGCATTCTTACCTTGTCCCCAATCTTGGGAGAAAGCATTTGTTATTTTACCATTAAGGATGATTTTAACTGTAGGCTTTTTGCAGGTGTCTCTGATCAGATTGAGAAACTTCTCCTCTATTTCTAGTTTGCTGAAAGTTTTTTTAAAATCACAAATAGATGTTAAATTTTGCCAAATGCTTTTTCTACATTTATTGAAATGATCACTTGGTTTTTCTGCTTTATTCTGTTAATATCATGAATTACACTGATTGATATTTAACTGTTAAATGGCTTTGTCAGACTTTTGGCATTACTTTCTGCTGATTTTATAAAATTAATTGGGAAGTGTTAACCTCTATTTTTTTTGAATTTTATTTTATTTACTTTTTTATACAGCAGGTTCTTATTAGTCATCAATTTTATACACATCAGTGTATACATGTAAATTCCAATTGCCCAATTCATCACACCACCCCCCCAACCCCCTCACCCCCGCCGCTGCTTTCCTCCCTTGCTGTCTATATGTTTGCTCTCTACATCTGTGTCTCAGTTTCTGCCCTGCAAACCGGTTCATCTGTACCACTTTTCTAGGTTCCACATATATGCATTAATATACGACATTTGTTTTCCCTTTCTGACCCAGCAGTTATGGGATTTGATTTTACTGTGATTGTGCCCCTCCTACCATCTCACTGTGGCTTCTCCTTTGCCTTTGGATGTGTGGTATCTTTTTTGGTGAGTTCCAGCGTCTTCCTGTCGATGACTGTCCAGCTGCTAGTTGTGATTCTGGTGTTCTTGCAAGAGGGAGTGAGAGCACGTCCTTCTACTCTGCCATCTTGGTTCAGGGCTGATCTTTCTATATTTTTTGAAAAGGTTTGTGTAAGATTTGTGCTATTTCTTCCTTGAAAGTATAATAGAATTCACCAGTGAAGCCATTTGGGCCTGGAGTTTTCACTGTTGACAGGTTTTAACTACCAACTCAATTTCATTAATAAATGTACAGGACTGTTCAGATTTTGTTACATCTTGTGTTAATTTTGGCAAGTTGTATTTTTTCAAGGAATTTGTCCATTCCCCTCTTTTTATCTTGATCAGAATAGCTATATGTTTATCAATTTTGCTGATCTTTTCAAAGAACCAAAATAAAACTCGTGGAGCAAGTTAACCTACAGTTAAGAGCCAAGTCTATCTGGCCCTGAATCTTTTCTTTTTCCCCTGCCACATGGCATGCGGAATCTTAGTTCCCTGACCAGGGATCGAACCTGGGCCCAGCAGTGAAAGTGCCAAGTCTTAACCACTGAACCACCAGGGAAATCCCTGGCCCTGAATCTTAAAGCAGAACCATCTAGAAGTGCCTAGCCCAGGTCAGTCAATTTCCAGCCAATCCACAGACACAAAAGTGAGCATAGTGATTGTTGTTTCAAGTAACTGAGTTTTGGAGGTGATTTGTTAAGCAGCTATAGCTGACTGGTACAGTTTATAGGTCCATCAGTTCCCTACTGAAGGATATTTAGCAAAGTGAACTTTCCCAAGCAAAGCTTGGCTCATTTAATAAAAAGCATTTCTATAAGATTTATTTCTAGAAGAACTGCAGTGTCAAAGGGTTTGCACATTTAAAATCTTTTAATAATATTCCTAAATTATGCTCACTAAAGCTATGCTGATTCATGTTCCCAGCAAGCAGTTTATAAGCATCTATTTTTCCTCACACTTTCCAAAACTAGAGGTTAAAATATTTAATTTTCATCAATCTAATAAGTGAAATATAATATCTATTTAAATTTGCATTTCCCTGAGCATTAGAGAGGTTTAAAATTTTTTCATATATGTATTGGCTATTTATATTTCTTCTTCTTTGAATTGCCCCTTCATGTTCTTTGTTCGCTTTAATAATAAGTATTTTGTGCTTTCCTGATTGTTTCTAGGAGATTCTTATATATTCTGCATATTAACTTTTAATCTGTTAAAAATATTGCAAATATTTTAATTCTGAGGCTTCTTGTTAAACTTTGTAGTATCTTTTGCTGGAGAGAAGCTCAATGCACAGTTAAATCAAATTTTTCCTTTATGTCTACTAGATTTGCCTAAGAATGCTTTTCATACCTAAAAAGTATTAAATTTTTAAATCATATTTTCTTCTATTAGTTTATAATACTTTTTATTGTTTTGAATCTTTAAATCATCTTACATTAGTTTTGGGTTATTAAATATTTTGAGTTAAGTATAAGATTCTTTTTCAAAACAATAGGTAATTATTCCAATAGTGTTTATCAAATACTCCATTATTATTTCCTCTTTAATTTGAAATGCCAAATTAAAACTAAATTTTATTTAAGAGTTATTTCTAGAATTTCTGTCCTATTCCACTGATCTCTTATTGTCTTATGTCAATACTGTGTTGTTTGACTGTTGATGTCTTAAACCATATTTTGATATTTGCAGGCAAAGTACTCCCAATTGCTCTTTATACAAATTTTTTATTTTTGGCATTTACACTTCTAGATGAATTTGAGAATGTTAACAAGTTATAACAAAATTTATGTGGATTTTGTTTGGGATTGCATCAGATACATAGAGAATCATAGTCTGACAGCATTGACTCATTGCATATGATTTATATCTTGATTTTTAGAAGTTCTTATTTTAATAATCTTCAGTAAAAATTATTTGGTTTTCTCCATGTAGGTTTTGCACAATTCTTGCTAGGTTTAGTTTTAGAGTTTATTTTTGTTTTCGTGAAATGCATATTGACAATGAATTTTTTTCCTGATATATTAGGCCAAAAATCAGGCTAATAGCATTTATGATGTGATTCTGTTTTTTGTACCGAATAGTTCTGTGTACATGGATACCTGTGTATACAGAAAAGCTTTGAGTGTAGCTGCTTGTTTACTTCTGTCTCCACTAGGTTGATCTCTTTTAGGGCAGGAACCATATTTTGATGACTTTGTATCTAACACCTGCATAGCACCTGGCACATTTTAGCAGCTCAAAGCACCTTTGTAAAATGAATGAATGAATGAAATAAAGGGATATTGAAGGACCTATATAGACAAGATAAATATCTCTTCTCTGAGTGCATGGAATTATGGATTTCTTTAAGTTCTTTCTGCTTTGCTGTATTTTCTGATTTTTCTCTTGTGATCATGTACTTGAAAAAAGAAAGAAAATGATTTTCACTTGGGAACCACAATGAAAGAGCACTGTAGGCTGTACATCATTTACTACTTGTAAATTTTAAGAAGAAAAAAATGTGTGGATTATAAAAATGTCTAGGGAGGCAGGTTGTTCACCTCTCTGGATGAGGTTATCCCAGTTTTAGATGCTTAGTTTTGCCGTCTGTAAAATGGGATTCCTTCTGCCTTGCCTCTGCCTCTCACTGATCCTCCCGGGCTCTGATTGTGCTGAGCTCCAGGCTCACATATTCAGGAGGAATTAGAGGGAAGCCAGGGAAAGTAATTCTTCAGTCTCTGAGGTTGTTTTTACATTATGATGATATATGGTATATGTTGCTACAATGCCCGGGGTACATTTACAGGGATGGCAGACCATGAAGCCCTTAGGGCTGGGAGGTCCACCAGGTCAATAATATATGCAGCTGGCAAAAGAGAACATCGACATTATTTCCTCCAGAGAATACATGACTATAACCCTGTAGTCCTGGTTTGCATGTAAATAATGAGCAAAGGTACCGCTTGGCCACTTGTATCATTGAAGAGAAAGAAAAACAAGAATAAGAAAGACAAATCAGAAAAATATGAGGGCGCCACTTATAGATCTATGCAAGGAAGTATAATTCATCGGGTGAAATTTGCTTTCTCTAGAAAACACAGTGTTGGTATGTTTCTATAGTTGAGGTTAGAAATTTTTTTCTTGGTATGATTGTTATCAAGTAACGGAAAAATAATAATAATCAGTTTCTCAGGAGGAAGACTGATGCATCAATTACAGCATTTGGCGATGGAGCCCATTAAACCCCGAGGTAGTGCTGAGCAGTTGCCCCACTGATGATTTGACTATACTGGTAATAACCTGGGAAGGAGGCTGAGGCTGTGTGACTTCGGTGAAGCCAGACTCTCTTTCTAAGCCTAGTTACAGGCAGCAGCCTAAGGCCTGCTTAATCTGAAAGCTCCTGGCTTGTTTTTTTAAAGCAAAGGGAATTTTCTTAAGGGCAGAGAGCCCTTGCTCTATCTCCCACACTACGACATGGCACAGGGCTAGACCAATACCACGCACTCCATTGAGTCTCTCCCCATTCCCCGCCCCTCAAAAATTTTTTAAAACAATTTTTTAGAGCAATTTTAGGTTTGCAGATAAATTTAAGGGAAGGTACAGAGATTTCCCAATATATACCCTGCCTCTACATAGGCATAGCCTCCCCGATTATCAACATCCCCCATCAGAGTGATGCACTGTTTACAATTGATGAACCTACACTGACACATCATAATCACCATAGTACATAGTTTAACATTACAGTTCACTCTTGGTGTTGTACATTATATGGGTATAATGACATGTATCCTTTATTAGGGTATCATACAGAGTATTTTCACTGCCCCTAAAAGTCCTGAGCTCAGCCTGTTTTCCCTCACCCTGCCCCTCAAAACCCCTGGCAACCACTGATCTTTTTATTGTTTCCATAATTTTGCCTTTTCCAGAGTGTCATGTAGTAGGAAACATACATCACATAGCCTTTTCAAACTGTTTTCTTTCATGCATTTAAGTTTTCTCCAAGTGTTTTCATGGCTTGATAGCTTGTTTCTTTTTGGCGTTGAATAATATTCCATTGTCTGGATCTAACACAATTTATTTATCCATTCACCTACTGAAGGACATCTTGGTTGCTTCCAAGTGTTGGCAATTATGAATAAAGCTGCTATGAACATCTATGTGCAGGTTTTTGTGTAGACATAAGTTTTCAACTCCTTTTGTGTAAATATCAAGGAACACGATTGTTGGATTGTATGGTAAGAGTATGTTTAGGTTTGTGAGAAACTGCCAAACTGTCTTCTAAAGTGGCTGCACCATTTTGCTTTCCCATCCGCAATGCATGAGAGTTCCAGTTGCTCCATATCCTCGTCAGCATTTGGTGTCGTCAGTGCTCTGGATTATGGCCATTTTAATAGGTGTATAGTGGTATTTCATTGCTGTTTTACCTCCCACTTTCTTATTATAGAAAATATAAACATATATAAGAATAGATGAAACAGTATAATACCCCTTCCACATGTCCATCCCCCAACTTCAACTATTATCAATTTATGGCCAAATTTGCTTCATCTCTACCTGTAACTCCTCCTCTTTACATGCCCGTGGACTGGGGAACCAGGAGCCCTGGGGAGAAATCCAGCCCTGTGCAAGATTCCAGGGCACAGAGAGCCAGGCCTGAACCTCGACAAGTCCATGACCTTGTCAAGGCCAAGGAAAGTTGGAACACCAGGCTGCAGAAGGAAAACCTTGTGAGGTCACAAGGGCCAACTTCACATTTTGTCAAGGCAATTAAGGAGTAAAGAAAACAGATTTCAAAAGCTTGGGAGCTCCAGGAAAACAAATTTGGGGTACAGCTTGAGAAAGAATGTTGAAAACATAGACAATAATATGGAATGATACTCACCAAACTGTGATAGCTCTGGGGTGGTGGAGGCTGGGACCAGCACTAGGGGTTGTGGTCCGATGACACTTCAGCCTTACTGGCAATGCTTTAATTATTTATTTCAAAGGTAAATACATTCACATTTTGCTTCCACTAAGAAGAGAAAAAGTTTTAAAGGAACACATTTCCCACAGTGATGGCTGCCTTCGAATGGAAGTTCCCCATCACTGGTGATGTGTCCAACTGAGACTGCTGGACATGGCAAGATTATCCAAGCCAGGCCATGGAAGAACCACTGAGGAGCTTGCTGAAATATAGAGATCATGATTCAGCAGGTCTGGAGCAAGGCCCAGGTGATTTTATCCCCCATCTCTTGAATATGGGCTGGCCTTAGTGACTTGCTTGTGATGAATAATATGTGGCTGAAAGTGATGCTACGTGACTTCTGAGGCTAGACTAGAAAAGGTGATACACTTCCAGCTGGCTTTCCCTTGGCACCCAGCTGCCATGCTGTAAGGAATGGATAGTATCTCAGGCAGAGCTGGGCGTGGCTTAAAGGAGCCAGAGGAGAGCTCACATATACGTGTTCTGGCTGACCACTCTACTGGGGTCTCACGTGACAGCTAACCTCAAGTCCAGAGTTGTGCATGCAGAGATTTTCAAGATGACTGCAACTGCATAAGATTCTGAGGACTGCCTCACTGACCCTGTCAACCTCCAGGACTGTGATTTATGCCGCTAAGTTTGGGTGGTTTGTTGGCAGCAAGAAAACAGCACCTTTGACTGTTAAGTAGACTCTTTAGAAGAGCTTAAAAAATTCCCAACACCCAGGCCAGATCCAAGCATTAATATTCTTTTGAGCCCCAGTGTGCAGCCAAGGTTGAGAACCAGTACTGTAAACCAATCCTGAGACTTGAGCTGGGGTTAACTTCATGAAATGCCCCCATTTCCCCCACTTCCCCTTACCCAGCTTCCTTTTGTCCTTGTCACTGGTTTCCATCTTCAGTTCCTGGCAGATGAAAGTGAGCCATTTAAGTGACAGGGACTTTGAAATCAGTGCTTAAGTCCTTGATGCTTGAAGTGTTTATTTTTAAAGCAACGTAGGAGAATGAATATGCAGGGGAAGTAGGGAGGCTCCCAGGAGCAGAAGTGTGAATGAGGTTGCCAGATAAAATACAGGAGGCCCAGGTAATTTGAATTTCAGATAAACAGTGAAGATTTTTAAGTATAAGTATGCTCCAAATATTACATAGCCATACTAAAAATTATATATTGTTTATCTGAAATTCAAATTTAACCACGTTTCCTATATTTTTATTTGCTAAATCTGGCAACTCTAAGTGTGAAGCCAGCCAGGTTAAGGTGTATTTGGGCCTCAATGGCACGGGCGCGGGGGTACATCTGTAGACTACTGAGTTCCCCAACACCAGGGTAAAAGACACTCAGGACTCCCCAAGTCACTCCCCTTGTTGGAGGAAAGTGAGGCCCCAAAGACAGGAAGTAATAAATCCAAAACAGGCAGCTCTTGATTTGCACAATATTATGTTAACTAAACCCATGCATAGTAACCCTACTTTGCTGCAATAAACATCTGCATGCAGGTTTTCGTGATGATATAAATTTTCAGATCAGGTGGGTTATGCCTGGGAGTGCGATTGCTGGGTAGTATGGTAAGTCTATGTTAACTTTGTGCAAAATCACCAAACTATCTTGCAAAGTGGCTGTTACCCTTTTGTATTCCCATGTAACAGAAGAGGATTCCTGTTGCTCCATATCCTAGCCAGAAATTGGCATTGTCTGTTTTCTGGATTGTAGCAGTTCTAGTAGATGTGTAGTAGTATCTCATTGTTATTTTAATTTGCATTTCCCTATGATAAATGATGTTGAGCATCTTCTTACATGCTTATTTGACATCTACATATCTTCTTCGATGAAGTGTCTATTCAAATCTTTTGCCTGTTTTTTAATTGGGTTGTTTGTTTCCTTATTGTTAAACTTTAAGAGTTCTATATTTTTCTGGATATAAGTCCTTTATCAGATACGTGATTTGAAAATATTTTCTCCCAGTCTGTGGCTTGTTTTTTGTTTTATTTTGTTTTTTTTCCCATTCTCTTAGCAGTATATTTTTCAGAGCAAGTGTTTTTAATTTTGATAAAGTTCAATTTATCTATTTTGCCAAACCCAAGTTGATGTGATTTTCTTTTATATTTCCTTCTAGAAGTTTTATAGTTTTGTATTTTACATTTAAGTCTGTGATCTATTTTAACTTAATTTTTGTGTAAGATATGAAGTATGTGTAGAGGTTCTTCTTTTTTTGCAAATGGATGTCCAATTTTTCTAGCACCATTGTTTGAAAGACTTCCTTCTCCATTGCATCGTCTTTGTAAAAAATCATTTGCTAAAGAAGATGTGGCACATATATACAATGGAATATTACTCAGCCATAAAAAGAAACGAAATTGAGCTATTTGTAATGAGGTGGATAGACCTAGAGTCTGTCATACAGAGTGAATTAAGTCAGAAAGAAAAAGACAAATACCGTGTGCTAACACATATATATGGAATTTAAGAAAAAAACAATGTCATGAAGAACCTAGGGGTAAGACAGGAATAAAGACACAGACCTACTGGAGAGCGGACTTGAGGATATGGGGAGGGGGAAGGGTGAGCTGTGACAGGGCGAGAGAGAGTCATGGACATATACACACTAACAAACATAAGGTAGATAGCTAGTGGGAAGCAGCCGCATGGCACAGGGATATCAGCTGGGTGCTTTGTGACTGCCTGGAGGGGTGGGATAGGGAGGGTGGGAGGGAGGGAGACACAAGAGGGAAGAGATATGGGAACATATGTATATGTATAACTGATTCACTTTGTTATAAAGCAGAAACTAACACACCATTGTAAAGCAATTATACCCCAATAAAGATGTTAAAAAAAATCATTTGATTTTTTTGTTCTCTATTGTTTCATTGATCTATGTGCATCAAGGTCCCATTCTGACAGAGAGACCCAAGCAGCCCAGCCAGTTGTGACATCCACTCCACGGTCCTCGGTGGTGGACTGTGGCAGATTTCTGATTGCAGGGGTGTAACTGACCAAAGGCTTCAGCCGCTATGTTCTGAAACCCATTGCCAAGGCCATGCCTCCCAGCTTATAACTGGGCATGGCAGGGATACTAAATCAGACCCATTAATGGGAGACGTCATAAGCCTTGATGGCCAACTTTGGCTTGAGGACTCCTCAGTGGTGTAAGTTAAGGGTCCAACTTCATTCTTTTGCATATGGAATCCAATTGTCCCAGGATAATTTGTTGAAGAGACTGTCCTTTCCCGATTGAATGATTTTGTAACCCCTGTCGAAAATCAATTTACTATAAATGGGAGGATTTATTTTTGAGCTTTTGAATTAAATTCCATTGGTCTATATGCTTATCCTTATGCTAGTCACCCAGTGTTTTGATTACTGTAGCTTTTTAGTAAGTTTTGAAATCAGCAAGTATGAGACTTTTCCCAACTTTATCTTTTTCAGGATTGTTTTGGCTATTCAGAATCTATTGCAATTCCATGTGAGTTAGGCTGGGTTTTTGTACTTCTGCAAAAAATGGCATTGAGATTTCATAAAGATTGCTTTGAATCTGTCAGTTCCTTTGAGGAGCATTGTTGTATTAATTTGCTTGGGTTGCTATAGCAAAATACAACAAGATAAAGTTATTTTCTCATAGTTCAGGAGGATAGAAGTCCATGATCAAGGCGACAGCAAATTCAGTTTTCAGTGAGAGCTCTCCTTTTGGCTTGTAGATGTCTGCCTTCTCATTATGTCTCCCAGAGGCCTTTCCTCAGTGTATGTGTGTGGAGAGAGTGAGCTCTCTCATTTTAAAAGGACACTAATCCTATTGGATCAGGGACTCACTTTTATGACCTCATTTAACCTTAATTACCTCCATAAAGGACCTATCCCAAATACAGTACATTGAAGGTCAAAGATTCAACATATAAATTTTGGGGAAACACACATTCAGTCCACAATAGTTCTCATCTTAACAATATTAAGTCTTCCAACCCATGAAAATAGATGTCTTTCCATTTGTTTGTGTTTTATTTAATTTCTTTTGACAATGTTTTATAGTTTTCAGTGCACAATTCTTATGCCTCCTTGCTTAAATTCATTACGAAATATTTTATTCTTTTTTTATGCTAGTGTATATAAATGTAACTGATTTTTGTCGGTTGATTATGTATTCTGCAACTTTTTTGAGTTTATTACTCTAACATGTTTTTTTTTTCTTGTGGATTCTTTACAGTTTTCTACATATAGGATCATAACATCTACCAATAGAGATAATTTTACATCTTTTCCCAATTTGGCTTCATTTCATTTCCTTATCTTGTCTAATTTCTTTGATTAGAACTTCCAGTATTATGTTGAATAAAAGTGGTAAAAGCAGACATCCTTATCTTATTCCTGATCTCAGAGGAAAAACTTTCAGTCTTTCCCCCTTGAGTATGTTAGATATAGGTTTTTCATGTATGGCCTTTACAATGTTGAGGAGGTTTCTTTCTATTCCTAGTTTATTGAGTGTTTTTATCATAAAGGGATGTTGGATTTTGTCAAGTGCTTTTTTCTGCATCAATTGAGATTAGCATGCAATTTTTTCTCCTTCATTCTATTAATGTGGTGTATTATCTTCATTGATTTTCATATGGTGAACTACCTTTGTGTTCCTGGGATAAATTCCACACGATCATGGTGTATAATCCTTTTAATATGCTCCTGAATTCAGTATTCAGTGTTAGTATTCATTGAGAGGTTTTGCATTTATATTAATAAGGGACATGGTCTGTAGTTTTCTTTTCTTTTGGTGTCTTTGTCTTGCTGAGCTCACAGAATGTGTTCCCTCTTCTTCAGTTTTTTGGAAGAGTTTGAGAAGAATTGGTGTTAATTCTTCTTTAAATGTTTTAAATCCACCTTTGAAGCCATCTGGATTTTTCTTTGTTGGGAGGATTTTGATTAGTGATTCATTCTCCTTACTTGTTAATAGGCTTTCTTAGTTTTCTATTTCTTTTTGAGTCAGTTTTGTTAGTTTTTGTTTTTCTAGGAATTTGTCCATTTCACCTAGGTTATACAATTGTTTATAGTACTCTCCTATAATCCTGTTTATTTCTGTAAAATTGGAATTTTGTCCTACTTTTATTTCTAATTTTAGTAATTGGAGTCTTCTCTCTTTTTCTTAGTTAATCTAGGACAGGTTGTCAATCTTATTCATCTTTCCAAAGAACCACCTTTGGTTTCATCGATTTTCTCTGTTGTTTTACTATTCTCTGTTTCTTGCTAGTCTAATCTTTGTTCTTTCTTCTGCTAGCTTTGGGTTTTGTTTGTTTTTCTTTTTCTAGTTCCTGAAAGTATACAGTTAGGTTATTGATGTATTAATTTGCTAGGGCTACCATAACAAAATACCACAGACTGGGTGGCTTAAACAGCAGAAATTTATTTTCTCACAGTTCTGGAGGATGGAAGTCCAGGATCAAGGTGTGAAGGGGTTGGCTAACTCTGAGGCCTCTCTCCTTGGCTTGCAGTTGGAGGCCCTCTTGCTGACTCTTCATGTGATTATCCCTCTGTGCATGTATGCCCCTGGCTTTTCTTTGTGTCTCCAAATTTCCTCTTCTTATAAAGATACCAGCCAGATTGGATTAGGGCCCACGCTAATGGCCTCATTTTAACTTAATCACATTTAAAGCCCTATCTCCAAGCACAGTCACATTCTGAGGTACTGGGTGTTAGGACTTCCACATGGTAATTTCAGGCGGGAGATAATTCAGCCCACAGCACCATCCTTTTACTTTCAACCCTTTTATGTCTTTCAATCTAAAGTGAGTCTCTTGTAGACAGCACATAGAACCAGCTACTTAGAAGACAAATGCACTTACCCTTCTACTGGAGCCGCAGGTGGGTCGCTTCCCACAGGCACAAGAGCTAAGTGGGTTAGGTTTGAACATCTGAATGAGGGGAAATAGGGTGGGCAGCTGCCAATGTCCATTACAGGGGGCGAAAGTGAGAGCAGGGAGACCAGAGAAGCAGCTACTGAAGTAGCTGAGGATACACAGATGGTGTGGTGCTAGAGCAGTCAGAGACTGCCTGTTTCAGAGGTTGGATATGTAGTGAGGAAAAGAGAGCAATTAACATTTACCATTTGCCCAAATTTTCCTCACTTCTTTCTGTGAAGCAAATGTAAAAAGGGCGTATCTGGACTGGGGAGCTGGCCAGAAGGGAAGAGAAATCTAGCAAGCAGGCACACCAGGGTCAGAACTGCAGCTACCTCCCAGCCCATTGCCATTTGCACAACGTTGAAGAACCAGGACCCAACTCACTGTTAGGTATTGGAGCAGAGATGATTGTTAGGGCAAGGCCAATTCCATTCATTAAGCATTAATTGGGTGCCTACTGTGTACAGAGGCTGTAGGAGAGAGAGGTCACAGGAGTTTTGAAATAAGAGGAAAAGTATGGGCAACGTTATCCTTGAAAAGTCTCTTAAATAGCCCATACATAGCAATATGTTAATTAAAGCACAATACCTTTATATAAGGAAAAATTGTGTGTGCAGTAATTAACACACAAACAAAACTTAATCGCATATTTTAATTCATTAAACAGGCACAGGGAAGAGTTGACTTTGCTAAAATTAAATATGCTTATGAACCAGCACTAGTGCACGAATTAAGCTCCTACCGCCAGATGCAGCGCTCAACGACTGGGGGCATTAGGGGGACACAAGGCTAAGACAGGGCTCATCTCCGTGAACTGACCGTCGATCTTCCCCAGAATGAGTTTCCAAAGGGCTACAGGTCAGCTTAGCCTCCAGATAAGACAGCAGCCGCCGCGCCGCTCCTGCGCCACGCGATCACCGGGGGCGTGACGAAGGGCGGAGGCTGCGTGCGCTTCCCAGCGTGCCGCGCTGGGCGGGGCGAGGGGCGGGGCCTACGGGGGAGGTGCGGAGGAGGAGCGGCCGCCACAGGACGCCTGGCTCGGCCCAGTCACCGGATCGGGGCTTCTCGCCTTTAACGGCCGGCCTGTTGCTCCGAGCCCGCGGCGGCGGGGGCGCCGGCGGCGGCGGGCGGCATGAGCGTGTGAGATGTGGCCGCGGGCAGCCCGGACGCGAGCAGCTGCCGCCGCGGTAGCAGAGAAGTGGGGCGCGGCCTCCTCAGCGCGGGGCGCGCAGTGCATGAGGGCGAGCACGCGGGCGCTGGGCAGCCGCCGGCCACGCCGCCTTCATAAACACTTGTTTAGGACTCGTTCGCCCCGCTGAGGCCCCGGCGCCCCGCCATGGAGGCCCCGCCCGACCCCGGGCCCCACGCCTCGGCCTCGGCTTCGGCCGCGGCGCCGCTGCGCGCCCCAGAGGTGGCGCGGCTCCGCGAGGAGCAGGAAAAGGTAACAGGCCGCGCTCCGTCCCGCGCTTCCGCCAGCGGTCTCGGGAGGCGCCCTCGCCCAGGCGCGTCCTCGGCGCCCCGTTCCCCCTCCACGGGCCTGGGGGCTGACCCCCGCTCGTCCCCGCCGACCCCGTCCTGCCCTCGGTGGGCCGCAAGCCCTTTGGTCCCGGCCTAGCTCACCCCGGACCCGGAACGGGGGAGGAGCATAGCCTCCAGGCCTGGAAAGCGTGTTGGGGAAACTTTTGTCACGTGCTTTCGTTGTCTTGTCTGGAGCACTTTGACCTTCGAAGGGAGGGGAGGGTTGGGGAAAAGAGATGCGATAATCTGTTTAACTTGTGTATGAAAGTGAGTTTTTAATCTTAATGCGTACAGCAGTGCGTGGGAATATTCTCAGTGAAGGACATGCTGTGAATGAATAGTTCACCTTATTTTTTTTTTTAGCTTGTTACCTCATCGTTGGTAAAATGTATACTCTTTGTTGCTGTTTATCTGATTGCACTTAAAAGTTTTACTAGGTTTGTAACGCTAACGCTTCATGTGCAGTTTCAGCTTTGGTTTAGTATTTGTCATGATAGAATGCTGTTTTATTACATTTTAACTTCAATTATATAAATGAGTTTTAATCTACCAGTGAAGAGGAAAGAAAGTTTTGTATTTCCTAATGGGATTGTATATGAACAAGTATACCAGTCTAAGAAATACAGTGTTATTGTTTAATCTGAGATTTTTTTCCCTTTGGATTCTGTATCATTTGTTTCTCACTATCTTTGAAATTCTTAGTTTGAAAGGCAACGTTTCATTTACTTAAAATGTGTCATATTGAGAGTATCATGATTATAAAGGTTAGGAAGTTGTTTAAAAACTATAAACACTGGGAATTCCTAACTTTTTCTATTGAGCATTTCTGTATAAAAATGACTACTTACATAGATATACAAACATACCCAGTTTAGCTAGATAAGGAACTTTTTATAGAACTTAAATCCTGGTTTGCTTGGAAATAACCTGTTAGGATGGATTGTGGGAACCTTTCCTACTTTGTTCTGGTTGTTCTAAATTATTTTGTGCGTTGGATTTCCCTTTCTGAGAGCCATTTTTTTTTTCTAATACCATATACAATGGTTGGGTTTTAAACTTGGCTTTCTTCAAGTTGGGGGTTTAAAAATTCAAGTTCGGTGCGTTTAAATTGTAAGACTGTTTTTTTTTTTTCTTTACGAGAAGAATAAAGAAAGAAGAAAAGACAGCCCTTCATGAAACCAATTTGTTCATTTTTGGCGAAAACTATTTACATTTTTTAGTCTTTTAGAAAATGTGAAACAGACCCTCAGAAGATGGTGTTCCCATTGTCTTTCTTTCTGTAGAGGAATTAACTCTCTCCTTCATAGTATGATGTTTGCATACTGCTGACTTGATATGTTTTCTCCTATTTGGCATGTTAAAAAGAGAAATCCTTGGTTTTATTCTGATGTTAGTGTGTCTGAAATACAAAGGATACGGTTTGGGGGTGCTCTGAACAGCTTTCTGGTATGGTATCCAGTTGCATTTGAAAACTGCCTTCTCAGTTACAGTCCTATGGGAACCTGGATGACAGTTTTCAGTAGACATTGAGTATAGTACCAAATTACTTTTCTGTGCTGTGTTAATGTTATTTTGGCACATAAAATAAGCGTGTGTATGTCTGTCATGGGTATGTAAAATCATTCCTAGTTCATGATAAAGTCCCTCAGTAAATGGACTAGACTGTATTTTAACGGATCTGCTTCAGTGGACAGGAGAGACCCTTGAGGCTACAAGATAAACTGGTTAGATAGCTATCCTTTAATTATAGTTCAGTATAGGAAAACTTTATCTAGTAAATAGTAAATAAATAAATAAATAAATCAGTCAGATTTTTGTGAGGGACTTTAGGCTTTAAAACCAACCCAGCAGCTGTAGGAGTACAGTGAACTCTAATAAGTGGAAGTGTTGGGACATTCTTGGAAGGAAAAGGAAAAAAATGTCATAGGAGTTTTATAGTATAGCAGTTAGTATTTCTTTATATAAGTCTAATTAAATGTGTTTTAGGACTTGCCTTTCCCTACCAGGGTTCTGTGAGAGAATTAAATCCTGACGAAAATTATTTGAATGACTATTTTTTCAGTTTTCCCTAGGATGGTAGCTAGCTAGTAGGCTCTAGATGCAGAGGAGAGAAGTGAATTCTTTATATGCAATGGATACCTTAGGTTCAGGGCATTATTTTCTCTGGGAACCTTAAGAATGGCTGCTAGGTAAAGTGGTTTAAATGTTGCTCATCAATATTTTTCTTTTTAGTTCAGATAAGGAGTGTAACACGTTTCATCTTGGTCCCTCTCTCTGTTTTTTTCCTTGTTTATCCTTTGGAGCACTGAATAACAAGGAAAAAAAATTAGTAACCTAAGGAAAAAGACAAAGGAGGGGGGCATGAAAGATCCACAGCTTAAGTAAATGACAAAATCTGTAGTAAATGGACAGGATCAAATATTTGAATATTGTTCTCATTTTTGGCATTAATGCTGACATTTTCAAAAAAAGATTTTTTGGTTAAAACTTCTGTTTATTTCTTTTTTTTTTTAATCTAGCAAAATGACATGTACAGAAAGGTTCCCTGCAGGTTTGTTTATAATAATGAAAAAGCTAAAAATTCAACATAAGGGGGTTGGTGTGAGGAGATTTTGTGCAGTCATTAAAAATTGTAGAACACTATGTGGTGTGGTTAGTCATGATTATATGTATATAAATATTCACACAGTTTATATAGGAAAATGCACCACTAAATGTTTTAAAAGCATACAATTTCACTTTTTATTTTACCTAAAAGTGAGTGAATTGAATGGGATTTTTTTTTTCAAGAAAGGCTATTGATAAAACCTAATTAATTTTAATAAAAGATGGGATGTTGTATCTTTAATTGCTAAATATTTTCTGCTCCTGACAGATTACTCTTGGCTGGTTTGAACACCAGTTAGGCAGGTTTGTTTCTTATTCCAGAGCGGATAGGTACAATTTATTCAGATACCTGTTCCCCAGGTGGTTTCCTTTTCTTTTTTCCCTGGAGATGTTGTTTATTGTTAATTCTCTATCCAAAGATACAGGGACAAGAGGGAACTTGGATCACCTTTTTTTCCCCCTCTTTTCTTTTAACTAAATCTGTTTTTGCCAATAGGAGTAAAGTATTTGGTGGAAAAAATGGAATCTACTTAGAAGCCTCTCTGGACTGATCTGTGCCGTAAAAGTTAAACCTAGGGCTGCAGTGGAGTGTCTTGGGCTGTTCTAGGGAAGTTTCCTCATACTTGTTAAATCTGGATCTGTCTTTGAATTGCATTATTGAAATACTGGTTTCTTGGCTAAGGTGATGTTTCTATCCGAGTTTTATATCTCCAGACACTATTATCTTTAACAGAATTATTGAGATTCTGCTATATAGTATAGTGAAAAAGTGGTATATAGTATTGTTTTCCTAGGTTTATTTGCAGGATCATGGTAACTTTGGAGAATTCATGAGGATAATGTTATTATTTAGTTTATTATAATTATAACTGAGTGGCTCGTGTAATTTGGAATTTTGGAATAACTTATACTTTCTTGATATAGAACCTGGGGAATTAAATGCATTAAGAGTAAATATTTCAAATTTTTATAAAGCAGAACAGCTAATTTAACTTTGGTTTGCATATTTCTTATGATAAACTGCACATAGCTTAGGAAACTGTCAGTCGTGTACTCCATACCACAGGTATTGTTCTTCTTTCCAAGCCCAGAATCCAAGCATATAATTTTTCAGCAGATATTTATTGAGTACCTGCTACCTGCCAGATTGTACCTACTTAATGTCTTCTTCTGCTGAAGATGCAGTAGTGAACAAAATAAAGTCTTTGTTTTCACAGGGATCACATTCTAGTGGTAAAGATGTGGAATAGGCATATTTAAAATGACAGATGGTTTGTGATAGGTAAGGAGCTGTACTAGATCATTGTTGAAGATTTTGGTTTTTATTTTTGTGAGGTGAGAAACCATTGAAATGTGTTTTGAGAATCATACCAATCTTAAATGACAAGAATCCATTTGTCATGAATGAAGGGAGGAATGATGGGATTGCATTGTATAGAATAAATTTTTTTGTGTGCCAGGCATTGTGATAGACATTTATAAATTTGATGTTAGAGTCTTCATTAACTCTCTTTAATTTTTCAGGTGAACAGTTTAGGTTGTTTCTAGTTTTTGCCCCGAACTTTCTTATGGAGTATTTGTGTCTTCAATTTTACTTACAATGCTTGTTTTTCAAAGTGCTTATGCCAGTTTACATTCCTATCAGCAGTGGTGAAAGTTCCAGCTATTCCACGTCCTCATCACCACTTGGTACTGTCTGTCCTTTTCATATTTGTTAGCCATTCTAATAATAACTAATGAATGAGGTTGATAACCTTTTCAAGTATTTATTGGCTATTTGCATTTTTTTTTGTAAAATAAAATGCTTTTTCTAAATTGAGTAGTTATAAGTAGTTTATTGAAGAATGTGTATTTGATCTTTCTAATGTAGTTCTTTTATCATTTTTAAGAAAGGCAGAGTCATAAGAATATTTGCTTACAGCCAAAGATACATTTTGTAGCTAAATGGGTTTTCAGAACTCATAACTTGTGAGTTATATTTTATTTTAAAACAGTTTGTTTTGGTTGTTGTTAGTGATTATTATCATGCCAGTCATGTGCCATGAGAAGAAACAACTTTGGTTTTAGTCTTTTATTAGTAAACATTATAATACAGTATTTCAAGGGGAGAAAATCAATATTCATTGTGTTGGGCCTCTCCAGATTGGAGTATAAGACAAGAATAGTTCCAAAACACTGATGGGGAAAGGGAGAAGAAGGTGCACGGGGTCTAAGCTGTGATCATAACTGTTTGATTTTGTTCTCCTAATGTTGTCAGATTGGGTTTTAAAATCTTTTAGCTTGTATCATTCTTGCCTTCATCTCCAGATTAGTGAGTCTAGATCTTTTTAGTCTGCCCTAAGGCAGTTTTTCTTTCTTTCTTTCTTTTTTTTAAAGTAGCAGCTTTTTATTTTCAAAAATTGTAAAACAACAGAAAAGTTTAAAGAATAGTTTGGGTCATCAGTCGTATTTTGTCTCATTTGCCTTTTCTTTCTCTATCTGTATTTTCTTTTCTTTTTTTCCTTGTAGAACGATTTGAAAGTAAATTGCAGATATTATCATGTCCTAATACTTAAGCACATATCATTTTGGAGCAAGGTCATTCTTCTACATAATCATATCTTTTTTTTTCACCCAAGAAATGAACATTGACACACAATAATATTATTTAGCATATTCAGATTTCCTCAGTTTTTCTAAAAGTGTTCTTTATAACATTTTTCAATCCAAGATCCAATCACAGGCTGCATTTAGCGTCTTACCTCTTTAATTTCCTTTCATCTGAAACAATCCCTCTACATTCTTTTGTCTTTATGAAATTGGTATTTTTGAAGAGTTTACAAGTTTACTTATAGAATGCCCACGATTTAGAGATGTCTGATGAATGTACTCGTGAAGAAACAGAATTAAATAATCATTTTTGGCAAGAATAATACATAGTTGATAATGACTTCCTATTTTATCACAGCAGGAGACATACAGTGTTACTTTATTCTATTATTGGTGTTGTTAGTTACTTGTTTAAGGTAGTACCTGCGATATCTCTTCACCTTAGGTACCTGTTCCCTTGTGTAAGGAATAAGAACTTTAAAAGTACTTACTAAATACTTGAAGACATTGTAAATATCCTGTTCCCCAACAGCCCTTTACCGTGGATGATCCTTGCCTGAATCAATTATTATATTGGTATTTGCAAATTAGTAGTTTCTAACCACCTATGTTTATAGCTGGCATTTTTCTGTAAAGAGGAGCCCTTTCCCCCCTTTTAGTATTAGTGTAGACCCTTTTTATTTGTTTTTTAATTCAGTGTGTTATAATTTTTCATTTTTCCTTTTGATGCTTGAATTGTCCTAAATTTGGCCAGTGGGAGCCCCTTCAAGCTGACTCCTGCATCCTTTTGGCATTTCTCATTATCCTTTGGTCATTACCTTTTTTTTTTTGGCACAAGATGTCCAGGCTTACCTTGTAGCTTTCTTGTCTTAGTTCTGAAATTGACTATTTCTTCAAAGAGCCCTGGTTCTTTTTAATGAGAAATGCTGAGAAACCTAGATCTGGGCCCAAGTTGTGCTCATTGCCACTGGGATATTATTGCATCAAGGCCCTTTCAGTGGACAGTGCTAAGAAATGTATTAACCTTCAGTATACCAGGAAAAATAGTCATCACCATTTACCATCAAGGTCCAAGGGATCTTTTTAATTTTTATTTTTTAAAGTAATTTTTACAAGTAATGTACAGAAGTAAGGATAAGGGATAGTGAAACCCATTTTTATTGGCTATTTTAATAAGAATTTAAACACAGCAGTCTTCTTTGTATTAAGTAAAGTTTGGTGCACAAAGATCATAAGAGATTTAAGAATATTGCCACATGTCTTTTTAGAAAAATGTCCAAGTTCTTGTTGCACACTGTTACATATGAAGTTTTTCTTGTTGAATGACTAAGTGGGTGAGAATACCTTACTTTTTTTTTTTGTTCTTAGAAGTATATTGTTCCTTTATTGATTCTTTTTTTCTCCACCTTCAAGTCAGTCCCCCTTTATTCAACATCTGCTATATTCAAATATATGTAGTTCTCTTCCTGGTTGGCATGGTCTGTTCTAGAACTTAGGGAGGTACAAACATAAACCATTTACATAATTCCTGCTTTCAAAACTCATTTCCAGTGCTTCAGGGTTTTCCTCCCTAATCTCTGTCCTCAAGAAGCCAAAAAACTTGTAGGAGTGGAAAAAAATAGAATTTAGAGATCTTTTTTTCCAGCAATCTTTATTTACTATGATAAAATATGTATAAAATAAAAATTATTTTTTTTTTTTGCGGTACGCGAGCCTCACTGTTGTGGCCTCTCCTGTTGCGGAGCACAGGCTCTGGACGCGCAGGCTCAGTGTCCATGGTTCATGGCCCCAGCCGCTCTGTGGTGTGTGGGATCTTCCTGGACCGGAGCATGAACCCGTGCCCTGCATTGGCAGGCGGACTCTGAACCACTGCGCCACCAGGGAAGCCCCTGTTTTAATCAGTTTTAAGTGTACAGTTCAGTGAGATTAATTACATTCACTGTGATGGAACCATCACTTTTACTTGAAGGTTAGGATGGACTCACAGATGGAGAACTCTTGGCTGTCCTACCATCAGATCTGCCTTGCTCTATGGTTATCAGTTTTCCCCAGATCAAGAGTAGGCAGGTACAAGTAGTGGGCTCACAACGTTTGACCTCAACTGGTTTTTCTAAGTTATTTTGTACATTTTTCAGCAGCAAAACCAAACTGGGTCTTCAGGCTTTATTTCTGTTTCTTGCAAGGGAAGAGCTTTTATACCTTTGGACATGTTTTAGTTTTTCCTCAATGAGAATTTTAACCATCTTTGGTATTATTTCTACAATAATTTGTAAAGCTATTTACTTTTAACTGCTTTTTTTTAAAACTTTTTGGGTCAACTTTTTTATATAGCACTTATTTGTCAAAATATAGGTACATAATACTGGTAAAAATCTTTTTTTGTTTCTAATGAAACAAATTATTGAGACTCTTTTTTAACAGGATGGAGTGAGGGTAACTTGTATCAATTAGCTAAATTAACCAAACTCTTAAGAATATTTAGATTTAAAGACCATAGAAACTACTGGTAGTCAAACTTTTTTTTTTTTAAGGCACAGAGCTTTCTTCATTAAAATAAAACCTTATTCAAAAACCCAATATGTAAAACAGATGAAAGCTAAATTACTCTGCGTTATTGAGGGAGAAGTTGCATGTGTGGAGGGGCTGGGAGGGGGATGAGTATTTCTGTTCCTTGCACCCACTTTCAGTAGCCGCCAGGGAAGTGGTCCAAGGAACTAAACTAAACTTAACCAGTGTTTTAGTCCAACTTCTGATTTCACAGATGGGGAACTGAGACCTAGTGCCCAATTCTCCCCTCCCTTGAGCCCCTGGTAATCTCTAATCTACTTTCTTTCTATGTGAATTTGCCAATTCTAGATACTTCATAGATGTAGAATCATACAGTACTTGTCCTTTCGTGACTGGCTTAATGTTTTCAAGGTTCATCTGTGTTGTGGCATGTATTACAACTTTACTCCTTTTTATGGCTGAATAATATTCCATTGTATGCATATACCACATTTTGTTTATCCATTCAAATGTTGATGAATACATGGATTGTTTCCACTTTTTTACTCTTGGAATAATGTGGCTATGAACGATGGTGTATGAGTTATCTGTTACAGTCCCTGTTTTCAGTTCTTTGGGATATATACCCAGGAGTGGAATTGCTGAGTCATAAGGTAATACTGTGTTTAACTTTTTGAGGAACTGCCAAACTGTTTTCCACAGCAGTTGGCACAGTTTTACATTCCCACCAGCAATGTATGAGGTTTCCAATTTCTCCACGTCCTTGTCAACACTTTTCTTTTTTTTTTTTTGGAATAGAGCTATCCTAATAGGTGTTAATGTCATTGACCTATTGTGATTTTGATTTGCATTTCTCTAATGAAAAAGGATGTTGAGCATCTTTTCATGTGTGTGTTTTTTGTTTGTTTTTGGTTTTGGGGGCTGTGCTGGGTCTTAGTTGCAGTACGTGGGATCTTTGTGGGGCATGTGGGATCTTTAGTTGTGGCATGCATACGGGATCTAGTTCCCTGACCAGGGATTGAACTCTGGACCCTTGCATTGGGAGCACAGAGTCTTACCCACTGGACCACCAGGGAAGTCCCTTTTCATGTGTTTATTGGCCATTTTTGTATTTTCTTTGGAGAAATGTCAATTTAAGTTTGTCTATTTAAGTCCTTTGCTTATTTTTAAATTGGGTCATCTTTTTGTTGTTGAGTTGTAGTTGTTCTTTATTTATTCTAGGTATTTAAACCCTTTTCAGATGTATGATTTACAAATATTTTCTCCCATACTGTATGCTATCTTTTCACTTTAATGATAATGTCCTTTCATGCACAAAAGTTTATAAATTTTTAAAAAAATTTTATTTTATTTTACTTTTTGGCTGCGTTGGGTCTTCATTGCTGTGCGTGGGCTTTCTCTAGTTGTTGTGAGTGGGGGCTACTGTTCGTTGTGGTGCGTGGGCTTCTCATTGCGGTGGCTTCTCTTGTTGTGGAGCACGGGTTCTAGGCGCATGGGCTTCAGTCGTTGTGGCTCACGGGCTCTAGAGTGTAGGCTCAGTAGTTGTGGCGCACGGGCTTAGTTGCTTCGTGGCATGTGGGATCTTCCTGGACCAGGGCTTGAACCTATGTCTCCTGCATTGGCAGGCGGATTCTTAACCACTGCGCCACCAGGGAAGTCCCAAGTTTTAAAATTTTGATGAAGTCCAGTTTATCTATTTTTTCCTTTTTTTTGCTCCTGCTTTTGGTGTCATATGTAGGAACCCATTGCCAAATCCAAGTTCATGAAGATTTACACCTAGGTTTTCTTCTGAGAGTTTTATGGTTTTAGCTCTTATTTTTAGGTCTTTAATCAACTTTGAGTTAATTTTGTTTATTACTCATTGATTGTTGAGTTTTGAGAAAATTCACCTAGGATAATTGTCATCTGAAGACTCATAATCTAAGATTTAATTTATATTAATATTTTCACCATCATCTGTATCTAGTTGTGCTATCCAAAATGGTGGCCACTAACTACGTGTGGCTATTAAGTTTAAAATTCTAATTAAGTAAAATTAAAAAAAGTTAAGTATCTCAGTCATAATAGCCACATTTCAAGTGCTCAATAGCCACATATGGCCATTGGCTATTGCATTGGACAGTGTTGACTTTGAAGATTACTATCATCAAAGAAAGTTCTATTGGACTGTGCTGGTGAAGAGAGCTGCTATCATTTTTATTCATAGTTTAATTTGTTTAACAATTGTGAAGTGTCTTTCTCTGTCACTTTTCTTCTCCTTCCCATTATGGACAGAAAATGAAAATTTCTGAATTGTCAATTGTGTTTGAAAGCTAAAATCAGACTACAAAGATGGTGTCTTCTTCAGTCTTTTACACTTTTTTGAAAGATGATGCAGTACTTTGGTCAATGCAGTAAGAAAACTGAAGAATGATTTTTACTATTGATAGCATATTCCTTCTAGATGATTCCATGATTCCTCAATTACTTGTTATTTAGTTTTATTTAAGCATAGTTTGGGAAAATTGATGAATAATCATGAAATCATTATTAGGGTGATGAAACAAGATGCAGGGATTATATAATCAGTAGGATCCTATAATGTGTCTTAGGCTTATGAAAAGGTTCAATGTACTCATATATAATTGCAAGATAGAATGAGTTTTAGCCTTTTTTTTAAGTAAGTAAATTTTCTCTTTATTCTTTGCATTATCTCAGAGAATAGAAGTCATGAAATATCAATCCTTTGCAAATAGTTAGAACTGTTCAAAAACAAACTAAAAACTAAAATTGGGTTCAGTGGATCCTGATACTTTGCATTCAAATCCATTACCACAAAATTCTTCTTCAACTACCCCCATCTATATTTGAATCTCCCTTTTTCTGTAATGAAACCTTGTTCTCAACAACATCTGTATTTATTCGTTTCCTTTATTCCACAGTATACACAAAATAGTTTTAGAATTACTACATTGATACCACTGCCAACAGCAAACCTATGAGTGAAGTTCATGATTTCATTGCTGTTCAATTTGTTCTTGCAGAATTAACCCCCTTGGGGTATGCAGTTAGGTAATGATCTCAAAAGTTACTTGAATTATTATTTTTTTTCTGTGCAGTTATATTTTGGATTTGATATTTGTATTGAATTTTAGTGTTTGCTTTTTTATCAGTTTGACTTTGGGTCTGTAAAACATTTGCATTGTTTAAAATCACAACTATATCAAAAGGTATAGTGAGGTACTTCATTCCTGTCCCTGCTCCTACCTACCCCTATCAGTAATCTTTACATTAATTTCTAGTTTATCCTTCCTGTATTTCTTGAAAAATAAATACTAAAATATGCTGTCTTATCTCCCCTCCACCTTCTTATACAAAAGGTAGCATATAATATTTTCCCCTCGATTTTCTCATTAAATGATACATCTGGGAGTCTTTGGTTCACAGAGATCTTTCTCATCATATTTTGTGGTTGCATAGTACTCAAGTATATTATCAGGTATTCATCTGGTATCTTATTAATGGGCATTTTGGTGGTTTTCAGTTTTTTGATAGTACTAATAATGTTGCAGTGAATCACTCTGTGCGTATGTTTCTCATTTGTGAAGTGACTTCAGGTGAAGTCCTCAAGGTGGTTTAGTGGTCAGAAGGTAAACTGGTTTAGCTTTATAAGCCATATATAATTACCTTTTTGAAGAATTGGTTCTAACTTTCAATTTAGTCTACAGCATTAAATAAAAAGAGGTAAGAGGACTCGATGTTCAAAAACTAGAGACCAGTGTTTTGAGTTCCTTGAATTGGCTATTTCTTGTCATCTCCACAGCCATTTTCAAGTTACCATGTTTTACTTGGAGGCTGGTCTTGGTGGTTCCACTCTTGCTCCCCTTCTACCTTTTTTCCAGAGTTGTCTTTCTTTTTCTGGCAATGTAAATTGAATTACATAATTTTGTCCCTCTCTCTACTGCTTATAATCCTTTGGTGGCTTCCCATTGTACTTAAGAGTGAAATCCAGGGTCATTAAAATGTGATTTGAGACCCTTGTGTTGTTGGGCTCATCTCTTTCTAGGTTCATTTCAGGGTACTCCCTACTTATTTACTCTACCTTAAGATAACGACATGTTTTGGGGGACAGTACCCTAAATGTGTTTGTTTAAAAAAACTTCTTTCCTCCTTCCTTTCTTTCGTTTGTTCATTTGTTCTAGAAATCCTAATACAGTATAGCAAACAGTAACCCATTTAATGTATGCATTTGGCCATTATTCCTTATCCTTTGATTTCCTGATTTTATGAACCGAGTAATATTAAAGTTATTGAAAATGAGTGCTTTTTCCCAAAGAACAAAAAGACAAAACTGAGTTACGTGTCAGGCACTGTCCTAGATACTGCGATAAACAAGGTTTCTTTTCTGTCCTCAAGGGACTTAAAATTTGTATGGAAACATGTTAACCGAAAACTTAATGCAGTGTGATAATTTCTCTCTTTCTAATTCTTTGCTTTTCAACCTACTGTAAACTAGGTGCTACCTCTGTCTTTTCATTGAAATTACTCTACCTCAAGTTTTTATTGTATTTCACTTGCCAAACTCAGTGGACCATTTCGCAGATCTGGCCTTACTTGGCCTCTGTGCTTTATTTGAAACTTCTATTGTTCCCTGGTAAACTGTTGAAACTCTCTGTACCATGGGAACTTTTGTGACTCTACTTTTTTATGGTTCTATCTTTTTCCATTCCTACTTAGTCTCCTTAGGGTCTTCATCTAATGCTTAAATGTTGGTGATCCCTGTACTTTACATCACTGACAGTCATCTCTTCTCACTCTGCATATCCTCAAATACTCCTATATGTACTCTGTTCTCCCAGACCTGTTGCCTGTTGGGCAGCTTCACTTGGATGGCCCACAAAAGCTCAATCTCATTTACTAAAGTTAATTTATTATCTTTGTCCCTAATGTGTATGCTGTACATACTCCTCCTGATTCTGGGCAACATTATTCAAACAAGAGAGTCTTTTCAGCCTCCGTGATCCATCTTTTAATTTACTAGATCTTGTCAATTGTTTCTTTCTTTCTTTTTTACTTTAATTTTCATTTAATTTTATTTTTTGGTGGCGCTGTGTGGCTTGCAGGATCTTAGTTCCCCAAGCATTGAACCCGGGCTACCACAGTGATAGTGCTGAGTCCTAACCACTGGACCACCAGGGAATTCCCTGTCAATCCTTTCTATGTAATACATACCTTGTATCTAAAGGCACCAATAGCTTGTCTTAATTAGGCTCTTACTCAAAAAATAATATTTCAGATTTTTCAGTTAAATGTTACTATGATTTTTGATATTGTCAGTCTTTAATTGTTAACATTCTGATGTTACCTGATTGTGTTTTTATTTTTACGGTTCTAATCTGTGAACATGTTATATTTCTATTTAGGGTCTTTAAATTTTCTCATCTGTCACTTAGTTGGAGTTTGTCTACTCATTTTACCACGTTTTCCACTTGTCACACATTTTTTTATTCCTTTGTTTCTCCTTTTGTGTTAGTAAAATATTTGTATTCTATTTTAAACTCTCAGCTTTATAGTTGTATGGTTTTTATTTTCCTTTTAGTTATTATCCTAGAGACTACAATATCCCTTTTTTTATTACAGTCTACCTTAAATTAGTAGTAAATTATTCATAAATCTTCTGAAATTTTGCCACTTAGGAAATTAGTCAGATAATCTTTTGATGGCTTAATTTCATGAATTTGTGCTATTGTCATATATTTTACTTCTACAATTTTTTTTTTTTTTTTTTTTTTGCGGTACGCGGGCCTCTCACCGCCGTGGCCTCTCCTGTTGCGGAGCACAGGCTCCGGACGCGCAGGCTCAGCGTCCATGGCTCACGGGCCCAGCCGCTCCGCAGCATGTGGGACCCTCCCGGACTGGGGCATGAACCCGTGTCCCCTGCATCAGCAGGCGGACTCTCAACCACTGTGCCACCAGGGAAGCCCTCCCTGAAAAATTTTTATATATTTCCTCCTCTGTCTGCTTTTGGACTTTTCATCTTTGGTTTTTAGGCATTTGATTATGATGTGTCTAAACTTGGTTTTCCTTGTATTTAGCCTGCTTTGAACATGTAGTTTATTAAATCTGTAATTTGATGACTTGTCAGTTTAGAAAATTCTTATCTAGTCTGCAGATGCTGGTTTTATGTCATTGTCTCCTCTACTTTTGGTACTCCGGATACACATATTAGACATTTTCATTGTTTCATATATCTTACTCTCTTTTCTGTATTTTCTTGCTGCCTCTTGATCTGTATGCCATTTTGGATACCTTCTTCTGACCTGTATTCCTGTTAACTAATTCTGTTCTTATGTATCTAATCTACTGGTAAAATCTTTTTACTAAATGCTTAATCTCAGTTACAGTATTTATTCTAAGAATTTATGTTTTGACATTTCTTTAATGAATTCTAGGCCTGTTTTGACATCTTCAGCCTTCCCTCTGTTTCCATGAATATATTAATCATAAAAGTATGTCTTATAACTGCAGTATGTAAATTAAATGGAGCTCTGTTTCTATTTATTTTTTTCTCTTGATTTCTCATCAGCTGCTCCTGTTGTCATAGACTTCCTTGTAATTTTTGATTGGATGCCAGACATTGTAGTGAAAAATTGTAGACTCTTGATGATGTTACCTTCCTTCAAAGAGAGGTAAATTTTCTTTAAGCAGCCAGAGTACTAGTGGATCAACACAACTCAGTTGAGAGTTGGTTTTGGATTTTGTTAGGGCTGGTCTGTTTCAGTTTTGCTCTTATTCCTAGCATGTAGCCTTTGCTTCTAAGGCATAGCTCTAATTCCATATGGAGTGTGTCTTTTTCATAGATTATGTGGTCATGTATTTGTAGTTTTGTTTCTCTTCTGTTCTGTTGCATTGGATTATTTGCCTGTAGTTGCACCAGTACCACACTTTCTTACTAGGACTTGATATAGTAAAATTTCTCTAGCTTTGTTGTTCTTGAAGATTACTTTTACTTGACCTTCTGCTTTTTCATGAATATTTTAAAAATCAGCTCTGCAGTACTCACAAAATAACCTTCTAGGGTTTTGTTTGTAGTGCATTGAATCTAAAGATCAGTTTGGGGAGCATTGACATGTTTACACCAATCCATGAACATGGTATATCTTTTTATTTAGTTCCTCTGTAACGTCCTTCAGTAGTTTAAGTATATAAATCTTGCATGTCTTTTACATTCATTTCTAGGTATTTGTTATTTTTCATTGCATTTTGTAATTTGCTGTTCATCTTTTGCTAGTTTATAGACATAATTTGCTAGTATATAGACATATACTTGATTTTTGTATACTGACTGTTAAATTTACTTGAATTCCATAATTGTTTATCTGTATATTTTGATAGTATGTTTATAGGTATAATCAGACACGTTGTCTGAATAATAGCAGTTGTCTTCTTTCCAGGTTGTTAGGCTTTAGTTTTATTTATTTGCCTTATTGAATGAAATAGGACCTTTAGTATAGTGTTGAATAAAAGTAGTGATAGTAGGCTTCCTTATCTAGTTCTGCGTATGAGGGGAACAGCTTTAAATATTTCACTGTTACAAATGATGTTTGCTGTAGACTTTTGGTAGATACTCTGAAAATAAGAAATGTTCTCCTATTCCTAGTCTGCTAGTTTTAACATGAATGGATATTGAATTTTATCAAATGCTTTTTCTCTGTTTTTTAAGATGGTAATGAGGTGAATTACTTTGATTTTTAAAAATACTGAAACACTATTACATTATTGGAGAAAGCTCCCTTGCTTATGTTGGTGTTTATCTTTTTATATATTGCCAGATTAAATTCATATTGTTTTGTTAAGGTATTTTGTTTCTGTGTCTATGAAAGATATTGGTCTGTAATTTTCTTTACTTGTAATGTCCACGTTAGGTTTTGGTTCCAGGGTCATGCTGACCTCATAAAACAACTATCATTTTTGTGTATTTTATAAAAAACTTTGTATGTTATTGGTATTGATTCTAACTTAAATATTTGGAATAATTTTCCAGTGAGGCTGTCTAGGCCTTGTATTTTCCTTGTATGGATTTTTTTTGTTTGTTTTTTTGGTTTTTTGCGGTATGTGGGCCTCTCCCAGTTGTGGCCTCTCCCGTTGCGGAACACAGGCTCTGGACGCGCAGGCTCAGCGGCCATGGCTCACGGGCCCAGCCGCTCCGCAGCATGTGGGATCTTCCCGGACCGGGGCATGAACCCGTGTCCCCTGCATCGGCAGGTGGACTCTCAACCACTGTGCCACCAGGGAGGCCCCTTTGTATGGATATTTTAAAAGTTGGAAATATCTGTAGTTTTGGTAGTGATATCTTTTTTTAAAATTCCTGTTATTTGCAATTTGTATGTGTCTTTTCTTCTTGATTTATCTTCTTAGGGGTTTATCAGTCTTAATCAGTCTTTTTAACAGACCAGTTTTAGACTATTGATTTTCCTTTTGTAATTTGCTTTCTTACGTAAGTTGCTTTCTGCTTTTATGTTTTTCTTCCTTTTAATAATTTCCCACTGGCTGTAATTTTTTCTAGCTTTTTCAGATAAAAGCTCCTAGAGATGCAAAAGTCATTGATTTTTACTATTCTCTCTTTAGAATATATATTCTTTGAGTTTTAAAATTTTCTCTGATAATTACCTTAGGTACCACACACATTATGTTATTTTCATTATTAGTTAAAATATTTTCTAGTTTTTATTGAGATCTGTTTATTGACTCAGGAGTTTCTTAGAAACATGTTCCTTAATTTCCAAACACTGAGTAGGTAGGTATTTAGAATCTCTACTATGGTTGTAGATTTATCTTTTTCTCTATTTTTTCAACCTTTGCTTATGCATTTGAAATTATGCTATTTGGTGCATGCAAATTTAGGACTCTAATAAATTCCTGGTCAGTGGGCATTTTTATCAGTCTGAAATATTTTTATCTTTAGTGATATTTCTTGCCTTAAGGTATCCTTTGTTGAATATTCGTATGGCTACATCAGCGTATTTTGCTTTGGCTTGTTTCCATGATATATCTTCTCATCTTTTCAATTTCTTTGTGTACAAAGTGTGTTTCTTATAACATCATATAGTTGTGGTTTTAAACACAACTGGACATCTTTTCCAGTCTGGATATCTTTGGATATTCAGTCAGTTTCTGTATAATAGAATTACTGATATATTTAGTTTCATTTTTATCACCTTTCTACTTGACTTTTTATTTTAAAAATTGTAGTAGAATATGCTTAACAAAATTTGTCATTTAAATCATTTTAAGTATACATTTCAGTGGCATCGTGGTGCACATTGTGGTGCAGCCATCACCACTATCCAGCTCCAGAACTTGCAAAACTGACACTATCTATTAAACAATAACTCCCCATTATCCCTTCCCCTGTCCCCTGGTAACTACCATTATCTGTCTCTATGAATTTGATTACTTGAGTATCTCATATAAGTGGAATCATACAGTGTTTGTCCATTTGTACTGGCTTATTTCACTTAACATAATGTCTTCAAGGTTGATCCATATTACAGCATATATCAGAATTTCTTTTAAAGGCTGAATAATATTCCATTGTATGTGTATTGCACATTTTGTTATTCATTCATCCATCAGTGGACATGGGTTGGTTTCATTTTTTGGGTACTGTGAATAATGCTGCTGTGAACATGAGCGTACGAATATCTGTTTGAGTCCTTGCTTTCAATTCCCTTGGGTATATACCCAGAAGTGGAATTGCTGGATTATATGGTAATTCTGTGTTTCATTTTTGAGGAACCACCATACTATTTTCCACAGTGGCTGCTCCATTTTACATTCCCACCAACAGTGCACAAGAGTTCTAGGGTTCCAGTTTTTCCACATCCTTGCCAACATATCTTATTTTCTTTCTTTTTTTAATAGCTATCCTGATGGGTGTGAAGTGGTTTCTCATTGTCTATTTGACCCACTTTTATGTTCTTTTTTCTCTCTGCTTTTTTGGGCACGTTCCTTTGATTTAATCAGACACATTCTCTTGTATTTTCTCCCCTCTGTTAACTTGTTGAAGATACTTTCTTTTTCACCGTGGTACCTTAGTACTCTATTTTATGTATATGTTAGCACTAAATATACTGTATACTTTTACTAAGCTTTTTTTATTATCCTTTTTTATTGGGGAAATTTTTCCTAGAGATTGCAACATGCATTCATTCATCCCACTTCTTGCATTGTTGCTTCCATGCATTTTAATTCTGTGTTTAACACTACAATACAGTATTTAAATGTTCTATGTGATCAATACTGATTTATCTGTACCTTTTAAAAAATTACCTGTACAGTTGCTCTTTACTTCTTTCTGCTTTTCTATTGCTCCAAATACTTCTTGCAGTAGTTCTTTTTTCCCTTCAGCTTTATTGAGACATAATTAACATATATTGTGTAAGTTTCAGGTATACAGTGTGTTGTTTTGATACATTTATATATTGCACAGTGATTACCACCTTAGCTTGTTAGCTAACACCTCTGTCACATCACATAATTACCTGTAGTATTTCTTCCAGTGAAAATCTACTGGTGCAGAATTCTGTTTCTGTGTGAAAATGTTTTTATTTTTCCTTCATGTTGGAGGATCTATTTGCTCTGTACATGATTATAGATTTTCAGTTATTTTTTTCCAACACTTGAAGATTTTATCCTACTTTCCAGTTTGTGTCATTTTTTTTGTTGAAGTTAGCTTGAGCTCTGACTCTTGTTGCTTCTTTGAAGGTACTGTATCTCTTCCCTGCTCTTTCTCCCTCATGCCGATTATAACATTTTTTCTTCGGTTTTCATCAGTGAAACTATGTTGTGCCTTTATATAATTTAAAAAAAAATGTCTCTTGCTTGAGATTCTTAGAGCTTCTCAAATCTGTTGGTTAATACCTTTCTCTCATTTTTAGGAAATCATGTCAAGATCTGTTCAGATACTGCTTCTACCACATTCTCTCTTCCCTCTCTTTGTGGATCTTCAGTTATACGGTGTTTCATATGTCTCTTACTGGTCTTTTCTGTATTTTCAATGTTTTCTTCTTAAATCTCTGGGCTTTATTTATGGTATTTTTTATCAATGTGTCATCCAGTTCAAAATTCTGACTTTTGTGTTTAATCTCCTGTTAACACTGTTTATTGAGCTCATTTTAGATGTTTCAGTTAAAGATTATCCTTTTGATTCTTTTCTTGTATAGATAATCTCTAGTGAAATGTGCCATCTTTTCATGTATTTCTTCTATTTTCTTGAACATGTTAATAATTATATTTTAATGTTTTAGTTTATTAACTCCAGTATATAGATAGCATATTTATTTGGTTTTGTTTTGTGTTGTTTTTCTTCTTCTTGATGTTTGTTCGTATGGCCCTATTTCTTGGTAACTTGGTTAGTTTTAGTTAAATGTTAGAAATGTAAATACTCCTGAAGTATTTACAATTAAATATTAATATTTTAGTATCTTTAAAATTGTAGATACTCCTGAAGATGATATCTTTCTCTGGAGAAGTTTCACCCTTTCTTCTGCTAGGTTGATAAAGTAGGAGTTGGATACCTTAATCCAGGCAGGTACTGAATGGAGTGCAGGGTGGGTTTTGTTTTAGTAAGGTATCAGCCACCTTTGATTCCTTCTTATCTTTCATCTGAAAACCTAGTTTGTTTACCACATTTCTTTTCTTAAAGGCTTCTGAAGTTTTGTTTCATCAGTTCCCTGAGCTCTGCTTTTCACACTTTCAGTTTAGCTTTTTGGCCTTTTCAGCTTCAGAATTTGGCACATCACAAGAAGAAAACAGCCATATGCTTAAGACCGCTCATGTCTCTGATTTTGTTATTACAGCCTTCTCAAGACTACTTTAAATTTCTGCTCAGGAAAAACATAGTTCTCAGCCTCTTCCCTGTTCCTAGAGTTGTCCAAGAAAAAAGGATCAACTCACTTCTCCACAGTTATCTCCTGAATTTTAGTCCCTCTTGTTCTCATTGCTTTGGCAATTCTTAGATGCCTTTTAAGAGATGATTTTATATTCATCTAGCTTTTCTAGTTTTCAGAGAGATTATTGGTTTGTTATCAGCTTTTTCTCCCTACTTGGAGGTAGAAGTCTGGAATGAGTTAAGCTACATAGCTACTTGCAGTGATTTAGTATTAATTTTGCTATAGTCTCACTGATAGTTGGCAGTGTTACTTTAAAATAAAAATTTATTCCTGTAATTGGTGCAGGGTGGCATTTCAATTTGTTTTGTCACTTGTAAGGATATTTTTTCCCCGTCATTCTACTGTTATCTTTAATGAATTATTTGTTTTCTTTGAGATCCTCACAGGCATATTCTCATTTCTACGTAGCAAGCTTACTTATGAAGCTTTCTTAATCAGTTACAAACCACAGAAATGAAAGTTTGGAAAATATTTACTATAAGAAGTCAGGAGGAACTAGGGTAGAGTTATTTTATTTGTGCGTGTGTGTTTTGTTTTCTTGTACATTTATGTTGTTACTTCGTAGACCAGCTTTGTTAGATTTAGCTTGTGCAAATCCCTTTGTGGTCACCTTTTCGGGTCCAGTATCTGTAATCACCTCAATCTCTGTCTGGGCCCAGGGTAAACTTGATTGGCCCAATTAGTGTGGATCCTCTGCATTCACACTGGTTGCAGATGGAGAAATGGGGTCCTCTGCCTATTGTAGATGAGAGGAGGGCGGGGTTTTAGGGAGTAAGGTGTGGGAATGGAGAGGAAATGATTGATATCTCTAGTGAAACAATAGGCAGGCAAACTACAATTCAGGCAGTATGTCACATTCAGAAATACAGGTCACAATCTCCTGTCTGCAATTCAGAAGTCTTAAAAAACTGAAAACAAAGTTATTTCTAAGTTTTTTGTCATATTCATTTGTCAATGGAACTGATTTGAGTGAGGCATTTTATTCCACTTTGAACATTCATATATTTCCTTGCAAGTGTTCTGTAAAGTATGATACGTGTAATGTATTACCTTACTAAATTACAAAAAGTTCTAAATTGAGAAACATTTTTTCCTGAGGTTTTTGGCTAAGTGATTGTAGACCTATACTTCTTTAAAAGGACTTGTTGCACACTTACTGTATGGCGGTGAGTACATTGGTGAATAAAGTAGATCTGGCCCATATCTCATTGCTCTTTCATCCAGTACAGTTAGAGTTTCCTGGATATCTAATTCAAATAATACCAGAAACAGAACCCTCCAAACATGTCAGTGGCTTCATTCCTAGAAATATCGCTGGATGTAATATATGTTGTCAGTCTTAACTACTTCCAATGTGATAATGGAAAAGAATATGAAAAAGAATGTCTGTATATGTATAACTGAATCACTTTGCTGTACAGCAGAAATTAACACAACAGTGTAAATTAACTATACTTCAATAAAATTAAAAAAAAATTTCCAGTGTAAGAAAACTGTATATTTATTAGAATACTTGGTATTATGAATAATAAATAATTGAAAAGAGCCCTAACTTGTAGGTAAAACTAACAAGGGAATGAGAAGTACAATACCAAAGGATGTTAGACGTGGTTCCAATATTTGTGTAAAAAGAAAGACTGTGTTTGACTATGAGAAATGCATTAGAAGCCTGGGTAGGAGAAAACAGGGGCTAAATGTAAAAGTAAGGATTAAGATGATAATTTTGATTCCATCCGATCTACATTTTGGAAAAAAAACATTTAAGTGTTTTAACAGTGGCTTATAATTGGAGTTAACTTTTGGTAGTAGAAGACCCACCTTTGTTATTTTCACTTTTCAGCATATTGAAAAAGTAAATTTGTTTTTATACAGAAATACTCAGTTTATTGTAGTTTATTACTGCTTATTGCTATTTATTTTTTAGGAACCTGTAGTCATTTCCTCCTTTCTTTGCAGAGAGGCTTATTTAAAAGACCTGTAATGTTTTACTAATTTTGTTGAAGTGTACTTCTTATATATTTTGGTAATGACATTTATACATCTATTTGATTGACAATATGTCCTTTAAGAAATTATTTTCAACCATTTAAGATAATAGTGCATGTCCAGTATCTATTGGTTTTAGCCACCACTGATAATTTTTTCCTTTTTGACTCAGCAGCCTTAAAATTATATGATCTGTTTTGAAGACATAATCTAGCAAGAGAAGCAAACCAGGTAAATGTAGACAGCTCGGATTAGTACAATCCTCAGATTGTTAATTCATACATTAACCTGTACAGGGATAATTTGAAATTGCAATACAGTGAGAAAAGTTTTAGAAGTGAAGTGAAGCATTTTTGAGAGAAGTACATGCAAACTTACCCTTTTAGGCTTTCTATTCTAGTCTAGTTTTAATGTGGCACTGTTCTTACCCTGGAAAACTCCTAGGTTGATGCCCCCTTGTGGTCTGTTACTGGAACAAATAGCACAGATGGAAATAAGTAAGGAGGTCTTAATACATGTTAAGTCATTCATTCCTTTCTTTATAATAATTTTTTAAAAGTGGCTTCTGAGGAAAAACAGCAAAGGAGAATTATTCCTGTATTCTATATAGTTCATTGGTTTTAAAACTTACCAAGTATTTTGTAACTGAATGCACATATATGTAAGCTGGACACTGAACTAAAGAAAAATAGGTTGTTGGGTAGGCTATCATTGTTATCCTGGGCATCTAACTCGATTAGTTAAAAGTGCCTTAAAAATATGATAAGATGTGATAGTAATTATAAGGCTATCCCACTACCCTCCCCCCCACACACACACACACACACACACACACACACACACACACACACACACACACACACACACACACACACGTAAATGGGGTTTGGGAACACTTGTTGTTTATACTTTGCTTGACCTGAGAGGGCCAGGAGTTGTATGAGGCATTGGAAGGAATAAAGATTTTTGTTAGTGTATTGGTCAGTTTAAGCTTATTTGCTTTTCCTGACATTATTGGCAAGGTCTCATTAGTGTGTGAGAGTGGATTTGTGGAGGAAGTGGAGAAGTAGCAGCATCAGTCAGTGTTTTAAGAAAGACTGCAGATATAAACAGCTGCTTTTCCTTTTACCCAGTAAGATTCATGATGGTTGAAAGCAGTCTAATACAGTGAGTATGGGCTTTGAGATTAGATAGACCTGCTTTTTCTTTCCTTTCTTTTTTTTTTTTTTTTTTTTGCGGTATGCGGGCCTCTCACTGTCATGGCCTCTCCCGTTGCGGAGCACAGGCTCCGGACGGGCAAGCCCAGCGGCCATGGCTCACGGGCCCAGCCGCTCCGCGTGGGATCCTCCCGGACCGGGGCACGAACCCGTGTCCCCTGCATCAGCAGGCGGACTCCCAACCACTGCGCCACCAGGGAAGCCCTAGACCTGGTTTTAAAACTGATTTTATCTCTTATCAGTTCTTGGGCAGTTATATAATATTGGGGAAGTTACTCCATCTCTGAACATAGGTTTCTTCTCTTTAAGAAGAGGTTAAGACCCACCTAATTGAACTGTTTCATCATATGAAGTCTTGGCATTTACCACTGTTATTATTACTTCTTAGGGAAAGGGCAATTTTGAATTATAAAGAAAGTGTACCGTAGGATTTTGACTCTTAGGCCATAGGTAAAGACCCCTAATGGTAGAATGAATGTGTCTTTTAAGTGGTAAATCAGTTCATAGTCGTTTTTCTTTAGTGCAGACTTAGTGTTGTGCTACTGCAGAAGTACATATTTTATAAATTTTTGGCTATAAGTGTGATTATATGAAAGAATTTACTAGGTCAGTTATTTTAATACTTGAAGCCTACTAACCATTTATTTTTGTTTGTTTTTGTTTTTGTTTTTTTTGCGGTACGCGGGCCTCTCACTGTTGTGGCCTCTCCCGTTGCGGAGCACAGGCTCCAGACGCGCAGGCTCAGCGGCCATGGCTCAGGGGCCCAGCTGCTCCTTGGCATGTGGGATCTTCCCGGACTGGGGCACGAACCCGCATCCCCTGCATCGGCAGGTGGACTCTCAACCACTGCGCCACCAGGGAAGCTCCTAACCATTTATTTTTATAAAAATGATTCAATAAGTTTTTTTGCTTTAGGAGTAATAGTTGCATGTTTTGGCAGATTAACTTAAAAAAATAAACTAGTATTGTTCCTCGATTACCATCTTATTTTAAAAAAGCTTGTGTGAAGGACAACAAAGTAATGAAATGTTTTTTATTGTTTTGCTTTTAGAACCAGGCTCACTATCTTAGTCACTTTATTTAATAATAATTAATCTGAGTCCATTTCAGAAGAAATAAGGTTATTTGGAGTTATTTAACTTAACAGAAAAAAAAGATTTTAAAACCCAGATAAGTTCAACTTTGAATCATAAGATTTTATCCTTTCCACAAATTTCCTTGGCAGCTAAGCGGTAAAAATTTACTAATTTTTTTCTTTTTGAATAATTTGCTATAAAAAAGAAAACTAGAAAGATATCTCAAATACAGATACAGCTGCTTGGGTTCAAATGTTTGTTGGAATTAGGTGGACTATAAATCATGTAAACAAAGATTTAACTGTAGACGTACCATCAGAAGGCTATTGTATGTATTCATACCTGCCTCTTTCATGTTTTCCTTTATTTCTTGGGTTCTCAAAATATCTAGCCTACATTTGGATAATGTCTAACTGAAGACTCTTGTTCCAAACCCTGGATGAAACTAATAAAGACTTTAATGAAGGCAGTACTTTGGTGGTGAAAATTTCTCTTGTAAATTATGAAATGGATTTTTGGTTTTTTATCCGTGAATATCTTGGGGACACTTATTTTAGGAAAGAAAAGGGATGGGGGAAAGATAGCTACAGCAAAGTGGAGAGTTAAATAGTGAAGGGTGATGGCAAGAATACATGCCATTCTACCAGGAACTTGTTTTTTAAACATAAAAAGCATATGTGCCAAATTTACATATTTACTAATTAAAAAGGCTTCCTGGAAACATTAAGTAGACTTATCTTCTATAACCTTTAACATTGTCACTAATGGATATTGCATAGAAAATTTCATCGAAGGTTCTCTAAATAATGTAAATGATTATGAATATGTAACTAGTTAATATGCAGCTACGAAAGGATTATCATGTAGAGGTTAATGAACATTCTGCTCTTATGGTTTGCAGGGCTTTTCTTTTTGTGCTTTTGGCTCACTTCATGCTTGGAAACACATGCATTGGGATTGGAAAGCATCCTGACTGTTTTTGGGTCTCATCTTTTAATAGGGTTGTTAAATAGAAACTTTATAAAAAGGATTTCATGAAGATTTTTTTTTCTTTTCAATTTACATTTAATTCTGTTTGTCTATTTTATAATTACTGCCGAATCAGAAACAGTGAAATGGATTGATGTAGTTTTAGCCTGGCTCTTCCAGATGTAAAGTCAGTACTCTATTGTACATTATCACTGTTATTAAGTGTTGCTGTGTGATTGATACTTACTGAGAGATCTTTATTCTAAAACCGACTTTTTATGCTGAGTTAATGTGTAGTATGGTTGGGTATCTGATTACAGCATGCATTTTGGTACAGAATTGCTGCCTTAGTATTTATTTAAAATGTCCTAAAGGATGACATTTACGTCAGGAATTAAATGTTATAAAATAGAGGAATTTAGTGACAGGCCAAAAAAAAAGACTTGTGATTTTTGGGTGAAACATGGAGCTTATATAAGATACAATATTGGTATTTAGAACAGTGAACAAGAGCAGTGTTTCAAACCATGTAATACTGCTGTGTCTTTCATGTGACATTATATTAAGCATATTGGTTTTTATCCCTTAGTTTCTCTGTCTCTAAAATGGTGCTACAGTATTTGAGATTACTGTTTAAAAATTTTTATTAATGGGCAGTTTAAAAACATTAGTAATCTTTGAAAACAGTGCTGTTTTTTTCTTTTTAAATTGCCATTCACGTGTTCTTTTTTTCCTTACTGGTTAGTGTTCTTAATTTGTTTTCTGAGCATTTTAAGAATCTGTTGAAATATCTCCAAGGAAAACAAATAAATAGCTTTTATGTTTAATTTCATTGTTTTAGTATTACAAGCATAGCTTAAGCTGGCTGTGAAGTGCTTAAAATTTTATCATAATTCACTGGGGGGCCAAATTGGCTGTTCAGAGCATCTCTTTATCCCAAGTATTTCTTCTTGAAATGTAGTAGAAAAATATCACTGTACTCATTTTCAGTGCATCAGAATAAAAATTACAGGTGAAAACATTTGGAAATATACTGACAAAATAAAGTACTTTCACTACTGTCTTTTTTTTTAACTGATGAAATGTGGATGCTACATTGGTTTCTTGTTATTTATAACATTTGTGTATTCTACAAAATATGTAACATTGAAAACAGGCCTGCAGATTGTACAAAATACTAGTTATCTTATATCATATGTCACCTAATAGTTATGAAGCGGGTTTTGTACCAAAGTATGAATCGGAAAGCTGTAATTTGTTCTGCAGTTATCAGCCTGCGTTAGAGGGGTATGATAAAGTGTGCTGCTTAAAAACTAACATTCACGTCTCTGTGCATTTGACAAATAAAAATGTATATTGAGGTGCTTTTAAATCTGTAAAGCCACTGTTGTAGTTTTCTGATAGAATGATTTTGTAGCTTTGTGCATAGCCCTGTTTTTTCATGAGTAGTTATCTGTTTTCATGACAGGTGGTCACTAACTGCCAAGAGAAAATCCAGCATTGGTGAGTGAAAGATGGTTTTATTACATTTCTGAAATACTAATGAGGTCATCTATTTGTATTTAAATAAAGCATACACATTTTTTGTATCCCATAATTGAATTCTTCTAGTAATCTCCATTTTGAATCCTTTTGATACTAATTTATATTGTCTTTCATCGTTTACTGAATTACATGTTCCCTGATTTCCTGAAGTTGTGTCACCATTTGTGTTTATTCTAATTGCTTTCTTTTTTCCTTTCTTTTCTTGTCTTTTTTTTTTTTTTTTTTAAGTTAGAGTAGTGTTACTATCATTATGAAGTGGAGACAGGAATTTTTGAATCTGACTAATTATAGCTCTATTTGGGGACTAGTTTTTATATATGTAGTAGAATAATAATTTGAATCAGTTGTTTTAAAATAATGATGGAAATATGCACAGATACATTTTCCCAAAGTTTGAAAAATCTGATTAAGTGCCTGCATCTCAGAACTTGATTTAGAGACCACACTTTTCTAGAGTGCAGAAAGAAAGCAAGCATATCTATTTTAATGTGCTAATCTGTAGTTAATAGGACAATGCTTGGTAAATAACACACTTTCCTGTGTCTTGTGAGGAAAATGCTCAATTTAATGGTGAATAAAATCTTATGAGTTGTCATGAGGTATAGCTGTTGATCTTACAGATACCAAATTACAATATATCCATGCTGTGTTTACGAAGATTTTAGTGAGAGAACAACAAGAGCTGTCTTGATTATTGTCTGCAGGGTTATTGCAAAATCATGGTAACCGCCCCTTTAGCGGTGAGATTAAACCTTTGGTTATACACCATCAAGCATATAATATTTTAAATTTATTTTAAGAGGCTTTTTCTTCATGCCTGAGAGATCTCCAAGGAAATAATTTATAGTTAGTGTATATCAAATGTTTTTTGGTTTAAATGCACATAGGCTGCAGGCAGTGGATAAGAGTGAAAATCGGTGCAATCTGTACACATCATTTTATTAAATTCTGACTTTTGGCTTGCAGAAATAATCTAAAACTAAATAATACCCACTTTATAAATAAAAATTCAGGGACTTCATTAATTTTCAATAAATGCAGAGTTGTAGTTGCATCCACTGGTGGTTTAAGTCTGTCAGTATATCCATAATGGACCATTTGCTTTTCATTTTACATTCAGTCCAGGTTAAAACTTGAAATGTGAGTCCTTGGTCAAGGAATTAACCATTTTCCCCCTGCTAATTTGGCCAAATTCCCAAGGGAAGTTTTATTAATGTGGACTTTATTGGTTTTGGTAAGGAATTCACGAAATTAGTAAAAGGTTGATTCACTCAGAATAGATACTAATTTACACAAATGTGTGACTAACAACTTGCTTCTGGTTTAAGATAATTTCCCTACCAGACTGAGAATTCTTTAAGGCTAAGGGACATGTTTTCATCCTTTTATCCACAGCACCTCCTATTGTGTTTGGCACATTATAGGTACTTAATAAATGTTTGAGTAAGTAAAGACCAAATATTTGCTTAATTTTTGTATAACGTTTTTATAAGTGCTATAGCAGTACCCAAATCTGATGAGCTTGACAGACAGAAATGCAACATTTACTTCAGGGCAGGTTCACATGACTCAGTCTCAATTTCCAGTTTTCCATAGCTCTCCAAACTAAAGCAGCTTAGCATATTTACCTTCACATATCTTAAAGTAATATAGTACCTTATCTATACATTAAACAATTAAAATAATTTTTTCCACTTAGAATTTGCTTTTTCCTCTGAATTATTTTTAATATGGCTCAGGAAGCAGACTTCTATGTTTGTTTTTAATGAGGGTCTGATATTGCTAGAATCCAAATGGCCAGTGAATTCACGAATTTATTATATTAAAAAACTGAAACCAAGTGTCTCCAATTCCTCTGAAAGCCAGGAAATTGCTATTAGGGAGCATTGTGGAATTCTTGTGATGTTTTTATTATCTTAATTCCACAAACAACGATTGAGTTTCTGCCATATGCCAGTATTATGCTGCTGTTTGGAACTGAAAGACCCTGCCACGGAGAAATTCATAGTTGGGCACTAAACAGGGAAATCACAATAATTTTGTGCTATTTGGTTAGAGATAGGAAGCAAGAACAGAGACTGGAGCTATTTTTAAGGGTGTCTCATGCATTGCTTTTTTTTTTTTTTTTTTTTTTTTGCGGTACGCGGGCCTCTCACTGTTGTGGCCTCTCCCGTTGCGGAGCACAGGCTCCGGACGCGCAGGCTCAGCGGCCATGGCTCACAGGCCCAGCCGCTCCGCGGCATGTGGGATCCTCCCAGACCGGGGCACGAACCCGTGTCCCCTGCATCGGCAGGCGGACTCTCAACCACTGCGCCACCAGGGAAGCCCTCATGCATTGCTTTTAAAAGCATGTTGCTTTTCACTCTAACCTTTGGCATTAGCATAGTCTAAGATACAATTCATGTACCTAAGTTACCCTTCTTTATGAGTATATACCAATATAATGAGGAGCAAAATAACATGTTTTTTTAAAAAATGTAGTCTTACGCTAGTGATGTTTATGCTCATTTGTGCAATTTTAAAGGATGCTTTAAGGGATGAGTATGAATATTTTACCTTAAAATTTTTCTTAAGAATGTAGGCCACAAAGTAAAAATATTTGTAGAAATGTAGGAGTAAAAATGGTCTGGGGCAATGGAGTCTGACCCCAGAAATCTCTTCCAGAAAATTAATTTAAATTCCAGAACTTTGGTGATCTAAAGACATTTATAGTATTTGTTTAATTAATAACAGATAAAAAGGAAATGTTTGAGCCTAATAGTTGAGAAGTTGTGCATCACTTTTAGAGCTAATAGTGGTTTTCAATTTAATGAAGATTTAAGAAAATTTTTAGGTACAACTTTTTTTCCTTATATCCTTTTTACTTAGGAAATAAGGCATTATAAAATCCACACACTATTTTCTCATTAAAATGTGGATATACTTCCTAGTGTTTGATCCACTAGGGGCTGATTATTCTGTTTGTAGACTATTTGTAATTTTTAATCTTTTAAATTCTTCCCTAAAGAACATGGGATTTGGAGCCACAGACCTACATTTGAATCCTATCATTTACTAACTTTGTCACCTTGGGTGAATGACTGAGATTTTTAGTTTTCTTTTTGTAAAGTGATGATGATAACTACTTAACTTGAAGGTAAAGTGTTAGACAGTGTCTATAGAACATCCACACTGGCACTCAATAAATATCAATAGTAACTCTGAAATCTTTTTTGAAAAGTTTAACGAATTGTCAGGTGAAGAAAGAAGGAAAAACCAAAAAACCCTCCAAAGCTTTGTAAATATTCCTGAATATTTTGTATTCACGCCGTTATCTTCTTATATCATGATGGAGAGACGGCTTCCTGAGTGGTATTGTTAAAGCTTTATATTAATGTTTTTAAATAACTTTTATTATGAAGAATTTCAAACAAAGGGTGACAGAGTTCTGTACTGAACCCACATGTACCCATCACTCAGATTCAATGATTATCAACTCATGATTGCATCTGAACTGTTTGTTTCCTTTTAAAATAGCCTATCCTACCCTCTACCCCCACCTCCATTTTGACATTACTCTGAAGCATTTCATTTCATCTGGAAATATTTCAGTGTATATCCTAAAGACATAGAAGATTACATATTAGCTGTTTAAATTTTAAATTTGAAATTGGGCAGTATATTTATATAGTTCAAACTTAAGAAGTACAAAAGGGTATAAATGGTATGTAGTTCCCCTCTTACCCTTGTCTTCCAGTTCTCACTTCTCTTCTTGGTAAACGACTGCTCTTTACCAGTTCCCTGCGAATCTTTTCAGAAATTATTTGCACAAGGGGTGTGTGTATGTATATGTGTGTGTGTGTGTGTGTGTGTACGTATATGTATGTGTATTCATCCACATATTTATATATATTATGCTCCCACTCTTTGATAAAAATGAAATCACACTGTACACTGTACATTTAATACTCTACTTTGGAGATCGTTTTCAGTCATTAATTAACTCCTATTCTTTATGTTCCCGTGAACTTCATTGTGTGTCAAATGTCTGATTTTTAGAGTTACCAAATATTTTTTGGTACTTATTTTTTTTAAATAAATAATCGCCATGTGACTGAGAGTATGACTTATACAACTCAAAATACATCCTTGCTAAGCTGTTGTATCCATTATTTATTGTTCTTTAATAAAATTACTCCAAAATGTACTGGCTTAAAACAGCAACCATTTACCTATATATGGTTCTTTGGTTGTGCATATTGGACTGAACTTACCTCTGTTGTTTTCTTCTGATCTTGTTTGGGCTCACTCGTGTGGTTGCAGCCTTTTGGTAGCTGGGTTGCCCAAAATGGCTTTGCCCACAGTCTGGTGGCTAGTGCTTGGCTGTTAGCTGGGCCTTACTCTCCATGTGCTCTTTTATCTTGCTTACTTTACATGATGCTATAAGGGCAGCAAGAATGGAAGCTGCAAGGCCACATTCTGTTGGTGAGAGGAACTCATAAAACTAGACCAAATTCAAAAGGTGGGGAAATAGACTCCACATGTTGGTGGGAGGAGTGACAAAAAATTTATGGTCATTTTTAATGCACTATAGATGACTTCTGTTGAACATGCCCCACAGAAAAAAGAAGTCTCATTACTTGTGTTGATTTGTGAGAATTAAATGGAATATGGTATCTGATGCCTGGCACATACAAATCATCTGTATGTTAGGCACTGTTTGTAATCATAAATTATATGCATATGAATTGTGTAAAAAAAAAGTCTTGTTTCCTGCAAATTTTCTTGAGAATTTTAAGTAGTGAAGATATCTATGAAATTACCTGAAGCAAACTTAAATGAAAATATAGAAAAAGCTATTTTATATTGCTCAGATGTTTAATTTTAGAAAGAATAGCTTTAAATTTGGATGTAAAATTTCTGAAGCATGTGAATTTTGAGAGGGGGGATTGTAAAGCAAACTTGACATTTTTTATTTTTCAAAGGAAACTGGAAAAAATAGTATTTTAAGAAAAGTAATTAGTTTCTAGCATAGGTTATAGTCAAAGTATATAGTGAGAAATAACCAAGAGATCATGCCTAAATAGTTAAAAATCACAGGTGAAGATTTGATGATTTTTCTTTCTTTTTCTTTCTTTCTTTCTTTCTTTCTCTCTCTCTCTCTCTCTCTTTCCTTCTTTATTCTTTCTTTCCTTCTTTCTCTTTCTCCCTTTCTCTCTCTCTTTCTCTCACTCTTTCTTTCTCTCTCCCTCCCCCCACCCCCCCTTTTCTTTCTTTCAGTTCCTCTTTCTAGTTAGTCAGTACAAATGGGTGAATATCTGTATCTACATCTGATGTTTTTGAGGGATACCTTGCCCCACAAAAGCACTGAACAATGCTGTGGTTTTGTAGTGTGTTTCTCATGAATTACCTGAAACAGTGTTTTCTTGACTTGCCTTCATATGCTTATATAAAATTTATTTTTTATGCATACTATATGAAATATCGATCTGCATACCTTTAATACTTTAAAAACATTTATTCATGATGATGAGTTCACTCCTCAATATTAGGTAAGTTTGGCAACCATATTTTTCAGAGTCTTCATCATACTGACCACAAAGTTTTCAGTCACTGTTTTGTACAGGCCCTCTGGGCTTTTTTATTTTTATGTGTCATAAAATCTTCCAATTTTCTGAAGATGTTACATACTTTTGTTGGGATTTCTGTTGTTATTTATGAAAATGTCTTTAGGGGCAAGGGCAAGAGGCAGGAATCATATATAAAAACCCCCTTCTCTGTCATTCTTCAGTTTTTTTTTCCTGGTGTCATGCTTTAGTACATGGGTTGGGATGTTAAGTAAGTGTTGAAATTTTTGTGTATGATGTTTCAAAGCAAATTAAGATGAAAAAAAGATTCAAGTTGAATGTTTTAAGAATGATTTTTTAAGAAACAAAATCTGTATTAAGTTTAAATTTTTTTATTCTGAATTTAAAATGAATACATATTTACTGAAAGGTAGAAATAAAAGAATAAAGATAAACTTACTCATAATTCTGAAGAGAAGCTAATTCTCTCCCTCTCGCTTTTTAAGACATTTTGTTTTATTCCCTTCAGCTTCTTAATTCTTGTTTGTGTCACTGTGGTCAAATTGTAAATGCTTAGGGTGTTTTTCTTTTCTTTTTTAAAAGAGTTAATTATTTTTAAACTGTAATTAGAATTTGTTAACTTCTAGGAGTCCCCTCACCTTTGTATCATGTTGTTGGAAAAACCACACTAGTTTAATACTTAACGCATTTCTGAAAATAAAAGGCAAAATGATATGTTATAGGGGAATTTTTTTCCCCCAAAGAGTTTAAGCTATTATAAAAAAAGAAAAAAATCCCTAATGACATCTCATCATTTAGACCATAGTCTTTGAATGTATTTCCAGTGTCTGTATATTTTGGTTCACAGTTTCTCACAGTCAGCTTAAGTCCAGTGAGTATTTTGATATATCTGATTGAGGCTACACCTCAATGCAATTTGGACACCTCATGATTTTTCATCTTTGTCTTAACCGTATTAGTTTTGAAAACTACATTTCTTTGCACTCTGATTTTTTTCGGTTTTCGTTCATTTTTATTTATTTTATAAAATGAGAGCAGCATGCAATAAAACTTTCAAGCACAGAGCACTGAGGATGAAGGGTAAATATTGCAGCAACAATGCTTGACTGAGAGGTGTATCATTCAGTGATAGTCTAGAGTTCATGCTCTTGTTTTGAGATACAAAAGTCTAAATTCTGATGTACTAAAGACAAAAGAAGTTGTGACTGTCAGTGTATGACTAAGGAAAATGTAAGCTGTAAAAAAATTAGACATGTTTACAATTTAACTTTTTTACTAATTTATTTTGAACTCATGACCAAATTGGTGATAGTTTTCCCATTTTTCTTTTTATTTAAATCAAGCAAGTTATAGATAATTTTGAGGATTTTATGTATTTGGTGCATTCAAAGCCAGGATTGCTATTTTTTTCCTCATGTAAGACCTCTTGAAAGAAACAGTAACCTCAAGGGATCTATTGAAATTTATGCAAAATATAAAGCCTTTTTCTCAGGAAAAGATCTAGCGTTTTTATCAGTTTTTTATAGGTATCAGTGACCATAAAGGGTTATGAACAACAAACAAAAGTTTCCTTTTTTTCTAAAGTATAGAAAACAAGAAATTGAAATGATAAAACTTATAAATTATGCTTAGATTTAAGTAGAAACTGGCACAAACATTCAGAGCTTAAGTCAGTTATAAATTATCACATCTAAAGTCATCTTTTCTTAAAAGTCTCCTGATGTGTTACAGAAATATGTACCAGTTGTAGAAAATTTGGAAAATAAAATAAAAATTGCCTATAAACTTATCACCTAAAGCTAAGACTTGGGCACTTTGAGGGCATTTCTTTCACACTTAGAGTAATGTGTTTTTATATAACTTTTAAACTTTCTTACGTTGAATTCACATCTCATTCTATTCTCAGAGCAAAAGAATACTGATGAAGAAACAGGTACCAATGATACTGACAAGTGTGAAGTTAAATGTGCATGGTTGTTGGTGGAGGGCACAAATTCCTCTCTCCCACCTTTGCTGTGTAAAGTTTTCTGATAGACTTATAAAATATAAAGAACATGGATTATTTCATCAGCATCTTCTGATATGTTTCCTAGGTATGAGTTGAGAAAAAGGAATATGAGACCATATTGCCTGAATTTTGAATACTATCATTTATCTTGATAGTATTTTATTTTGCCATGACCATTTTTTTAAATGCTGTTGATTTAATACAGATACATTTAAATTGTTAAAAGTGTTCCCCTTCCCATCAGATTGCAGAAGGCACAACAATGTAGATCCGTCTTTCAAGAATGTTTTTATTGCTTAATATAACCTTGATAATTTATGCTGTTTAAGAGGATACTTTAAAAAAATCAGTAATTCCTTTCTTTAGAAACGAGAAGATTTCTCTCTTTACAATGCCCGAATTCAGTATTCCTCTATTTTCTTAATTTTTGAGGTAAAAACCGAGGCATCCATCAAGCCAGTGGATCTTTAACAGAAAAGCATTGCAAAAAAAAAAAGACATGCTGTATTTGAGTGATGATCCCTGCAGCATATGGCATAAGGCTTGGTTGCAGAGCAGGCACTCAATAAATGGTGAATTGAAGTGAAACAAAGGTTTCTTGGATGCTTAATGGGACATTCTAGAGTGGGTATGATGGACTGAAAATCATTTTTAAAGAAGATTGTATATTTATTCATATATATTCCAAAATCTTTGGGTTTTATAATTTCTTAAATTAAAAACTTAAAAGCATTAACTCTGCCCCAGATCAGCCCAAATATTAATACTAATGTAAAGCCCTTTCCCTTTTTTCCCTTTAAGCATCTCTTTGTGTTTTCTGCTTTTTTGTTCAGGATATTAGGTAAAGAGAATGATAGAGAAGATTTTTTTTAAATGGGCTTAATGTCTATTTTCTGCCTATTCCAACTTCATACATTAAAGTGAAAATTAACAAAATTTTATTTCAGTGATTTGTTTTATTTTCCTTTTTTATTATTGAAAGCTGGAAATTGGAGTCTTTAATCACTTGTCTCAAAGAAGGGATGTAGAACTTTTTCTTTTGCTTTACAAAGATTTTCTTTTATCCTTTGCATTTAAGAAGAGGACTAAAAATAAGGAGTTCCTCTCATATTTCTCCCATCTCCTTTTTTAATATTCTATTATGAAAATCTTCAAACATACAGAAAAATTGAAAGAATTAAATAGATGAACTTGATAACATATCTATCCATACCTCAACGCTTAATCCGTTTTTTTATGATGCATTTGACAGTAAATTGTGGACATCTGCATACTTCACCTATAAGTACTTGAGCATACACATCATTTAACTTACTGTCTCTCATACTTTTTTTTTGCTGTACGTGGGCCTCTGACTGTTGTGGCCTCTCCCGTCGCAGAGCACAGGCTCCGGTCGCGCAGGCTCAGCGGCCATGGCTCACGGGCGCAGCCCCTCTGTGGCATGTGGGATCTTCCTGGACCGGGGCACGAACCCATGTCCCCTGCATCGGCAGGCAGACTCTCAACCACTGTGCCACCAGGGAAGCCCTCTCATACTTTTTATAACCTTGTGAAAATAAGGTATTTCTCATGAGATCTGTCCTGATCTTCATCCTTAAAGTTAAGGCTAGTTTGTAGTTATGTCCTTTTTTTTGCTGCTTCTTTTTAATAACAATAGATGCTTCTCAGGAGGCTTTTATTATATTATAGCACATGATTAGCAAGACTCCAAAGAAGATTATAAAAGTTTCTTATATGCTGTATAGCAGTGCTTTAGTTCTTATTTTCTATAAGGAACATTGCATGAGGATGTCTGATGCAAATTAAATCTTATTTATTGGATAATTCTTTTAAATTAAGAATTGAAGGCTGAACCTAATCTGTAAGGATCAGATATGGTGAAGCCAAACAAAGAGGTCTATATAGAATAAGTAAGCTTGAGAGGTTTATCGTAACTATATCTGGGTTTTATTTTCTATTTGAAAAAAAATTATTTTAAGCAGTCCCTTCTTTGACTACATATTTTACAGTCTCTAAAAATTTAGTTATATATTTCTCAGTGGTAAAATAGAAAAACATCTATTCAATTTTGGTACAAATAAAGATAGGTACAACCTTCCATAGCACATTAGTTCTTAGAATCATTTTTGTGTTTTCTGTTTTATAGGCTTTGTGATCTTTAATGGGATTATTTAAGCCCTGAGTATGAGAGGGACTGTTCGGAGATAACTGTTTGACCAGGCACTTGATGCTGGATATTTCCACTAGTGGGAATTTCTCCCAAAGACACTGCTTGACTCCTACTTGCCTCCCTTCAAAAAGGATTTCTGCATGAGCTGCTTTTTAAATTATCTTCTCCTTTCTTTTTGTATTTTTAGAAAACAATTCAAAATTTAGAAATAGCAACTCCAGTCTTAAACTGTTCTCCAATATGTCCACATTTTTGTTCTAGAGAGAATTATTGATAAGTTTAAAACTGAATATATGTGCTTTGGAAAAATACTGATATTGATCTCTTGTAGCACCTTGATTGAACCTACTGTTCTTTTAATATATAAAAGAGATGTTTTGTTAGAACTCCCCCCCCTTTCAGGTGTATTTACCGGAATAGTATATATTGAATGCTAACTTGAATACTAGCTGTTTAACAATTGTAGGAACATTTAGACATCTAAGCATTTGTAAAATTACTTATCTAAAACTGCTAGTGTTTGTAGATTTAATATTGAGTTCACTGTGTGCAGGTATTGTGTCACATCAGATCTTTATGGACAGTATCCCATTTATTACTTGCGCCAATCCTGTTTCCAAAAGCTTCCTGAATTGTTACATTTAGCTATACTTTTAGCAGTAAGTTGTGCTATTTGTGTCAAATTGAATGAATTTGACAAAGTAGAATTACTTTAGTGGGTAATACAGTCTTTCTTTAAAATTTTAGAATTGGTGTTTTTTTGATACTTCATGGAAAAAGGGTCATTGGATGCTCAATGTAGGTGTTCAGTGCTGGGCAGGGTGTTAGACCGTTTATATTTAGTCCTCTTTGAATCTGTGCGATAGTTAGGCATTATTCCAATTTTACCATTGAAGATACTAAGACTAGGGTTAATTTGTTTATGTTAAGTGATGAATCTGGGATTGACCCTCTGGTCTGACTTCAAAGCCATGTTCTTTCTGGTATATAGCCCTGTTCATGAAGTTTCCTAACATTTTATTCATATAAAAATGTATCCAGAAGGATCATTTTTGCCTTAAACACATTTTATGTTTATTTATAAAAAAGGATTCGAGAAGAAATTCTTTAAAAAGCACTAGAACATTAGAAAATGAAAAGCCTTGCTTGAAAGAATACAGGTCAGAAGACCATGTTAAGGTCATTGCTTATTGCTTACCTCTTCTTGATAGAGTAGATCTAATTTCTCTTAAATGTGTGGTTTTTTCCATTTTCCTTCTGTTTTCTCTTTTGTAAGAGGAAAATGTTGATAAGTGACATTTACTGCAGGAATATTTTAGGATGAATGACAATGTATATGTGAAATTCCTTGATATTTTTAAGACTAAATGGGATGATTTTTATTATGTTACTGTTGCTTTAGGGGAGCGAAGGAGTAAACTGAAACCAATTCCATGGTTTTTATAAAGCAGCCATTTTTATTATCTGGAGAGTGATTATCTATGCTGCAATTTATTCTAATTTTAATTCGACAATATCTACATGTTCTTTTAAATTACTTGCTGAAATGATGAGTTTTTTGTTTTTGTTATTTTTAAAAATTGAGACCACCACCCGTCTGCTTTAAAAAAATTTCAGTGCTCTGGTTTTGCTTGCAGCCTGCAGCCTGCAGCCTAGCAGGCAACCCTTAGGAAACCTCATATCCAGAGAAGGTTTGAAAAGAGGTATCTCATTGTAGGGCTATTCAGTTCCAGCAGGTGTGAGAACTGAGTAGGGTTCACAGTGTGGAAACATATGACCATTTCTGCTCTTACAGAATTACATCCTTTAGTGGTTTGAAATTACTTTATTTAGGTAGTTTTGTTTAGATAAAACATGGAACAGACACCAAGGCCCAATCGAAATGCTTTTTATATTACCTCTACCTAATTTCTTTTAGCCCCTGATTGATAGTCTCTCACCTTAATAACATTAGTATGAGTAACTGAAGGGTTGATGACTCTACCACATTTTTCAACCTAAAGTTTTCCGAGGAGAACTGAAGCATCTGATCATATTTTGTGTTCGTGATTTCTATTCCAAAAACTGTGTTTATTCACTCAAAAGCTTTTATCAACTCTTCTTCCTTCATCTTGAGCCCGTGTCCCTCCAAACTCACTGTCTCCCTTAATTTCCAAATCTTGTTTAATTCAGATGATCCTCTACCTTAGGAAACACTAATTTTCAAGATGTGTGTGTCCTACATCTAAAAGCTAATGTCCCTGAGAGTCTTAATTCTTTGATAAATGTATGGTGGAATAATGCTGTTGCTAAATTTTGTAAAAACACGATTTTAAAATTAAAAAATACTTTAATCTTTAAATTGCTAAAATTAGGTGTTTGATTAGCTTGTCTTATGATACATAGGCTACTTGAGGAATTGTTAATTTGTGTATTAATTTAGTATTTGGTATTTTTTTGTCAACAGGAAGAAAGTAGATAATGACTATAATGCCCTTGAAGAAAGACTCAGTACCTTGCCTGATAAGTTGTCTTATAATATCATGGTATGTTTGGTGTATTTCTTTTAAAGTAATATGTTGTTTTTGTAAAGATATTAACTGTGTAGAGTAAAAAGATGTTTCTTTGCTTTATGTGTATTGATTCACAAATTGCCTTCCTGATGGCCTCGATGAGAGGTAGCTACCATAGCAAGGAAGGTTTGTTTTTGTTTTACTTTATAATAATACACTAATTTTAGTAATAGTTGGTATGTACTGTGCCTTTTTTCAGATTTATATTAAATTATCATGTTATGATGGCATAAATGTTAGCATAAAATTTGACATATTTGGTATGCAAATTTACTATGTTAGAAAACTAATTGCAACAGAAATATGGCATGTAGTCATTTCCTGTTAGCCAGAGCAGGAATAGACCATAATGTTGTGTAATTCACAGAATTAAACCCTAGAACATTGATTTTATATAAAAAGGTGCTGCTGATTTTTGTTTTGCATGATGTTTCATATCAACATAGCAGTCTATTCGTGAGCCCTGAATTAGATTCTTTCATTGCATAAATATTCTTTTTCATAAAGACTGTGTTCTTAATTAAATTAGCCCAAATATTTTGAAAATATATTGTTCTTTATTATACCAGCTCAAATATTTCATAAATTTTGTAAACCCTTTAAAGCTGTGTATATGTTAATTCCTGTTTCGCTCAAAAAAGAGACTGTTTTCTCAGAAATAATTTTCAGTTTTTAAAAATCAAAGTTATTCTTTATTAACTTAACATTTTATTTCTAGTTTGCTTTCATTTAGATTTATGAATGAGCAAAAAATATAAACATTTGGAAGCAACACTAATTTCTCTGAAAGCTATATGTAAATATGCTCTTTTCTTGTTTTAATGTTGATTTATTAACCTAAAACAACTTTCTATAGGTTTTCCCAGTAAAATTTTAATATAATGTTAAATTTCCATGAAATTGACATTTTATTTTTCCTAGTGTAGAGATAAAAAGGACCTTCACACAGAGCTTTTAATGCTGCTTTATAAAATGTAGTTTTTAGTGTTTTTAATTTTTTGACCCCCCCCCCTTTTTTTTTTAAACAATAGGTACCATTTGGCCCCTTTGCCTTCATGCCAGGAAAACTTGTCCATACTAATGAAGTCACTGTTTTACTTGGGGACAATTGGTTTGCAAAATGTTCAGCAAAGCAGGCTGTGGGCTTAGTTGAGCACCGGAAAGAACGTATGTACCAATTATAAATGATGTTTCTTTGCTGGATGTGTATTGGTTCACAAAGTGCCACGCTGATGGACTGTTTGCTATTAAAAGTACCTTCCATTGATTTATTAGATAAATATAACAAATATCCAGGCTATTTGTGATTCTTTCGAATTGGAGGTAGTTTGAGCAGATCCAGCGTTTGAGAATGTGGTCTGGAGAATGGAACATCTGGTTGGAAATGTCACCCACATTAGTATGTTTTCGGAAATTACCAAGTGTAAAAGTTATCACATATGGTTTTGTAGGTAGAAGTTGGATAGGTATAAGAATTGGGGTCATTTGATATTTTATAATTGGTTTGTTTTAGATGCTTTTCATAGACTTACTTCTGCTTTTTAATACTTTAGCACAGAGAAGGAATTTACTTCCTTCTCCTTCTCCTTATTGAACTAAGATAAATACCTATTTGCAAAAGAAGAAACAGTTCTTACCATGACTTTTGGTTTGGAAGAGGTTACATTTCCATTTTACAGAAGAAAAGGCCAGGTGGGGAGAGATGCTACCTAAAATGTCACCCTTAAACTTAAGTGGTTTGAGGTTTCTGCCTCATTTTATTGAGGTAGTTCTGGTTTTCTTTATCTGTGATATTGTTTATTGATTTATACATATCCACACACACACGTTGTGTAGTGGATGGGTTGGCTTGGGTGCTAGCTTAGTTGCATTTTAAAATTAGGTTTATTTAATATCTAATCTATGTTCTTATTTCTGTAATAGCATACTTAAATTGATAGTATAATATCACCCCTACCTGATTTTTAGCCTTCTAGTTAAATATGCATCTGAAAATAAATTTTTGAGGCTCCTTCTGTATAAATGAGGTCATGTAGATAGAAAGCAGCTGAGTTTTCTAAAGCTGAAATTATTTCACTTATACATGAGTGGGTACTAGTTGGAGAACTCATTTACTCAGTGAAAATTCTGGAATCTATATTTGGAGACTCTAATTGCAAATCAACTCCTATAAGTTTATAATTGATATATATTTTGATCTTTTGTGCCACTAATCAGAATCTTATTGTTTGGCTTGTGTATAATTTCTGGCGATGATAATTCTTTTGGCATTACTACATTAAAGTAAGTCATGTATATTAGAGCAAAGAGAATGGGCATAATTCTTTAAAGGCCTTTCTTAATGGTGAAGGCTTTCTTTATCTACTGGGGTAACTCTGCTGATACGAAATCAGTTCATTGTCTTTTGAAGTTTGTTCACTTTGATTTTCATATGGATATTTCAGCAAAGAAATCTTTAGAATCAATTTGACTTATATTATTGGAAGAATACTTTTAATAGAATAGAACAGAACTCTAGAATAGCAAAATATTTTTTGGTAAATCACTTTCCAGTGTTAAATACGGTTTTAGGAAGTGACCAAAATGATGACTTTTGGGGTCAATATTTATCTAAAATAATTTTCAGAATGCATAAATAATAAATCATGTTTGAGAATCTGTTTTGGTAAATGAATTCTAAAAAGTTATCACACAGTTTTATAATAATTTATAATAACTGAAGAAATTGTTCAGGCATATTATTGTACTTAACATTTATTAAGAAAAGATACTTTATTTTTCTTAAGGCAGGAGAAATAAAGCAGGTTAAACATACCTACCTCAGTGTCAACAGAGTAATTGGGGAAGGTTGAAGGGAGGTCATTGCATGTTTAAAAAGTAATCAAAATACAGGACAAAATGGATTTAACACAACAATAAAAGGATTCAGAGGTGGTGACTCAGAGGAAGATCATTTGTAAGAGGAAGATGGCAAGCTCAGTGTCCTACCCTTTTGCTCACATCTGGCATTTGGCCATTTAACATGAATATGACCAGCTTTTTAAAGTTTTTTATTTTTTAAAATTACCAGAGCAAAGTTGACTTTTTATTTGGTATACAGTTCTATGAGTTACAACACTTGTAAAGATTTGTTTCACCAGCACCACAATCAGGAAACAGAATAGGATACAGGATATACCTTAGTTAGGACATGGGACCACACCAAAAACTCTCTCAATGTTTCCCTTTTGTGGTCACACCCTACCTCTATCCCTAAGACCTGACAACCACTGATCTGTCACCTTTTCTAGAATGTCATATAAGTGGAAACATGCACTAGGTAACCTTCTGAGACTTCTTTCACTCACCATAATGCCTCATTTAGGTTGTTCTGTGTAGGAAAAGTTCATTCCTTTTTATTGCCGAGTAGTGTTCCATTACATGCATGTACCACAGGTTTTCTATTTATCTATTGAAGGACATTTGGGTTTGCTTCCAGTGTTTTGGCATTTACAAACAGTTGCTATAAACCTTTTTGTACAGGTTTTTATGTGACCATAAATTTTCTTTGCTGTTGCAAAATACCTGTTGTTTTCTTTTAGTGTCTTCGTCTGGCTGGCCTCATAGAAAGTATTCCTTCCTTTTCACTATTTTGAAAGAGTTTAAGAATTGGTGTTAATTCTTCTTTGTTTGGTAGAATTCATCTGTGAAGCCATCTGTTCTGGGCTTTTTTTTCTTTTGGCTGTGTTGGGTCTTTTTGTTTTTTGGCTGTATTGGGTCTTCGTTGTGGGCTCTTCATTGTGGCATGTGGGCTTCTCTAGTTGTATTGCTCAGGCTCTAGAGTATGGGGGCTCAGTAGTTGCGGAACATGGGCTTAGTTGCGGTATGTGGGATCTTAGTTCCCCGACCAGGGATTGAACCCGGGCCCCCTGCATTGGGAGCATGGAGTCTTAACCACTGGACCACTGGGGAAGTCTCTGTTCTGGGCTTTTCATTGTTGGGAGGTTTTTGATTATTGATTCAATCTCCTTACTTGTTCTAGGTCTACTCAGATTTTCTGTTTCTTCTCATTTCAGTTTTAGTAGTCCATATGTTTCTAGGAATTTGTCTATCTAGGTTATTCAGTTTGTTGGAATTCAACTGTTTGCGGTATTCCTTTATAATCCTGTTTCTGTAAAATAAGTAGTGTTGTCTCACTTTTCTTTTTGTTTTTTTTAATTTAGCTTTTTATTTAAGATTCTGCTTTTTATTCTTCCTCCTGCAGCTTTACAGCATATTTCATTTCAGGTTCTATATGTGATTATAAAGTCATCTCTACTTTTATTTCTGGTTTTAGTGACTTTAGTCTCTCTTTTTCTTAGTCAGTCTAGGTAAAGACTTGTCAGTTTTGTTTGTCTTCTCAAAGAACCAGCTTTTATTTTTGATTTTTCCCTGTTGTTTTTCCATTCTATATTTTGTTTATTTCTACTCTAATCTTTGTTATTCCTTCCTTCTGCTTGCTTTGGATATAGTTTATTATTCTTTTTCAAGTTTCTTAAAGCATACAGTTAGGTTATGATTTAAGATCTTTTTTTTAATGTAGTTGTTTACAGGTATAAATCTCTCTCAGCATTGCTTTCTCTGTGTCCTATAAATTTTAGTGTATTGTGTTTTCATTTTTGTTGATCTCAAGGTATTTTCTAATTTGCTTTGTGATTTCTACTTTGACCCATTGCTTAATTCAGTGTTTTGTTAAATTTCCATGTGTTTGTGAATTTTTCAGTTTGCCTTCTGTTGTTGGTTTCTGATTTCATTCCATTTTGATTGGAAAAAATACTTTGTGTGGTTTCAATCTTGTGAAAATTTTTAAAGACTTGTTTTTTGACCTATCACATGGTCTTTCTTGGAGAATGTTCCATGTTTCCGTTAGAAGAATACGTATTCTGCTCCTATTGGGTGGAATGTTCTGTATGTATCTGTTAGGTCTAGTTGTTCTATAGTGCTGTCAAAGTCCTCTTTCCTTAATCATTCTCCTTTGTGGTTCTTCTGTCCTTTATTGTAAGTGGGATATTGACATCTCCAATTCTTACTGCAGAACTGCTTGAATTGTGTCAATTTTTGCTTCATATATTTGAGGCTCTGTTGTTAGGTGTGTGTATTTTTGTAATTTTATTCTTTATTTTAAATTTTTATTGAAGTATAGATGATTTACAGTGTTGTCTTAATTTTTGTTGTACAGCAGTGTGATTCAGTTATACATGTATATTCTTTTTCATATTCTTTTCCATAATGGTTTATCACAGGATATTGAATATAGGTCCCTGTGTTACACTGTAGGACCTTGTTGTTTATCCATCCTATGTATAATATTGGGTTGGCCAAAAAGTTCGTTTGGGTTTTTCTGTAACATCTTATGGGAAAACCCAAATGAACTTTTTGGCCAACTCAGTAGTTTGCATCTGCAATCCCAAATTCCCAATCCTTCCCTCCCCCACTCCCCCTCCGCCTTGACAACCACAAGTTTGTTCTCTATATCTGTGATTCTGTTTTCTACCTATGTTCATGTATGTCGTATTTTAGATTCCACATGTAAGTGATATCATATGGTATTTGTTGTTCTCTTTCTGACTTACTTCGCTTAGTATGATAAGCTCTTGCTCCATCTGTGTTGCTACAAATGGCATTATTTCATTCTTCTTTTATGGCTGAGTAATATTCCATTGTATGTATATACCACATCTTTATCCATTCATCTGTCAGTGGACATTTAGGTTGTTTCCACGTCTTGGCTATTGTAAATAGTGATGCTGTGAATATAGAGGTGCATGTATCTTTTCGAATTTTAGTTTTGTCTGGATATATATGTCCAGGAGTGGGATTGCTGGATCATATAGCAACTCTGTTTTTAGTTTTTTGAGGAACCTCCATACTGTTTTTTCCGCAGTGGCTGCACCAATTTACATTCCCACCAACAGTGTGGGAGGGTTCCTTTTTCTCCACACCCTCTTCAGCGTTGTTGTTTGTAGACTTTTTGATGTTGGCCATTCTGACCAGCGTGAGGTGGTACGTCATTGTCGTTTTGATTTGCATTTCTCTAATAATTAGCGACGATGAGCATCTTTTCATGTGCCTATTGGCTATCTGTATCTCTTCTTTGGAGACCTAAGTAGGTCTTCAGCCCATTTTTTGATTGGGTTGTCCGTTTTTTTGTTATTGAGTCATATGAGCTGGTTATATATTTTGGAAATTAAGCTCTTGTCAGTCGCATCACTTACAAATGTTTTTTCCCAGTGCATAGGTTGTCTTTTTGTTTTGTTTATGGTTTCCTTTGCTGTGCAAAAGCTTCTAAGATTAGGTCCCATTTGTTTATTTTTGCTTTTATTTCTGTTGCCTTGGGAGACTGAACTAAGAAAACATTGTTACGATTTATGTCAGGGAATGTTTGCCTATGTTCTCTTCTAGGAGTTTTATGGTGTCATGTCTTGTATTTGAGTCTTTAAGCCATTTTGAGTCTAGTTTTGTGTATGGTGTGAGGGTGTGTTCTAACTTTATTGATTTGCATGCGGCTGTCTAACTTTCCCAGCACCACTTGCTGAAGAGACTGTCTTTTCCCCACTGTATATTCTTGCCTCTTTTGTCAAAGATTGACCATATGTCTGTGGGTTTCTCGGCTATTTTGTCCATTGAACCATATGTCTTTTTTTGTGCCAGTACCACGCTGTTTTGATTATTGTAGCTTTGCAGTATTTTGTTTTTGTTTTTTTTTGCAGTACACGGGCCTCTCACTGTTGTGGCCTATTCGTTGCGGAGCACAGGCTCCGGACGCGCAGGCTCAGCGGCCATGGCTCACGGGCCCAGCCGCTCCGCGGCATGTGGGATCTTCCCGGACCGGGGCACGAACCCGTGGCCCCTGCATCGGCAGGTGGACTCTCAACCACTGTGCCACCAAGGAAGCCCAGCTTTGCAGTATTGTTTGAATTCTGGAAGGGTTATGCCTCCTGCTTTGTTCTTTTTCCTCAGGATTGCTTTGGCAATTCTGCATCTTTTATGATTCCATATAAAATTTAGGATTATTTGTTCTAGTTCTGTGAAAAGTATCATGGGTAGTTTGATGGGGATTGCATTAAATCTTGCTTTGGGTAGCATGGCCATTTTAACAATATTAATTCTTCCAATCCAAGAGCATGGGTTATCTTTCCATTTCTTTGGGGTTATCTTTTCATTTTTTTGGAACTGTCTTCAGCTTCCTTTATTAATGTTTTGTAGTTCTCAGCATACAAGGCTTTTACCTCCTTGGTGAGGTTTATTTCTCAGTATATAATTGTATTCTTGATAGATTGAACCTTTTATCAATATAAAATACCCCTTGTCTGTTGTAACCTTTTTTGACTTATTTTGTCTCATATTAGTGTAGCCACTCCAGTTCTTTCTTGTTACTCTTTGCATGGAATATCTTTTCCATACTTTTGCTTTCAACCTATGTGTGTCCTGAGAAGTAAAGTGAATCTCTTTTTGACAGCATATAGTTGGATCTTGTTTTTCCCCCCCCCCCCCATCCATTCTCCTAATCTGTGCCTTCCTACTCCATGGTACTTTAATACATTTACATTTATAGTAACTATTTATAGGGCATTGCCATTTTATTATATTTTGGTATGTCTTATAGCTTTTGTACCTAATTTCCTTCATTCTGCCTTCTTTTGCGTTTAGTTGATTTTTTTGTAGTGAAGTGTTTTGATTCCCTTCTCATTATCTTTATTGATAGTTTATAGGTATTTTGATTGTGGTTACCATGGAGATTACTTACAACATCCTAAGGTTATAGCAATGTATTTTGAACTGATTCCAGCTTAACTTCAATCATTTAGAAAAAAAGCTGTTTTTGTATAGCTCTGTTCCCCCCTTTATATTATTGATGTAACGGATTATATCTTTATATTGTATACCAATTAACATAGATTTGTAATGATTTTTTTATGCGTTTCTCTTTTACATCCTGTAGCAAATAAAAAGTGGAGTTACAGACCATAATGACAGTAATACTATTTTAAATTTTTGCCCACGTTTACCTTACCAGAGATCTTTACATGTTCATATGGATTCTAGTTACTGTCTAGTGGCTTTTCATTTCAACCTAGAGAATTCCCTTTAGTTTTTCTTGTAGGGCAGGTGTAATGATAAGGAACTCCTTTAACTTCTGTTTACCTGGAAATGTCTTAATTTATCCATCACGTCTGAAGGGCAGTTTTTAATCTCTCAGTACTTTAAGTATTTCAGCCCACTGGAGTTCTGACTTCCAAGGTTTCCGTTGAGATCTCTGCTGATATTCTCATTGAGGATCCCTTATATGTGATGAGTTTTTTTCTTGGTGCTTTGAAGATTCTCTCTTTGTCTTTCAAAAGTTCGATTATGTGTCTTGCTGTAGGTCTAATTGGGTTTATTCTACCTGGAATTAGTTGAGCTTTTTGGATTTGTATCAATAGATTCATGTCTGGGCAAATTCAAGAGTTGTTCGGCCATTATTTTTTCAAATAATCTCTTTGCCACCTTCTGTCTCTTCTCCTTTTGCAACTCCCTTAATGCATATATTAATCCACTTGATATGTCCCATAAATCCCTTAGGCTCAGTTCACTTTCCTTCATTTTTTTTCTTTCTGTTCCTTAGACTTGATAATGTCAAATGTCTGTAATCTTCAAGTTCACTGATTTTTTTCTTCTGCTTGCTCAAATATGTTGTTGACCCCTCTAGTGAATTTTTCAATTCAGTTATTATATTTTTCAGCTCCAGAATTTCTGTTTGGGCCCTTTTTATAATTTCTCTTTGTGGGTATTTTCACTTTGTTCATACACTGTTTTTAAAATTTCCTTTAGTTCTTTGTATTTCCCTTTAGCTCTTTGAGCATGGGAGAGCAGTTGTTTTAAAGTCCTTTTCCAGTACATCTGATGCCTATGTTTCTTCAGGGACAGTTTCTAGAGATTTATTTTGTTCTTTTGAATGGTCCGTGCTTTTCTGTTTACTGTGTGCTTTATTGATATTTTGATGAAAGTTGGGCATTTGAAAACACAACCACCTCTCCCAGTCTTTGCAGAGTGGTGAGAAGGACCTTCACTAATAAGCTAGGCATTCTTTAAGCCTTTGTATCAACCCAAAGTGAAAAGTTTTGTCTTTTGTGTATTTTCTGAGCATGTCTTTCCTGGGTCTGTGTATGGATTTTTGATTTCCCTATATACATGGCTGCTTTTGAATATTTTACTTTGCCAAAGATTGTCACCTCAACTTCTGTTTGCAGCCTCAGGATGTATGTTGTATGGCTCAACCTCTAATCTCTTGCCCTAGACATCTGCAGAACTGTAGTCCTCCTGCAGCTTTCAACAGCAGTGCCAGCTAATTTCTTCCCCCTGAGGCCTGGTTTAGGTGAGACAGATACCAGTTTTTCAGACAGCCCCCAGACTGGTTAGAATGTTGCAAATACAGTCTAGTTTGTTCTCTGTAGTTCAAGGCACGAATCTGGGCTGCCACCTTCTCCAGACCAAAACTGCTCCACACTAGGGAGTGGGTGGGGAAAGGCAAGTAAAAATGCCATGAAATTTCCTGCCATTTTGACTGTGGCTTTTTCTTGTTTGGGTGTTTGCATGGTTGTAGACCTTTGACTGTTTTCCAGAGCCCCTCTAAGATATTTTTTAATTTTTGTGTTTTTGATGTTTTTCGGTGAGGCAGGGAAAGCTTGAAGCTTCTTAGTCTGTAATTTTGCTCCTTGTTATTTTAAAGGAAGATTTTATTTTCCTTTGAGCATAGGAAACTTCTGAGCAGGTTTGTAGTGAGTAAACGTAGTGAGTGATTAACTGGAGGAAGGAAGGAATGAGAAGATCCTGGAGGTGATGAGATTCAAAGCATAGATAGAAAATGTAGCTTTGGAAAATATCGATGAAGAGAAAGAAGCAAGATTAGGTGAAGAATATTTGGGTTGAAGACGTTAGACTAAACTCTTCATAGTAATAAAGTCAAGTTTATTTGTTCAGAAGTAGGAGAGGTTAGGATCTTGAAGTGCATGTGGACTATGTATTATGGGAAATGTGATATGGCCATCAACAAACTTTTATGATTCATCTTATGAGGCAATATGTGTATTCTTTAGTATCTTCAGTGAGGCATATCTTAAATGCATTAGTATTTTGTTACAGAGTATATGATTTTTGGTTTTATATTCAGAATAAACATAAATAGCTTTAAAACATCATATACCTTAAACATATAATAAAAAAGTCGTATCCTTCTCTGTTCCTCTCTGCTCCCAGTTCCCATTCTCTAGAGGTATTTCTTTTAGTCTTTAGGCTAATCTTTTGCTTCGCTCTTTTTATGCATATTTCCCAAGTACTTTGCATATTCTGTTTTCTTGATATTTTCCCCAATTTTATGTAGTATCTACTAGTTGCCTGCGTATAATTAAAGGGGAACATTTAGCTCATGTTCTTCTCCCTGTTCTTCAATCATTTTAATATTTTTTATTACAATTTTTGTTTAATCAGTGTTCATTCTTAGATATAATTCCATTTCCATTCTTGAACAGCCTTTCATTTGAAGTTTACTGCTTTTTTTTTGTTTGTTGCATAATGTTATGTATCTATCACTAATTCAACCAAACACTTTCATTTTATTCTTAGAGACTTCTTTACTGGAGTCCTTCATATTTGCTCCCATCTTGAATTTCAAAGAATGGCTATCTTCCTGGTGTCCTCCTTTATCACTGTACCATATCTTTGCCTCTTATTTATTCCCATTTCTTGGTTCCTATAGCATCTCCTTTCAAGTTTTAGCTTTTAGTAACTTTCTAGGAAGGTATGTGGGAGATACATTTTTTGAAATTCTGCAGGTCTGAAAATATTTTTTATACTCCTGCTTTTTGTAACTAGTCTATTTAGAATTTGAAGTTTAAACAATTTTGAAGGCCTTCTGTCTTATGGTTGCTAGTAAAAAACTGATGCCATTTTCTTTCCTTTGTATGTGACTTGTTTTTTCTCCTTAGAAATTTTAGGTTCCTGTCTTATTCCCCATGATCTGAAATGCCACAGTGATATATACCCTGTGTAGAGTTTTAAAATTCATTTGCTAGGTGTTTGGTGGGACCTTTCAGTATGGAGATTCAT